>NW_020837992.1:12456343-12855259 GCF_003676395.1 Aethalodelphis obliquidens | reverse complement strand
GGTCTCTAGAGGCTACTCCTGGGTGATGTGGAGGGATGAGCATCCCGAGGTTCTCTTAGAGTAAATCTGAATGCGAGTCAAGTGGCTCAAAGATTGTTCTCCACTCAGTAACTGGACAAGATTTATCATTCTTGCCATTCCTAACAAGTATCTCTGAAGATGACTTAGCTGTTCTGAGTTTTGGCCCACAGACAGATGACTTCTCCTAGCCCCTTGCTACTAGGTGACAATGAGCAAAAAGCAATTCATCCCTCCAGAGAGTTATTTACCACAGAGGATTATTGTGTACTTGGCCATTTAACAAATGCTGTGGAATGGATAACTTATATTGTGATTCCACTCAGGTGCACAATGTCAAGTGCAGGTGAGAAATTGTTTTTTTGCTTAAGCTTCTGAAAATACAGTAGGAATCTCATACATTTTTGAGCAGTCCAGAGTATTCATTACAGATATGCAGAGTTGGCTACAAGTAACAATTATTCCTATCCAACATACTAAAGTTACCAATGTGCCCAGTAGCTATTTCCCACTTTCCTAGCCCACAAATGCTCACTCAGGGGCATTTGCTGCACACGGTAATCCCTCCAAATAACTGTTATGCCAAGGAAAATATGTTTCATTATTAAAGAATAAAGCAAATTAGAGTACATCTGAAGAGTGAGGAAGTATATCTGAATGGGAGAAAAGAGAACGTTTTAAAGAGGGGAAGGCATATTGTCTCAACCTTGGAAGGAAAATAATTCAATTTGACAAATATTTACTCAATAATTACTGTATGTCAGCAAATGCTATGAACTGAGTTCTCAAGGACTTAGCACACAGTTCCTGCCGTCAAATAGCTTATAGAAAATGGGAGATTTTAGACATGCACACATCGGTAAGGAATGTTTGATGGTGGAGATGCAGCAGTAGAAAGATTACTTGAATGAAAGTACTAAAGGAATTAAGATGTGAAGCAAGGGGCATAGTTAAAGAACAGGGAATAGCCTCAGATTAAAGGAAACAATTTTTTTCTTCGAGTTTATTGAGATATAATTGACATACATCACTGTATTAAGTTTAAGGTGTACAGCATGATGATTTGACTTACATACATCATGAAATGATTATTGCAATAAGTTTAGTAAGCAGTCATCATCCGATATAGATATAAAACCAAAGAAATAGAATAAAAATTTTCCCCTGTGATGAGAACTCTTAAAGTTTACTCTCTTAACCACCTTCATATATAACACACAGCAGTGTTCATTATATTTATCATGTAGTACATTGCATCCCTAGTACTTCTCTTACTTTTAACTGCAAGTTTGTACCTTTTGACTGCCTTCAGCTAATTCCCCCTCCCCTTGCCTCTGGTAACCAAAATCTGATTTCTTTTTCTGTGAGTTTGTTTTCGAAGTATTATTGACCTACAACACAGTTCCTGTTACACAACATATTAATTCAACATTTCTGTACATTTCACAATGATCACCAAGGTAAGTCTAATTACCAAGGAAGCAATTTTTGAAGAGGGAGCATCAGGAGATAGAAAGCCAGAAAGATAATTTGATCCAACACAGTGGTTAGTGAAAGATTTTAACTAGGAACGTGATATAGACAGCTCTTTACTTCAGGAAATATAAAGTTTGGTGGTAGGAAGAGCAGATTAGATAGGAGGCTATACTTATAATAAAATTAATGATAAGAAGAGTGAATTGTAGGAAGTAAAGAGGAAGGGAGGGAACAGATTCATGATGGGTGTAGAAGGAAAATGGTTTGACCACTGATTAGGTGAAGAAAGAGGGAGGAGTCAAAAATGCCTCAGGTTTTGAACTGAACATCTAGGCAGATGGTACCATTAACAAAAATAGGGAAGATATGGTTGGGGAAAATACAGTGAGTTCCATAGTACATGCACTGAATTGTAGACACCTGTAAGACGTCTAGGAGTAGGTGTCTAACAAGCACTTGTAAATAGAAAATTGGAATTTGGGAGATAAGTACAGTCTGAGGATACAAGTATACAAGTTTTTGAGAACAGTATTATCTGTTAAGCTAGATCCTGTGAAAATGCACATAAGTAAAAGAGGATAGGAGATATTTACTGAAAAAATAGAAGGAACTGCTAACTCAATAAAATTTCTGGGAGTCGATAACTGTTATCTTCTCGAAAGTTACTGCAGTGTCCAGCCCTCTACTATTAAGAAAGTGGCATAATATTTAATGGGTGTCTCAGTTTTAGAAGTAATTTGTAACAGTTGGTGCTCAGTTCCAACTCATTGAATAAATGATGTTTAAAGGCTGTAAGTACTGAGTGGCATCCAGTGCAAGAAAAGATTCTTCAGGTGGTCCAGGCTAAAGTGTAAACAATTCTAGTGCTTGGTTCTCATGACCCTGATTAGATCCTGTGGTGCTCAGGGTATCTGTATCAGAATCAGAGATTGTTTGGAGCCTAGGGAAAGCCCCAATAGGATAATCAAGTAGAATCTTCAGAGTTTAAAGGTAAAACCGTATCCCTTTCATCAAGTAATTATTTTCTTTTTGAGAAAGAGCTCTTACTCACTGGGTTCTAGTGGACTGTGGAACCACGAGGCCCCCCAGGATCCCAAGCTGCCCTGCTTTTTTATTTGATTGTCTTTTCTAGGCATGAGTTCCTTAAGGACAATATACTTTGGCTTATTCATCTTTGCGTACCTAAATCCTTGCAGGGTGTTTAGCAGTTATTCATTGCTCAAAACATATTGGTTGAAAGTCCATTTCCTTGACCCTGTAGTTATTGACATCTGCTAATGAGAAAAAAAATACTATATTATATATATTATAAATATAAGCATATTTATAATAGATTTGTATTTATTTATAACAGGAAAATTTGAAAGAGAATTAATATTTAACAATAGAGAAATGCCTGACTAAATTATGGGATATAGACAGAATATTATACAATCACTAAAACCTGTGATTTTGAAGAACATTGATGACATGATAACATAAGCAGATTATAGCTCTAAATTTAAAATATAATGTATAAAATGGTAATTACAGCATGCTTACAGTTTTATCTATCAGTTCACATGTGTTGGAAGGAAATAAGTGTGACAAGAATTCCTCTTACGGTGAGGGCTATTTTTGTTTAGGAAGGTATATTGAGCCTAATTGAGTAGAAAATAAAACACAGAGATCATGTGTTAATAGTAATAATGAAGCAGAGTGAAAAGAGTGACAGAGGGAGTGTATTTTGTATAAAGTGGTCACGGAAGGCTTCTCTGATAAGTCACATTTGGGCAGAAACTTGGGTATGGGAGATGAACCAGTGTGTTTGTTTGCTGGTGGGAATGATCCAGTGAAGACAGAATGTTTGACAATGGAGTGGGGAGAAGGGACAGCCATAGGAGCCATGTCCTTGACTAGGCCCAGGTGAGAAGTTAGCCTAAGCTGTGGGTGTAAATGATTCCTTCACCATGAAGGCGGGGCATGTGCCTGCTGTTGCTGGACGTTAATAGGTATCGGTGCGGGAGTTTACGAAAGTTCTCTTCTGATTGCTTCTATCTTCTCAGTACAATAGAAGAAAAGTCATCAAATAAGAGTGAGAAGGGATAAGAAAAGAGGGGATGTAGAAAATAGTCATGTATGAGAGTGGGAGTCAATCAAGTTAAAAAGCATATAACAATTTCTATTTTCTGTATTTTTGGTGAATTTTTATTATTTTTTTTCTTTTCCTGACTCTCTTAAGTTTAGTTTATTTACTTATTTTTATTGAAATACAGTTGATTTACAATGTCATGTTAGTTTCAGGTGTACAGCAAAATGTACTTAGATAATCTCGAGTTAGATAATCTTCACTTAGATAATCTCGAGTTCGATCCATGTCGCTGCAAATGGCATTATTTCATTCTTTTTTACGGTTAATATTCCATTGTATGTACATACACACCACGTCTTCTTTATCCATTCATCTGTCGATGGACATTTAGGTTGCTTCCATGTCTTGGCTATTGTAAATAGTGGTGCAGTGAACATCGGGGTGCACGTATCATTTTGAATTATGGTTTTCTTCGGATATGTGCCTAGGAGTGGGATTGTAGGATCATATGGGTGAATTTTTAATTTATACATAAGTACAGGTTTTTCTAACACTGCATCACTTTATATCTTTTCCATCTCCTTGTAACCAAAGTGGTTAATCCAGTGGCAAACTGACAGAAAATAAAAGTGAAGACAACTGCTCAGTTCTAGAGCTCCTACAGCAACTTGTAATAACTAAGGTATGTCTTTTCTGCTAATGAAATAATTGACTTTTTTCTCCCTGCTCCTCAACAGGGTGGTGGCGATTGTCCAGAAATGAGTATTGGAGCTATAAAAATTGCCTTGGAGATTTCTCTTCCTGGTTCTTTCATCTACGTTTTCACTGATGCACGGTCCAAGGATTATCGGCTCACTCATGAGGTGCTGCAGCTTATCCAACAGAAACAGTCACAAGTGAGTAGGAATCAACTCCCCACCACTGAATTTTCCATCTGAACACAGCTGTAAGAAATACAAGAGATTGCCTCCCCTCCCTGACTATACTATGTGTGACAGATGTCAATAATTACAACTATTGATCCATATATATGGACTCCAATATGTATGTGTCATTTAATCTAAACATGTTAAATGGATATGTGATATTTGTATATAGCATATGAATGCCTTGTTTCATAATATGGAGAAGAAATGATTAGAGTTTAATTAAGATGCTTGTTACCATCTTATCCTTATAACTGACAAAAACATAGCCCTGACAGAAAAGGCCTGTATTTCAAATATCGCCTCCTGTGTGGAATCTTGTCTGAGTCAGTTACTCATTGTATCAGTTAGCTATTGCTGCATAACAAGCTGTTCTCTCAATGACTTAAAACAATAATCATTTATTTCTCACATGTTTGCAGGTTTCAGTTTTGCTAGACTATGCTTGCTCACTTGTGTATCTGGGCATAGTTTGGGTTTGGCTTATCTAGGTGATCTTGGGATGACTTGGCTCTGCCTTTCAGGTTTCTCAGCCACTTTCTGAGACCAGGAAGCTAGTTTAGGCATGTTCTTCTCATGACCAATGCAGAAACACTAGAGAGCAAGTGGAAATACCCAAGGCCTCTTGAGTTCAGGCTTAGAACCAGTAGAATGCATATCTATATCTATATATCTTCCACTTGCTTGGTAGTATGTAAATACATAGTAAGTGCTCAATAAGTATATATTGGTTTCTGAGAACCCTTTAAACTATCTTCTTTTTTCAAAAATCATAGGTGGTATTTGTGCTCACTGGAGATTGTGATGACAGGGGCCATATTGGATATAGAGTCTATGAAGAAATTGCCTCTACAAGTTCTGGTCAAGTGTTCCATCTGGACAAAAAACAAGTTAATGAGGTCAGTTTAATAAAGTGGGTCTACTTTATTACCAGCTACCTTACCAACATCAGTTAGGCAAACCTAATTGTGTCAGTTTTGATTTCAAAAACAATTCAAACAAAAAAGCATTTTCCCCCATTCCCCACAGATCAATAAAGTCATTAAAACAATGTGGAGAAACATAGATTTATCTGGTATTAATTTCTAGACTGTATTATGCTATACTGATAAATTATTTAGATTTAAGCATACATTTATTTAAAATTCATTTAGTGGAACTTGAAAACTTTTGTAGTTGTTGTTGTTTAGTAAGGTCAGTTTGTATTTCTGATGTACAGCTTTTGGATAGCTGGTAAAATGAGGCTTGATTTGACTTTTACTTGACTCATTTTACATTCGTTTACTGAAGTAGAATATAAAAAAGTGAGTTATTAAGCCAAATTCTAATGAAGTTTGATCTCTAAGATTAAAAGTAAAAAACTATAACTCAGTAACTATATACTTATCTAAAAATTTTTATGATAATAAAATCTATAACTTATATGCTAAGAAAATCTTGGTACTTCTAAAGAAGTGTTTGAGATATACTTAACTGTCATGATTATTTCTTTCTTTTTGTTACCTTTCCTTGACCTTACTTGTGATGATAAAATATTGTTTACTTATTTATTTGGCTCCCACTTAAGTTTCTAGGAACATGCCAGAACAAAGATAAAATTTTACGTGGGTATAATTCACATTTGATTTGATGTGGTCAGTGTATCGAAAAAATTCTATAGTTTTTTGTTTGTCATTACTGCAATTAGTATTATTTAAAATTTTTCTTAACGAACAATTTTTCAACTATTGGTTGAAAGATAACAAGCATGATTGACTGTATATATATATATATTCACAGATACTTAACACACATATATATATATATAGGCACATATATGTAGATATATGTTTGTGTGTGTATATTTTCTTTTTTCCTCTCTTTTTTTTTTTTCTTGGCGGTACACGGGGCTCTCACTGCCGTGGCCTCTCCCGTTGCGGAGCACAGGCTCCGGACACGCAGGCTCAGCGGCCATGGCTCACAGGCCCAGCCGCTTCGTGGCATGTGGGATCTTCCCAGACCGGGGCACGAACCTGTGTCCCCTGCATTGGTAGGCAGACTCTCAACCACTGCGCCACCAGGGAAGCCCTTTTTTTCCTCTTTCTTTGTGATCTAATATGTGGTAAATATTTAAGTTTCTGATGTGAGCTAAAAGTATGGGTTTCTCTTTGTAGGACAGGATTTTATATATATATGTATAAATATATGTATACACATATATAAAACCTGGAGAGTGTTATGCTTAGTAAAATAAGACAGAGAAAAACAAATACTGTATATTTTCACTTATATGTGGAATCTAAAAAAAAATAAAACAAACAGATGTAACAAAACAGAAATAGACTCACAGATACAGAGAACAAATTATTGGTTACCAGAGGGGAATGGGTGGGGGAGGGGGCAAAATAGATGAAGGGGTTTAAAAGGTACAAACTCCTAAGTATAAAAAAATAAGTTTTAAGGATATAATGGACAGCACAGGGAATATAGTCAATATACAGGTTCTATGAATTTCATGACAAACTTCCTTGTCTTGAAAGAAGTGGTTCAGTAGTCCTCTTATAACTAAAGAGTTCCTATTACATCATGGTGGAACTAATAGGACGTTGCGTATTTCTAGAATAAACATTTTAGCAAAAATATTTTTTATTAATATGTGATATACAAACCTGGGAGGTTACTTTAGTCCAAATGTTTTCTCTTCTTGCAAGAAACAGCCTTAGAGTGATATGTGGCTTGAGTCCATATTGTGTCCACTGTAGTGATCCAGAAATGCCTGGGCAGGTCTGACAACTACTCAACTGCTGAGCCCTTAGCAGTTATTTGAATAAACATCTGCATGAGAATTTGGGAGCCTGGGAAGAGAAGAGTTGGAGAAGAGTGCAGGACCGTCTCAGGAACTGGGTTTCTTGTCCCATCCCATACACTGTGCTTGACCCTAATGACCTCACACTGGCCAGAATGGACATCGTCAAAAAATCTACAAACAATAAATGCTGGAGAGGGTGTGGAGAAAAGGGAACCCTCTGGCACTGTTGGTGGGAATGTAAATTGGTACAGCCACTATGGAGAACAGTATGGAGGTTCCTTAAAAAACTAAAAATAGAACTGCATACGACCCAGCAATCCCCCTATTGGGCATATACCCTGAGAAAACTGTAATTCAAAAAAGACACATGTACCACAATGTTTATTGCAGCACTATTTACAATAGCCAGGACATGGAAATAACTTAAATGTCCAACAATAGATAAATGGATAAAGAAGATGTGGTACATATATACAATGGAATATTACTCAGCCATAAAAAGGAACAAAATTGGGTCATTTGTAATGATGTGGATGGACCTAGAGAGTGTCATACAGAGTGAAGTAAGTCAGAAAGAGAAAAACAAATATCATACATTAACACATATATTGGAATCTAGAAAAATAGTACAGATGAACCTACTTGCAGGGCAGGAACCAAGACGTAGATGTAGAGAATGGACATGTGGACACGGTGGGGAAGGGGAGGGTGGGACGAATTGGAAGATTAGGTTTGACATAAATACACTACCATGTGTAAAATAGATAGCTAGTGAGAACCTGCTGTATGGCACAGGGGGCTCGGCTCAGTGCTCTGTGATGGCCTAGATTGGTGGGATGGAGGGGAGGGAGGTCCAAGAGGAAGGCGATATAGGTATACATATAGCCGATTCACTTCATTGTACAGCAGAAACTAAGACAACATTGTAAAGCAATTTTACTCCAATTAAAAACAAAAGAAAGGCCACTATTTGGAGTTGCTTTTTAACCTGGAATTATGTTAGACTCTGGGGTACAGTCAGTATCATCAGCACAAAGTAGGGCATAAGTGAGGAAAAGCAACATTCTCTCTTGCATCAATGGGGATACCATCTGCTTAGGGGGTTGTGAGGCTTTTGGGAGACGTGGCAGTGGTGTTCAATGTAGAGAGATGGGGCATTGCTGCCAGCAGAGGATACCCAGTAGACAGGGTGGTTCTCAGCAGAAGGTACTAGAGAAGAGGTGAGAAGAGACATGGCCGTGGTCAGCACCTAGAGCATTCGAAAGAACAGTTGCTTGAACCTGCTGTGAGCAGTCAGGCATAACTTGGAAGTTCTCAAAACAAACTGGGTAAACTTTTAGGGGGAACCATAGGACTTTTTTAGGAGTTGGGCCATAGAGCTAGAATATAACCTCGTCTGTCCCATAAATGTAACTCTATATTCATATACTCAGAGAAAATTGATTTATGCAAAATTGAAAATACTGTTGTTGGGACTTCCCTGGTGGTCCATTGGTTAAGAATCTGCCTGCCAATGCAAGGTACACGGGTTCGAGCCCTGGTTCGGGAAGATCCCACATGCTGCGGAGCAATTAAACCCATGCGCCACACCTACTGAAGCCTGCACACCTAGAGCCCATGCTTTGCAACAAGAGAAGCCACCACAACGAGAAGCCCGTGCATTGCAACGAAGAGTAGCCCCTGCTCGCCGCAACTAGAGAAAGCCCGCGCACAGTAACAAAGACCCAATGCAGCCAAAAATAAAAAATAAAAATAAATTAATTAAAAAAACAAACAGAAGCAGTATTGTAACAAATTCAGTAAAGACTTGAAAAGGAAAATGGTCCACATCAAAAAAAAAATCTTTAAAAAAAAAGAAAAGAAAATACTGTTGTCTTAAATGGAGAATATGAGCCCTACAGAGGTACAGGCTTACTTATTAAGAAATGGGGTAATGCATATTTTTTATAGTCCTAAGAATTCTGACAATTACCAAGTAATTTATAAGAACAATTTAAAAAATTTGGTGTGAATTACAGAAAATTTTACAGATATATGTATATAACATAAATTTAACCCACTGGAATCTTAATAGTGTTTTTCTCCCAGATCATCAACTGATATTTTGATCTTTAACTTTAGCTAGGCAGAAAAGGGCTAGCAAAAAGCATTGCTAAAATCGTCCGTTTTTATAAGCTGGAGTTTGATGCCAACAGGGACGGGCTTTAATTCATATGTCAACCATAGCATTTCCAATCCGCCTTCCAGGTTGTTCAGGAAAGGTCATCTCATATACTTTGTGCCACTGAGATGCGGGGAAATTTAGCTAAGGGTATCTTGGAAAAGTTGTCTTCTAGATATTGTCCTGCATGGATGTGAATTCCAGATCTGGTACAGGCATCTTCATACAAGTCTGAGGATGAAACAAATACAAGGGGGAGGAAAGAGCTAAGAAAATCCAGAGCCTTTGGCTTAAGTCAACACTCAGACCATCCTACCTCTAAGCCTCTGAATCAGGGAAGTGATCTTTTTGTTTAAGCCAGTTAGAGTTGAGTATTAAGTTACCTAAAGATAAATGTATTCTAACTGATAAGAATTCTATATTTCTTTGTGACATGGTCTCTGTAAGTCCCAGTTTCCTTGTTTGTAAAATGAGGATAATAGAATTATACACTTCAGGAAGTTGTTACAAGATTAAATGAGATAATGCATGTAAAATGTTCTACACGGGTCTGATACAAGGTAAGTGCCCAATAAATGTTAACTGGTATTGTTACAATCCTCATAATGTTGTTATTTTGCTTTCAAAGTGGGGAAATTGTGCCACTGTTTGTTAGAAACCAGGTGGCTAGTTGTCGGTTGCTGGGAAGTAAATTTGAGTGGGAGAGTCCAGGAAAAGGCTGGAGAGATGGTTCTTTTTTGATGTGTGTGAAAAAAGATACTGTGAGGGGTTACTGAAGTTGTATGAGCCAATATGTGCTTTAAAGCCACCAAAGTAAAAGATTTTGTTAACAAAAAGCAGAGTGACAGTGTTAAAATTGGATTTGCAAAATTTTTAGCAGATAATTTAGCCATTTTTCTTTTCTCATTGTTCCAGATTCTCCTATTATAGAAATATTTTAAACTCTAGAGAATATAGATGCTTTAATGATAACTGCACATTGAATAGATTTAAGAACTGCAGTGAAGCCATGCCCGTACTGAGTCCTTTCATTTTACTAGAGCGATTTTTCATCTACTGTTTCTAAAGGAATCTGTAGAGTATTATGCTTTTACTCTCTTAACCTTGTTCACCAATTTCCTAACCTAGTGGGATATATTTTGTATCAACTCTCTCTTGAGATAACTTGTAGTTGTTTTCTTTCTTCCTGTTCTTTTTTTAAAGAAGGTCTAGGTATCTTTCATCTTTTTTTTTTTTAACATAAAAGAGAAACCAAAGTAAAGAAATTATTTGGCTGAACATCAGAGGCACGTAAATCATTGTATGGTGTTACAGTTTGGAAATACAAGTTAAGACACATCTAAAGGATGTACTTAAACCGTTCACCTTTGAAGATGGAAAGGAACTAAACAGTCTCTAACTCTTTCATTTCTTTGTAAACTGGGTGATTGTCAATGATCTAATTAATGCCTCCTAGGTTTAAGCAAAGTCCAAGTTTGAAATCTCAGAGTTACCCACAGATGTTATACTCTTGTGTCCAAGAACCTAACACAGAAAAATCCATTATCAAATGGATAATTCACTTGTTCTGAGTTTCCCCATCCTTTCTCTCCACCTCTCCCAACTCGTGTCTTCAAACATCTCCCCTTCCAATCCCCCCACCCCCACAAAAACCTCTCCCTGGACGTCCCAGACTTGTGGATTGGTTTTATTTCCCACTTCTAAGTAATGCTGGCTAGCTGGCTATGTTATATCAGAAGGAAATTTTATCAAATAAAGAAAAAATTGTCAAGAAATTTATAGTTTTTGAAGGAGGTCAATGATGATATTTAGAAGTCCCATGAGAATGTATCTTAATGACTATCCTATCATATAACTTGCAGGTCTTTGGTGTAGGATGTTTTAGTTCCAGCGTTCCTTTTTAACATCTAGTGCTTTCTTCTGGAGTGGTTCCCTGTGCTACTCTGTTTGGCACGGGCATACTCCTCTCGACTGTCACTCTCTGTTAGATGTGAAAGACTCCCACGACTCTTTCCTTTCTTTGGTGATTGCCCTGTGATTAAGAAAATAATACCAGATCAGAATGATTGTGTGCTTGTTATCGCCGTTCAACAAGAGTTGAATTTTATTTCACTTCATTTCATTTCATTTCATTTCACTTAATCCTTACCACAGCCTATAAGGAAGACACCATGATCATCACCTTCTTTTCACAGATGAGGGAAATGAAGCATAGGGAGGCAAAGCATCTTGCTCAGGGTTAAACTGCTGCTAGCTGCTAAGTGTCTGAACATAGGGGGCGTATGCATTCTTTCTCCCGAGACTGCACCCTCAACCACTGTGAGTCCTGCCTCTGATTTTGTCTTTTGTTTTCATCAGAGGATGCAGTTTTAACAATACAGTGACACATCAGAGATTCCATCCCCATTCATTTGTTCAGCAGATGTTTGGTCTGCTTGATGCTAGTCACCACACTAAACACCATGGGAAAGCAAAGACTAACAGATGCTGTCCTGATTTTCAAGGAGCCTAGAGGAGGAGAGGGGATGTAATTACACTACAGGGTGATAATAGCTGATGGATACCATCCCAGAGACTTCACTCTAGAAGGACCGTGGGTCTCATTGAAGACCAGGGCACACACTCTGTTCCTCAGGGTCCTAACTGCTGCATTGGCCAATGGAGTGAACAGGGGGCATCTAATGCCAGATTCTCTGGATTTGAATCTTAGCTCCACCACTTACTAGATTCATGACCCTTAGTTATCTACCTACTCTGTGCTTCAATTTCTTCATTGATAGATAGGATACATATAATACCAACCACATAAGATTAAGCAAATAGGGAAATTTCAGTAGTACCCAGCATATAATAAGCCTTTGAAAACATTTTACGTTTCTTTTTTAATGTTTGTTTTCAAGTAGCAAAACTGCAGACCCCATTCCCCCCGTCCTTTCTATCTCTTAACAATAGACTTGGGCATCTGATCTAAATTTACTACCCTCTGCCTTATAAGTGGCTGGAAAGGCACTGAAAGGCTGTCTACTTTTCTCTGAATATGTGGCAGGGTAGTAAAAGTCCAGGACATTAGGAATCTCCATTCTAAGTTCTCCTCCCTCCTAGGCAAGACCAACTGCTGCTAAAGTCAACATGCTCTGGGAGTTTACCATCAATTTTCTTACAACAGCAAGGAGAGAGGAGAGGTCATCCCAGAATTTTTCTCTAAGAATGATTAAAGAAGCAGGATATCAGTAATCATCTGGGCAGAAAACAGATGGCTCGCTCAACAGGGGCAAAAGAGAGTTTACTGAATAGCAGATTACCGAGGTGTGGGTAGGCCTAAGGGCAGCCAACAGGGAATGGTGAAGCACTAAGAGTCCAGCAACAATAGAGGAGAGAGAGCTTGGACCAGCACCCAGGGAGATCAAGGCTAAGGACCTCTGATAGGCAAACTGCAGTCCTGGAGGATGGAACCAGGGGAATAAATACCCAACTCCTCTTTATCCCTTTCATTTCACCCAATCTAATTGGAAGCTGGGCCACTGATCTTGGGTGCCCTCAGCCTGAAGCGATTTGAAGCAGGATTTCGGTTCCCGACTGGAGATTGAAGTCAGGCCGTGGCAGTGAGAGAGCTGAATCCTAGCCACTAGACCAGTGACAAGGCCCTGGCCTGTACAGCTTTGCAGAAAATGAATTTCCTCAAAGAAACGGAAAATAGTGAAACAAGTCAAGTGTTTATAAGAAGGAAAAAGAATACCTGTGGATAGACACACAGGTGGACTCAGAGAAAGAGTCACGCCCTCTTGGTAGTTTGAATCACTCCTTTGGGACCTTTCTTCCAGGTTTCCTTTGGCCAATCATCTTGCTTTGTCTGGTTCCGAGTCTGTATTTGGTTAATCTCTGGGTCCTCCCATGTGTGCGCGCGCATCTCTTAGCCAAGATGGATTCTAGCGAAGAGGCCTATGAGTAGGTTGACATCACTCCCTTTCTGACCTCCAAGGAGCCTCTCTGCTCATGTATAGTCGAGAAGGTTTCCTTGACCTCGAGAATGAGAAACATGTGGTCTCTATGGGTAGGACTTAGCTCCTCCCCCTCTTCATCTTGGAGTATCTGTCCACAGGGAACAAGCTGCTAAGCCTGGGGCCCATCTATCTCCTGCCTCAAGACCAAGGAGCCCCTAGTGAGGCGGTCCATAACGATCAGTATCCCTGGACACAGAGCCTAATGGAGAAAGACAGAGAATGGATCTGGAGGGGCAAAATGAAAGTATCCAGCACAAGCAGTATAGTGCAGTAAAGACTCCAGGCTCTGGGACTGTGGCTCATATCCCAGCTATGTGACATTAGATAAGTTACATAGTTTTTCTGTCTCAGTTTCCTCATCTGAAAATGGGGAGAATGATGGTACCTACCTCATAAGGTTATTGTATTTAGAACATACCAATAAATATTAAATGTTTTTATTTAGTGGTACATGTTAGTCAAAACATTCCACCAACATTTGTATAATTTTTCCTAAAACAAAGAAATATATATTTACTGTCCATCTGTGTTGAGATGGCCAAAGGCAGCATGCTGTGATGGGGCTTTAGAATCGGGGAGATCGGGGTTGGAATGACTTCTCTGTCTTTAAATAGTTGGACAACTTTATGTAGCTTTATATAACGTCTCTGAGACTGTTTCTTCATGTAAAAAATGGCATACTAATTAACTCACAGGATTGTTCTGAAGCTTAAATAAAATAAGGAATACGTATAATAAGCTGAATAGAGTCTCAGGAAAATGGAAATCAGCAAGCCTGGAGGTCCTCTGATGCCAGAGAGGACCTATGGTTTTGCTTTGATTGTAGGTCCTGGATGACCTTATTCTGTGGAGGGCTCAGTGAGCCCCACATTTACAAATAAATACCTAAGGGAGAATGGACTCAGAACTACTAAAGACTGTAAGATGCCCAAACATTTACAATTTCTCTGTATTTGTCATGTTTCCTTATTTTCACGTTGCAGTAAAGCCATTTAAAGGTAAAGGGTTTAACTCCTTATTTTGGGAATAATAATAACATTGATTATAGTCATAATAATATAGGTCAGCCTTATAGAGTGCTTATTTTATTCCAGGCACTATGCTGAATGCATTCCTTTAATCATCACAGACATATGGACAATAGATAATGTTTTGAACAATAAATTATGTGGGTTTTTTTCCCTAACAAATGGAAACAAAGTACACATGGCTTCATTTACCCATATCAGTGACCTATAAAACACTAGTAATAATAATAACATGATAAGCACTCTACAAGAAGCCCCAAGCAGAATAAATCCCACTCCCCTGGGAGACTTCCTGGAGTCAGCATGTGTAGTTGCAGCTACTGAGAGGAGAGGAAAGTGTGCAGAGTCCCTGGGTGTCGTGCATGGTAAGATGAGGGGTGATTGGCTGGGAGTAGTATCCTGGAGCTGAGAAATAGGTCCATGGAGTTCTTCTAGAGGAAGACAGAGCAGATGATCATCTTTCTGTCTGTAACATGAATTGAGACTCTAAGATAAAGAAAACATCTTTATTTTTTTCCACTAAGGAATTTCCAATGGGAAGGGAAGAGTTGAACTCACTAGATATTTCAGAGGAAGTAACTAAAGCGGAGGAAAATGAAATGACAATCTTGTAACTGATTGGTGCAAAATACCAACAACCTGGCAACAAAAATCCTCATTGATTAGAAATTACTGGCTGTGTTTCTCTTGCTAGTTTCATGCTCCTTTTCATAGGGGTCAGTATTGATATTAGAAAAACTGTATGGAGGCTGATGTTAACATTGCATACATGCCCCATTCATTTGTAGGCAACTTTGTGAAATAAAAGCAAGCCTAAGTTGGTTTTGATTGTCAGTGTAGCAATATCAATAAAAAATAAAATCTGTAGAATTGTATTGATTGATTCCTAAAAATCAAGTACTAATTACCTTAAAACCAGTGAGAATAGAGTAGCATGTACAAATTTAAAAGCAGCTGTGACTCTGTCCATTCCCACATCTTCATGGAAATTAAATGCAGTGCATCTCCCCCTGCCCAAAAAAAAAGAAAGAAAAAGAAAAACTGTAAGCTGTGCTGGAGTATGAATTCAGCACAGCCGCTTCCTTCAATTTTGGCTAAAGCCTACTTGTGACTAGAATTCAGACCAAGAGTGTTCTGTATATGGGCTTAATGATGAGACTCTGAAACTCAGGGTTTTGAACAGTTAGTGCTCTGAAGTGAGGCATCTGCCATTTGTTTTCCTCTATTTCAAGTTTCACTCCAGACATTATTTCAAAAACATAACCTTATTGCTGACCTTGAAAATAAGTAGAAATGGGTGTTTCCTCTGAAATTTGAAAATGTATCAGAGACAATTATAACATCTAGAAAGCTTCAGGAAATGTATGAAAACAAGGCATAAGTGTTTCCACTTATCCCTTCTTTGAATTCACCTAATTAAATGTTGCAAATGAAGTGGAGAGCTCAGACCTCGTACTTTAAAATAATACAGATGTCTCTACATCCACAAAAATACCAAAAAAGGAATACGTACCTTAGTTCCAGTGGAATGATTTCTTCCTCTATTACTATGCTAAGATTGACATGTCATGAGTGTGTGCTGGGAACTAATGCTCCTGTAGTTATCACTCCAGGGCACCTGGGAGTGCTTTATAGGTCACCAATATGGTTAAATGAAGCCATGTGTACTGTATGGTTCCATTTGTTTAGAAAAAACCAAAACATAACATAATTTACGGTTTAAAAAACTATTTATTGCTCATAGACCTCTGAGAAAGTGAACAGTTTTTCAAAATGACATTTAAAGTATACATAATACATAATACTCCTTGCAAGTGGAAAAAAAAAAAGACTGTTCTCAATAGAATCTTATTTAGGCAAAATATACCGAGTCAAATGGAGCCCTTCTGCAATGTGAAATAGTGGGGAATAGCGAGTGTTTAAAAGGATACACTCTGTAAAAAAATGGGAATTCCATCTTTCATTTCATGGTTTCATGTATATAGTGGCTCTGGGAACTATTTGAAGTACTAGTTACAAACTGTGGCAGTACATTCCATAAGGGCCGTGGGAGTCATATCCACAAAACAAAACTCACTGCCTATGAAATGTGAGTTTCAATATGAAAGTGTTCCAAAGACAGTCATGATATTTGACCCCTGGTATTACTTGTCTACAAAACTCAGAACAGAATGGATACGACTCACTAAAGCGTCTTTCTAAAATACCAAAAAAACAAAGAGAAAGGAGAGTGCCTGAAAAAATATTTCTCTCTCTCTCTCTCTTTCTTTTTGTAAATTTATTTATTTATTTATGGCTATGTGGGTCTTCGTTGCTGTGCACGGGCTTTCTCTAGTTGCGGTGAGCGGGGTCTACTCTTCGTTGTGGTGCGCGGGCTTTTCGTTGCAGTGGCTTCTCTTATTGCGGAGCACGGGCTCTAGGCGTGCAGGCTTCAGTAGATGTGGCACGTGGGCTCAGTAGTTGTGGCTTGACGGCTCTAGAGCTCAGGCTTTGTCGTTGTGGTTCATGGGCTTAGTTGCTCCGTGGCATGTGGGATCTTCCCAGGCCAGGGCTCGAACCCGTGTCCCTTGAATTGGCAGGCAGATTCTTAACCACTGCGCCCTCAGGGAAGCCCTGAAAAAAATATTTCTTAAAGAAAAAAAAATGTTATTTAAGAGCAAATGTTAGCCAATAGGTTACGTGCATTCAACAGGACCAAAATAAATAGAAAAAGAAATGAAACTGTTTACTTAGCTGACTCTATTTTGATTAGAAGCTGAAATAAAATATTAATTTTGACTATGAGATGTCAGTTTTAACTAATCAATCAATTACTTGTATAGCTAACTCTGGATTTGCAAGAGTCTTAACTATCAAAAAGTTATAGTGTCAGACTCAAAGTCTTTGAAAAATTTATTCAGATCTGCACTGACTTGAAAGAAATGATCTTTTATCTCCATTTAGAAGGCTTGGTCTTTATTTTTATTGGAGTTGTGATGGAAACTAAAGGTTTGAGTTGAGAAAAAAAATGTCCCAAGTGCTTGACATTTAAAAGTGAAATCACTAATTAGCCTTTAAAGTCATCGACCATGATCTCTTGACGAGTTCCTGCTGGGAACCACAAAGGAACACAAGAAAACATGAAGAAAATCTGCAGTGTTGAAGCAAATAAAATTCTATTGAGGCATTTTCAGAGAGCCTCAACAACTTGGATGTTTCCTTTCATATTTTATCTATTTAAATTTTAAAGTTTCCTTTTAAAGTTTTTTGTTCAGAGAAGGCGTATGTCTGTGGTAAAATAGTAGGCATGATATCTCTCTTCACAAACACACACCAGAGTATATCTGATCTTATATTAATTCAGAAAGAACAAGAGATTTAACACATTTAAGAGTTTATATACCTGTTGTTTCCAAAAATATTGTATTTATGTATTGTAAAGTTTTTATATCGTTGTGAAGAAAGCAATTACAGAACAAGAAGGATTTACTGTATAATAGCACAGGGAACTATATTCAATATCTTGTAATAACCTATAATGGAAAAGAATCTGAAAAAGAATATACATATATTTATATTTATATATATGTTTATATATATAACTGCATCACTATGTTGTATACCTGAAATAACACATTATGAATCAACCATAGTTCAATTTAAAAAATTAATGGAAAGAAAGAAAGCAATTATCATTTAATCATCCAATCTAGGAATTATTAAAGGCAGCAAGTTTTTTGTGGGTTTTTTTTGGTGGAAATTGAGTGAAGTCATGTGCCCAGATTATTTTGAAAAGGACCTAATCTTGAATCTTGGGAAGAAGAATTTTGGAATCTTAGTTCTTTATTTCCCAGAAGGCTTCTGAATGTGTGGGCCAAGTGCTCCATCTGACCAAGAAATCTGTGTGACCAGGATACCAAAAGTCAGTCTTTAGTTTATCATAGAAGGGGGGAAATAAAAAGGTCTGGGTACTACATATATTGTCCAGGTCAAGAGGTACCTACTGCTAGTATTTTCCTTTAATAATGATAATTAAATAATTTGGCCCAAGGTAATTGACTGTTGCTAATCTCTAGACATAGAAGAGTTTATATAATCTTCTAATTTTCTTTTTTTAATTACCTATCCAGAAGTCCTGTTATATAATTACTATTGATCTGAAAGAAAAAAGTCGTAACTTGTGGACTAAACACATTAGATAAATATTATTTTACAGTTGCAAGAAAAGACTTGGTTAGTACCTTTGGCAGAAATAATTGTATCAATTAAAAGTAGCTTAATACCTCTGGAGAAAACATATGAATTTGCTTCTTTGAAAGGCAGTTTAAAGGATTTCATGTACAAAGAATGAAGAAAACCCATGATTTTACTTCTAATATTTCTATTTAATAATAAACCAACAGACAACTTTGAAATCAGTAGGCTTATTTAGTGAAGTGGTAAGAAGTTCCATGAAGATATTAGGTTGCAAATGCTCTGTAAATGCCAAATATATATATCATGATTTATCCTTATTTGCACTTGTTTCAGCATAAATTAGAAACATTCGTCAGGGGCAATCTAATTTTTGCTTCTCTTCTGCCGTAGCAAAGAGGAGATGAAAGAGTTAAGAGTCAAAGCAGAGGAAGTTTTATATAAGAAATTTCCTTATGATCTAGGGTAGATAAATGGAAACAGAGTCCATGCTTCAGATATTTTCCAGGTTTCCTTATGCATCCCTGGAATGAGCCAACTGTAATAGGGTTATAAAAGCAAAATCTTTGAGAGATGGTATGAGCTACTTTTGAGAGCTCCCTTGTTACATCTTGGACGTGATTTGGCTTTGTGGCAAAAATTACAAATAGCTTTTCTCTTTCTTGCTAAAGGCCCCAGAAGAAAACTGTATTTTAAGGTCATTTACCATACAATTTAAACAGCTGTGGTGTGAAGGAAAAAAATTTTCAAAATCCTTGATTATAATTTTAAATAGGTACAAATAATTAATTTACTTATAAAATATCATTGTTGGGATATTTTACCACCTTTAACAATTATGAACTTAGGAAAAAACACATAGTCTGGTTAAACCATTTAAAATTTGAAAATTTCTTCTGGGAATAGGAAGTCCTTGGCATTAGTGAACCCATTTGTGAACCTTTGCCCATTGTTCAAATAATATTTATTAAATTAATATATTAACTCAATAATTTGATAATGAATTTTAAAATTTAATAAATTAATAAAAACAAGTAATTTAAATTATTGTTACTTCAAATGATCATTAAAATTTTATATCTGTTAGATTACAGTTTTAAAAATACATTAATCATTTACATATATATGCATATTTCTAGAAAAATTGGAAAGGTCATACCCAAATATGTTGATGGCAATTATGGGACAGGTAATTTTAATATTTTTTTGCTTTATGTGCTTTCTTGATTTTTAAAATAATGAGTATGTATTATTTTAAAAATAAAAGCAGTGAAGGCATTTTCACTCAAAAAAGAAAATTTCAAATGCACTCAATATACTTACAGACCAGGTTTATAGACAAGGCTCTATGCTGTGAGCTATGGGGATGCAAGGATGAATCACACATAGACCTAGTGTCTAAAGATGCCAGATTCTGGAATCTAAGAGGAGAGAGATCAAGTCTTGCTTATCCAAAAGCAAAATCAAGACCCAAACTTCACCTTCTAAATTTTGCTTCTTTGTTCTTCACCAAACTTCTTGAGGGATAATTACTTCTTTTGTCCCCTCCTACCTATTTATTCTGGCATCTAATTTTCACTCTCTGTACCCAGTTAGAACTGTTCTTTTCATGTAATCCAAGACTGTAGCCTCTGTCCTCATTCTTCTTTGTAAAAGGTGACACTGCTGATCGTTTTTGCTTTTTTGCAACCCTCTTGCCCTGAGCATCCATGATATGATTGATGTTCTTTCCCAGTGGATCTCTGTTCCTTCTCTGTCTCCTTTACTGGTACTTCTTCCTCCTGTTATTCTAAGTGTCTGTGTTCCAACCTTGCCTAGCCTCTGAACATACTCTTTCTCTTGTTTGTTTGTTTTTTTTGTGGTACGTGGGCCTCACACTCACTGTTGTGGCCTCGCCCATTGTGGAGCACAGGCTCCGGACACGCAGGCTCAGCGGCCATGGCTCACGGGCCCAGCCGCTCCGTGGCACGTGGGATCTTCCCGGACCGGGGCACGAACCCGTGTCCCCTGCATCGGCAGGCGGACTCTCAACCACTGTGCCACCAGGGAAGCCCTCTCTTCATATTTTAATTCAGTCTTTTCTTTCCTTTTCTGAATCACACTTTTCCTTAGTTCATGTAGATCTCTACTTAAGTGTATCTTTCTCCTGAAAGTATTATTTAAAATAACACTCCATTTTCTGTTCTAGTTCCCATTATTCTACTTCATTTCTTATAGCATTTCTCTCAGCTAGAATTATATTGCATACCCACTGTTTATGCCTAAAATAGTTTTGACTCATAGTGTGTGCTCAATTAATAGTTATTAAATGAACGCTTTGAATGAACAAATCTCACTGATTTTTCTTTTACTCTGTGCAGATGCTAAGTCCACATGTTCAGCCCTGACAGCTTCCCCAGCTCTCGTCCTGTATTCCAACTGCCCTTTGGTCATGTTAACCTGACTCTGCTGCCCACAGCTCTAAGTTAGAATCTCACCATTAGGCATGCTCATTTTTAGAGCTCCCCTTTGCTCTTGATATTACCACACTTCTTTTTTTTTTTTTTTTTTGCGGTACGCGGGCCTCTCACTGTTGTGGCCTCTCCCATTGCGGGGCACAGGCTCCGGCCACGCAGGCTCAGCAGCCATGGTTCACGGGCCCAGCCGCTCTGCGGCATGTGGGATCTTCCCGGACCGGGGCACAAACCCATGTCCCCTGCTTCGGAAGGGGAACTCTCAACCACTGCGCCACCAGGGAAGCCCTACCACACTTCTTGCAGTCATCCCAGCCCAGGTGGCCTGAGTCATCCTTGACACTTTCCCTTCCTTTGCTGTTCACATTCAGTCAGTTATTAAAATGTTTCCATTCTATTTTCATACTAGCCTTCCCAGTCAGTGCATGCTTTCCTCACCTCATGGCTCATTTAGTCTGTGGCCGTGGGTCATTTTTACTCGTCTCTCTGTCATTCTCTTATTTATTTATATCTTCATTCTTTGCTTTATTCACTTCACTCATTTATTCATTCAACAAACAGTGTTGAGGCCTACCTACTATATGTTAGACTTTAAGGAATCAATTTTAAGCGAAAATAGATGTAGTACACATTCTCATGGTGCAAAATGGTTTTAGAGAGAGCAACTAAGTATAGAGACTGAAGGATTTAGAGCCTGTGGTGAGGAAGTAAGATGTCTGGAGCTGCCCTAGTTGATAGCCAGTCCCAAGATGTGGCTCTGGGGGTTTGTGGCTGAAATGAAGTGGTGATGTGGTTATAGGAGACCAGGAGTCAGCAGGGGACAAGTCATCTGTGTGAATGTGGAAATCACTGTGGTGACAAGGCTTGGGATAGAGAGAAAGACAGCAGGCCAGGTGCCAAAGTCTTCAATAAATGAGGACCAGCAGCAACAGAGCAATAAAGATGGATTGATGTAGGTTTCAAAGGAGCAGGGCTTTATTCAGGGTGGGGAAATCAGTAGTGAGGAAAGAGAAAGCTGCCTCAGGTCTCTAAAATGTATGGGGTACAGGAGAATGAACAGCCTTCATTAAAGAAAGTTATTGGAGAAGAAACTAGCCTAAGTGACATATTTCCTTTGAGGTTAGGAAGTACCTTGAATTTTTGGTGAAGACTGGAAGTAAGGGAGTCCATAAGTGAAATGGAGTTTTTAGAAATCAGAGTGGAAGCTTTGGGCTAGAAAGATGAGTGAAAAGTTAATGGGAAGAAAGCATAGAACAGAATGAGGGTAACAGAACAAAAAGAGACTGATAATTGAGGGGACTTCAGTCCTAGAGGATGACTAGGTTTAATGTAGAGTGAGCCATGTGGGTTCAGTTACAATGTACTTCTTCCTATTTTTAATTGAAGTATTGTTGATGTACAGCATTGTACAGGTGTACAGTGTAGTGATTCACCATTTTTAAAGGTTACACTGCATTGACAGTTATTATAAAACATCAGCTGTATTCCCCATGTTGTACAATGTATTCTTGTAGCTCATTTTATACATAATAGTTTGTACCCCTTAATCCTCTCCTCCTATCTTGCCCCTCCCCTGTGCCCTCTCCCTACTCGTAGCCACTCTGTTTGTTCTCTACATCTGTGATTCTGCTTCTTTTTTGTTATATTCACTAGTTTATTGTTTTTTAAGATTCCATATAGAAGTGATATCATACAATATTTGTCTTTCTCTGTCTGACTTATGTCACTTAGCGTAATATCCTCCAAGTCCATACATGTTGCTGCAAATGGCAAGATTTCATTCTTTTTTATGGCTCAGTAGTATTCCATTGTGTGTGTGTGTGTGTGTGTGTGTGTGTGTGTGTGTGTGTACACACCACATCTTCTTTATCCATTCATCTATTGATGGACACTTAGGTTGCTTCCATATCTTGGCAATTGTAAATAATGCTGCTATGAACATTGGGGTGTATGTATCTTTTTGAATTAGTGTTTTTGCTTTTTTCAGATATATACCCAGGAGTGGAATTGCTGGGTCATATGGTAGTTTTATTTTTAGTTTTTTGAAAAGCCTCCATCTCATTTCCACAGTGGCTGCACCAATTTACATTCCCACCAACAGTGTACGAGGGTTCCTTTTTCTCCACATCCTTGCCGACATTTGTTGTTTGTGTTCTTTTTGATGATAGCCATTCTGACAGGTGTGAGGTGATATCTCACTGTGGTTTTGATCTGCATTTCTCTGATGATTAGCGTCATTGAGCATCTTTTCACATGCCTGTTGGCCATCTACATTTCCTCTTTGGAAAAATGTCTGTTCAGATCTTCTGGCCATCTTTTAATTGGGGTTTTCTGATGTTGAGTTGTGTGAGCTGTTTACATATGTTGGATACTAATTCCTTTTCGGTCATATCATTTGCAATATTTTCTATTCAGTAGGTTGTCTTTTTGTTTTGTTGATGGTTTCCTTTGCAGTGCAAAAGCTTTTAAGTTTAATTAGGTCCCATTTGTTTATATTTGCTTTTATTTCCTTTTCTTTAGGAGACAGATCCAAAAAAATATTGCTACGATTTTTGTCAAAGATTGTTCTGCATATGTTTTTCTCTAGGAGTTTTATTGTTTCCGGTCTTACATTTAGGTCTTTAATCCATTTTGAGTTTATTTTTGTATATGGTGTTAGAGAATATTCTAATTTGATTCTTTTACATGTAGCTATCCAGTTTTCCCAGCACCACTTATTGAAGAGACTGTCTTTTATCCATTTTATATTCTTGCCTCCTTCGTTGAAATTAATTTCCCATAAGTGTGTGGGTTTATTTCTGGGCTCTCTATTCTTTTCCATTGATCTATGTGTCTGTTTCTGTGCCAGTACCATACTGTTTTGATTAGAGAATATACTTGTTTTAGTTTCTCTGATGCATTTTGTTTTGTCATCTGAGACTTTGGACGGGCTGTTCTTTCCTCCCAGAAAACTTTCCAGACTCTGTACCCATAGCCATCAATCCCTCATCCTCCCTTAACCTGGCTAATTCCCATTCATCCTTCAATCTCGTGTTAGAAGTGATTTCCCTCAGTGGACCTCCCTGAATCCCCAAATTTGGGCTAGGTGCCTGTCCTTTGTCCCTCTCTTACTGTATCATCATGTTGTATTATTATAACAGTGTATCTACTGTAATAGGCTATAAGCTTCACATGAGCCAGAACTGCTTTTGTTTTTATATTTCTGCTGCCTGCCAGAGTGCCAAGCATATAGTAAACTAGCAGAAACTTAATATCAGCAGATATTAAAATATCTGTTGACTGAATGAATGAAGAATTAAAATGGTGGAATTACATTGAGATTTGGACTAGAAGAAATCCCCAGTGATTTCCACATTTACATAAAATCCCAGGTCTTCTACTCTATGCTACAGAAAATTGAAGAAGAAAGGAATTGTTTGGCTAATAGTTTCACTGCACACAGGGAGAACCTGTATCTAAATTTAGTCACATCTCATGTAAGCAGGGATGCTGATTCTAAGTCAGAGGATGATGTCGAACCCAGGTACTCTGACTTAGTGTCCAGGGCTCTCTCTATTATTCCTTTCTGCCAAAAACCTGGAACTTAAAACTTCAGTGGAATCTTGGAGGTGAGGAGAGGAAAACATAAATTTTCCTCTACCCTTCTATGCCTCAGCTGAACCTTGTAACAAAAGACAATTTAACAAGAGAAAAACAAATCGAAGTTTATTAACATGTATACCTTATGTACACATGGGAGATACCCAGGGGAAAAATTAGTTGCTCTCCAAGATGGCTTAGAACTCAGGCCTAAATACTATTTTCAGGATAAGTCAAAAGAAGGAAAAGCTGGGAAGGCAGTTTTGGGCAGGTGACCAGGAAAAGCAAGGTTAACAAAGGTAAGCTTTGTTATGCAGATTTAAGTCAGAGGAATTTCTTGTGACTTAGAGTCATCTTTGTCTTCCTGATATGGAGAGGGAGACACCCTTACAAATGGAGATTTCCTTTATAAATGTAAATTTCCCTTATAAAAGGGTAGCCTCTACTCTGTTTTCAGAGCCTCTTCTGTGTCTGCTGTTTCTCAAAATAATCAGCTCAAAATAATCCTGTGCCAAAGAAGCATATGTGGAGGTACCATATTCTGCCACCCTTCAGAAGCCCTTCTGAACCCTTCCTTAATTCTTCTGAATCAACCTGTCCATCAGTTGATGTTGTTTTCTTTGTACATCACAGATTCAGTTGTTCAGATTGTTCTTACCAGTGAATATACTTTTCCCTCTGCTTTGGGCTTCTCTATTTTCCTGATAGGATAACCAACGCTAAAGAGTATAGCGTTAAAAAAGTAAATATGCAGAGATATCATAGTGCTGTTAGAATTTGTTACATGGATGTACTTTATATGAGGTAATTGATATATGACAAAGATGAACTTTTCGTAGCAATATCTACATTAGCATAGTCTGTTGTGGTGGAGAAAGTCATCGGTAATACCTAACACTTTACTGTTTTTAATGACATAATACTGTCTTACACAATATATTTAAGAAAATTACAGATAGGGAAATATCAGACAAAGACCAATTTGATTGTTAGTCAATTTAATTCACTTTCGTATCTTCTTTAGGAAATAAATAACTTGTCCTGAATTTCCATTATTTTGTAGTAGAAGAATTATCACAAGAATAGGTATTCTGATCCTGGCTTCCTGGATTTTTTGATTTTTGTTTTTGCTTTTTTTTTTGCAATGTTCTTCACTTTTTATTAGAAATGTATTATAAAACAATACTCAGTATGTGGATTTAGACAAATGTCATTTATGAATTCAGGGTGCAATATCAAACAAAAAAGCTCATTTACAGAAGAGGTTTCCAAAGTAAACACAATAGAAACAGTCAGTTTTTATGAAATAAAAACCAGTTTGTAATTTTTCCAAACTTACCCTGAATACTTTTGCAGCTTCGAAAATATTTGCATAAGTTTTATAGTATTTGTTCATTTCACTCATTCCATATACTTCCTCTTTTAGCTGGGGCCTGGAAGTTGAAGTTCAGAATTTCACAAAAGAACTGTTCTTATAGAAATTTCTAGCCTAAACAGATGTAGAAAAGACTAGGACCCTAATGGAAAACCACTCACTACATATTTGAAGGTTTGTCAGACTGAATAACTTCGAGAGGTTTAAACTTATTTTTTCTTTAGACTATAAGTATTTAAGTGTTATTTTAAAGGGCACATAAACATGCTTGGCTAGCTCTATTGACCATAGACTTTTCAAGTGTACATTGATTTTTGCAGTTGTGGAACGAAGCATAGCTGACTCCCATGTGGAGAGACTCTGTGAGCCTCCCTTCATTGAATAAACTCTAATGGGGCATCCACAGCTTATTATTCCCTACCTGGAAGAATAATAAGCAAATTAATGTTTTTGTGCCTGTATCAAATAAATGATTGAGTTGTTTTTTCGTTATAATTTTATTCTATGATTATGCAGCAAAGAAGTTTTAAACTGCGCTTCTTTGCAGAAAATAGTAGAAAAGGGAGATATCCCAATTCATTTAATAAAATCAGAATTACTGTGATATCAAAACAAGGCAAAAACATTACGAGAAAGGAAAATTACAAAGAAACATTTTCTATGACATAGACAAAAATATCTTAACAAATTGTAGCAAAATGAATCCAGCCATATACGAAACGGTACTACATTATGATTACGTGTGATTTATCCCAGAAATGCCAGATTGACTTAACATTAAAAAAAAATCAGTGTAGCTCAACATATTAACAGAATAAAAAGTAGAAAACATACGATCATCTCAATACATTTTAGAAAAGCATTTGATAAGATTCAACATATATTCATGATAACTCAGCAAATTAGAAATAGAAGAAACTTTCACAATTGATAAAGGCCATCTGTGAAAAAAATTAAATCTTGTATCATATTTAAAAAACTTTTATTATATTTTATTTTTTAAAATTTTTATTGGAGTATAGTTGATTTACAATGTTGTGTTACTTTCTGCTGTACAGCAAAGTGAATCAGTTATACATATACACATATCCACTGTTTTTTAGATTCTTTTCTCATAAACTGTGCTTCTTGGAGCTTGTTTGGGGTAGATCTTGGGGGCTCTGCAGTGGACTGCACTCTAGTTTCTACTGGAACAGTTGTGCCTTTACCTGTTTTCTGTGTTTTTTCTGCATAAGGCTTGATTTGACAAATAAGGCTGTTTAAAAAAAAAAAAAATTGAGGAGCATTGATACGGTTGTCAGTTGCCACTAAAACTGAAATTATTTGGGATTCATTCATGGAAAACCACAAGTCTGGGAGCCACTTCTTCCCACTTCAGAAATTAGAATATAAAGAATGGTAAAAATAACATTTAGCTTTGGAGATTGAAATATCAAATGATGTTGATTTTATGAATGTTTTTTTCTCTGATGTCTATGTCAATGCTAGCATCAGCTTGAGTCTTCAACTACAAGAAATAGTTATTTATAATGTCCACTCTTCAGTGGTTATCAAAAGAAAATTTGTGCTCATATTTGGCAAAATCAAGGGCTGAAAAACTCTATGTTTTATAGTTGATGAGGGAGACCATTTATAAAGATGACAAAAAGTTGAGTTCTCTTTCTCCGTAGCTGCCTTTTGAATCCTTGGGCCCACTTGAATTAATCTTTCCTTTCCTCATACTCTCCTGTTTCTCTCATCTCTATTATGGTGCCAGATGGTGAGCCCCTGAGGGCAGGGGTTTTGTCTTAAACACTTTGAGCATCTTATCCTACTGTGAACTTCAATCACATGCTTTCTGAACAATGAATTAGAGAATGAATCACAGTATACCCACATACAGTTATATACATATATATGCACATATATTTACTACTTTACCCCATATGAACACAAAGCATGCTTATAACATATATATATCTTTGCATTCTTATGACACTAACCATATTTCTATACATGCTGTATATTCACATAATATGTTTTAGCCAATATTACTGAGGTAGAGTTTGCATAAACTAAAGTGCAACCATATTTAGGGTACCTTTTGTTGAATTTTGGCAAATTTATACACTTGTGTAACCACCACCACAATCATGTTATAGAACATTTCCATCACCCTTAAAACTTCCCTTATGCCCCATCCCAGTCAATTTTGTTCTTTGCCTTTCAGCCTGTCAACCACTGATTCGCTTTCTGTCACCTGATTGGCTTAGTCTTCTCTAATATTTCATGTAGATGGAAACTTTTGTGTCTAGTTTTTTTCACTTAATTTAATGTTTTTTAGATTCATCTATGCTTTTGTGTGTAACATTAGTTCATTCTTTTTTATTTAGTGCATTCTATTTCATGAATAGACCACAATTTATCCATTTCTCTGTTGTCAGACTGTTGGGTGCTTCCAGTGTTTATTTTGGTTAAAGCACCTTTTGTCTGATCAGTCTGGGAACCTAGATCATTATTTTACTTTGAGACCTTTTTGACATTTTTTTAAGGTAAGCATTTAATGCTATAATGTTTCTGAAAGCACTGTTTTAGTGACTCCCCAGGAATTAGAATCTATTGTGTTTTCATCTGTACTGTTTAAAACATTTTCTAATTTCTTTTGTGCCTTCTTCTTTGATCCATGATTTCCTGGGTAGTATCTTGTTTAATTTTCAAATATCCATACTTGGATCTTTGCACTTGAGATTGCGTATTTTTCTGTTTGTAGGTTGAGTGTTCTATAAATGTCAATTACGTTTAATTGTTTGGTAGTGTTTTTCAAATTTATATACTTACTGATTTTGTGTCCACTTGTTCTATCAGTTATCAAAAGAGAAATGCTAAAATCTAATTGTATATTTGTCTTCTAAGTTATGTTAGGTCTTGCTTCATGTATTTTGAGGCTCTGTTATTGGGTGCATATTTATATAGAATTGTTATGTGTTCTTGATGAGTTGACCCTGTATCATGTTGAATACTCTCTTTTATTTCTGGAAATGTTTTTTATTCTGAAATCTAGTTTTTCTTATTTTAATAAAACAGTTTCAGGTTTCTTATGTTTAATGTTTATACGATAAATCTTTTTTGTCATTCTTTTGCACTTCATCTACCAGTGTCTTCATATTTAAAGTGTGTTTCTTGTAGACAGCAAATGATTGCATCTTGCTTTTTGTATCATGAGTAATACTCCCTTTTTAAAAACTGGAGTGTTTGGACCATACATGTTTAATATAATTATCAATATGCATGGGCTTATATATATCAGCTCATTATCTGTTTTTGTTTTTGTTCCATGTGTTCTTTGCTACATTAAAACCTTTTTTTCTGTTTTCCTTTGCATTAATTGAACATATTTTTATTGCTCCTTTAACTTCCACTGTTGGCTTATTAACTACAGCTCAATGTTTTATATTTTTAGTGGTTGATTTAATGTTTAATATCAACTTTAACTTATCATAATATACCTTTGGTAATATTACTTCACATATTATAAAATAATGTTTACAATAGTGTATTTTCATTTCTCTCCTTTCATCTATTGAGCTATTTTTGTCATTAATTTTTTTTGCATATTTAATGAAACCCATAATATATTGCTACTAATGTACAATGTTTTAAATTGCTAATTATCTTTTAAATAAGTTTTAAAAATAGTGTTTTATAATTACCTTTAGATATGTCATCTTTGGCTCTCTTTATTTCTTTGAGTAGGTCCACGTTTCAACCAGGTATTTTTTTTCCTAGTGCCCAAAGTACTTCCCTTAATATTTCTTGTGCTACAGGTTTGCTGGTGACAAAGTATCTCAGCTTTTCTTTCTTCCTTTCTTCTTTCCTTCCTTCCTTTCTTCCTTCCTCCCTTCCTTCCTTCCTCCCTCGCTCCCTCCCTCCCTCCCTTCCTTCCTTCCTTCCTTCCTCTTTCTTTCTACAGAGAAGTGTTATTTTTGCCTTTCCTATTTTTACTGTATATGGTAATCTCTAGCTTGTCAGACTGCTTTTTTCCATCTAACACTGACTTGCTTAGTTTTTGCTGAGAAGTCTGCAGTCATGCTTAGGTTTCTTTCTCTGTAGGTAATGTTCCCCTTTCTCTGGTTGCTAATATTTTCTCTTTATCACCTGTTTTCATCAGTTTATTTATGTAGTTCTTTTGGTTTATCTTGCTTGTGTTTTGTTGAACCTTTTGGATCTGTGGATACACAGTTTTTTATCAAATTTGGAAACGTTTTGACCATTATATCTTTATATATACTTTTCTGTTCTTGTTCTCCTTTTGGGACTTCAATTACATATATTTTAGACCATTTGATATTAACCCACAGAATACTGAAGTTTTGTTTATATTATTTAATAGTTTTTCTCTCTGTGTTTCATTTTGAATAGATTCTACTGCTATTTCTTTAGGTTCTCTTTACTTCTACAGTGTCTAATCCTTTGTTAATTGCATATAGTGTATTTTTCATTTCAGATATTGTATTTTTCATATTTTAGAAGTTTCATTTAGTTCTTGTTTATATCTTTCATTTCTCTTCTCATTATGTTCATGTTTTCCTTTGTATCCTTCAGCATATGGAGTATATTTGTAGCTTCTGTTTTAACATCATTGTGTGCTAGTTTTATGATTTCTGTCATTTCTGGGTCTGTTTCAGTTGACCAGTTATGATTTATGTTTTCCTGCTTCTTTGTATGTTTAGTGATTTTGGACTATAGGCTAGACATTGTTAATTTTATATCATTAAGTGTTGGATATTGTTGTTTTCATTTAAGAATTATTGGACTTTATATGACAGGGAGTTGAGCTGCTTATGGATTAGGTTGATCCTTGAGGCTTGTATTTAAGCTCTAATAGAGTGAGTGAAAAATGCCATTATTCTAGGGGTAATTTAGTCCTACATATAAGGGATGGCCCTTCTATGGTCTGTACTGATTTCACCATGAATTCAACAAGGTCTCTCTGCTCTGGCAAAAAAGAACTCATATAATTACCGGTCCTGTGTGATCTCTAGGAATTTTTATCTTACTTATCCCAAGAAAATTTTCTTTTGTGAGAAGTGGTTCTGTCTTGTCCTCATGTGGTTTACCCAGGCATGCACAGATTGTTACTCAGACAAGACTCAAGAGGCCTCCTATGCAAATATCTGGATCTTTTTGTTTTCAAAACTCTCTCTTCTCTAGAATTCTTTTCTTAAAATTCTAGTTGCTTCAGCCTCTCCAAACTCAGATCTCTGTGTCCTCAATTCAATTTCATTTTCAGGGCAGAAATTGCCTCCAGCTAGTAATCCTAGGCTTCTCTCATTTGTCATCTTTTAAGAATCACAATCCTTTGCTATTGTTGGATTATGTTTTCTAAAAAGTTATTCTCTCTATTGTCTAGTAGTCTTAGTTGTTTTGGAGAGGGTAATTTCTAGCTTGGTACTCCCTGATGAAACAAAATTGATTTGAAAGTGTCTGAAACAGGTTACTAAGCGAATCAATAAAACATTGTATCGGCTTTGGAAAGCACATACTACTTTGCAGGGAATTTTTTAGAGAAGGCTCATGGAGACCAAATGGAGGAAACTGCAAAGGGCATGATACCTCAGAATCAGATAAAGCTGTTTTACTTCATCATGTTGTATAATGGTCATTTTGCAAAAAATGGCATTTGTTGTTTTAAAAGATTCAACAATAGTGATTTTGCTGAGGCAGATGCAAACTACTACATATTAAGTGGTAAAATAGGCGATTTATAAATGACATTTAACATTGTTAAATGTTGTAAAGTTCAGCATTAATGGTTAAGTAATATACACTAGTAAATCTTAAGGAATGGTTTATAATAAACAATGGAAAAATGCCATCCTTGAATAAGCCTATATTTTCTATTTTGTGTGATAGTAATCCTTGTTCATCAGAAGAACTGTGAAAAACTTGAGGAATTCCAGAGAAGCAAAAGTTACTGAAGGAATTATAAATTCAGTATATTAGAAAATATTCATTATGCTTAAGAATGTAGTTACATTACTAAGTGACTTCATAAATATATAGAGAATATAGAGAAAAGGGTAGATAATATCTCAACAAATTCATACAGGGAAGAATGAGAATAACCATAGTTTACTTTCAAAAATGCATGCAGACATAAAGACCACGATTATACAGTTTTTAAAAATCATTAAGCAACATTTACCACCATCTCTCTTGATAGTTTGAGACATAATTGAAGCAGACAACTAGATAATCTGATTCCATCCTTTTCTGAAATTATGATGTTCCATAGGTAAATAGTAAGTCTTTTATCATTAGCTATGTTAAAAACTACCTTTTTACTTTGAAGTTGTGACCAAAGTATTTCTTTTTTTCTAAATTGCCAGCATGATTATACTACATGTCACTACAGTAAAAGACTGTGTTCCTATATTCTGTCCTTTCAATTAGGTCTCTTAAGGTATAGGCTTTGCTCCTATTGCTCTTTTATTAAGATTTATAAACACAAATACATGCCTATAACTAAATGAATCAGAAGATTTTGAATGAGTAGATATGAAATTCTACTTCCCAATTCCAGACACATTATCCCCTTTAATTATATCTACTCTGAGTAAAGGAGGGGTAGCAGCCAGTCTTCTACCCTGCAATCCATAAAACTTGTAAGAGAAAAATTGATTCCACTTGTCTCTCTTGCTGTGTTGGTAATACTGTGCTTTTCATAGCATTATGGGTGAAGTGAATGATTACACCAAATTTAATCTAAAAATAGTCTCTTGACAGTTTTGTAATTATTCTATAGTGATTCACCAATTGGAAATCTACCTTTTTAAGTTAAAAAAGTGCCCAAATGCTTATTGTGTACCTAAGATCCTATCTAAAGACAGATAATCGTTATTTGCATAACTCAGTGAAGAAGACCACACAGATTTTTCCCTGTTTCATTGAGCAAAGAACTTTACTAAACATTCTAAGTCTTACTATTAGTATAAGGATTATAAACACTTGAGAGCCTGTGCTGTGCAGGTTCTGTTGGAAGAAAAGTAGCTAGAGGAGAAAAAGGGATCAAGATAGAGAGAGAGAGAGAGCGAGAAAGAGAAATCCAGTTATGCAGTTATTAAATAGCTAATAGTCATTCATGATCTAAATGCAGTAAGCATCCAACATATGTAGTTAAGTAGGTAAATACCCAATAGTTTGTTTAGTTAGGTGTTTAGAAATTTCAGGTCTTAAAAAGATGAACTTGAATGAATCTCCTTTGAGAAGGTTGGGAATATTTATTTCTCATTGTAACTCTTATTCATCTCTTTTACTTGCACAAAATATAAATCAAACTCATGTTCAAATTTCTAATCATAAGTCAAATGTCTTATAAAAAAGAAAAGCATGTAGTTTACTTTTAGGAAGTTGTACTTACTACAACATCAAACTTAGTTTTACATATGGAATGCATCATAAAGTTACACTGTGGAAATTTTTGTTTAATGCATTTTCTAATGTCAGCACTCTAGTCCAAGTGTTCATCACTTCACACCTGTATTACTGCAATAATTTCTTCTTTCTCTACTTCTAGTTTCCCCCACCCAATCCAGTAAGATAAGCTTCCTCAAATATCACTTTAATCACATCTGGTCATTGCTGTAAAAACCGACAGTTACTGCCAGTTGAATGGTATCCAAACAGTTTTTGTTGGAATTCCAACCTACTATAATCTGGCCTCACCTTGCCATCCAAATATATCTCCAGATATTTCCTAATACTCCATTCCCTACTGTAATTAGGCTATCTCTTCTCTAACTCCACACAAAGTTGGGTACTTTGCTGCCTCTGCACTTCTTCTTCTAAAGCTTCCTTAACCTGGAATAACCTCACCTTCCAGCTCTTAACTTCTTTCCTTTCTACCCTTCAAAGACCATTTTTTTTTTTTTTTTTTTTGTCCCACTTAATAGATAACCCCTTCCCAGAGGATACCTGCCGTGTGGAGCCTTTCCTAGTCTGAGTACCCACAGTTATTACTATTTGTTTATGGTACACTTCTTATCCATTATAAGAGACACTTAAAAAAACTTAATGTTTTTAATGGAATTTATTTTATAATCAGTGGCATGTCACAGATCGATTACAAGTGTTTTACCTTTCTAATTGGCACATAACATAGCGGTGCATCTTATAATTTATGGTATTTTAAGAGTTGAAAAATCAGTGTATATTTTATTTATTGTTTTCCCATGTATCTGATGTGTTATCCAGTGTTATTGTAAATTTTTACCATGGAAATCTTTTTTTTTTTTTTTTGTCGTCTCGTGAATACCCTTTAGTTTTATGTGTATAGTTGAATTTCTTGAAATTAATTAGTGAAACTTTATTTTAGTTAAATTAAACTTAATAAATAAAAGCATGTGCTTTGTTAGAAAAGGGCTTTTGTGAATCATTATGAATTTTTCTTTTATTATAAACTCTTCACTGAAGTATTATATACATGCAGAAAAGTACCCATAAACCTGCAGCTTAATACATTTTCACAACCTCAACACATCCTAGGTAAGCAACACCCAGATCGAGAGGCAATACATTGCCAGGACCCCAGAAACCCTCTTCAGGCCACCTTCCAGTTACAAGGGGTACCCTTATATCCTGGCCTCGAAAAACATAGATTAGTTTGGCACATTCTGTCCTTTACATAAATGCAGTCACACCATGCACACTTTAACGTCTGGATTCTTTTGTTCAGCATTGTTATTTGTGAGACTCAGCCACATTGTTACCCATAGTTGTAAATCATTCATCCTCATTCATGTGTTGAGTTCAGTTTTATGAATATATCACAGTCTATCCATTCCATTATTGATACATATTTGGGTAATTTCCAGTTTTGATCTAATACAAATAGTACTGCTCTGAACATTCTAGGATGTTCATTTGTTGTACATATGCATTAATTTCTCTTGGTTAAATATCTAGGAGAAAGAATGTTCTGTCACAGAGTATAAATTCACCTTCAGTAGATGCCACCTGTTTTGAAAGTTGGTTCAACTTATATTCTTATCAGTAGTATGTAAGAATCCTGACTGTTCCACATTTTCACCAACACTTGGTGTTTGTCTTTTTCAGTTGAGCCATTATGATGGATGTGTATGGTATCATCATCATTTTTTTTTTGTACAGATAAGAGAATGCTTACAGCAAAATTTTTGGATTTTCCTTCAGAAATGTGACAGTTATTGAATATAATCACTTTGGGTTGAGTTTAGGGATTCACATGAAAATAATTACTAAAGCTGTTACCATTACTCACTTTGGATATTTGCTTGGCTATGGTGCAATGCCTGTGTCACTAGTAAACACTAGTGCACTATTGGGACACTAGTAAACACTAGTAAACACTGTATTGGGACCTGTTTCTAGTGATATCTTTCTGGTGACATTTAACTGTAATCATTTTTGTCTTTGTGAAAATTTACTGAGCATTTCATATATCTCTAGAGTTATCTATTTGGCTCTCCTAACTCTTGAGTTTAGAATTAGTTATGCTAATTCCTAGGAGCTGGGGACAACTTAATTAACATTTTGTTGATTACCTCTTTAGATTAATATCATTTGTTATTTTCTTTTGTTTATAAATATCTCTAATTAATACCAGCGTTGTTTACTGGGTAGGTAAAGTTAGTAATAAAATGTTGAGCCCCATTGATACTATAACTATTATCTACTGTGATTGTATGTTGCAAGTGAAAGCCGTAGTTTCAAATCTGTGCATTAAATCTCTAATGAACTAATATTTCTCATTGATTTTTCATGTGCTCCAAAATATTTTACGTGCTTGAAGTACTAGGTAATTAGCCTGTAATTCCATTTCTTTACCCTGTGATTGCTGAGAGAAACACTGTGGTCATTTTTCTTGTCAATATTCTTTCCTGTTCATTTTCCAGCCAAGACATCTTGTTTCTTACTGAATCATAAAGTTATATTTTTTAATTGTTTTGAAATCAAAGATACTGACTTCAGTATATTTCACCCCAGAGGTTTGTACAGATTGTGTGACTAATTACTGTAAAAATTAATTATGTCTCAGAAATGAGAAAGGTGTACTCACTCTATCACACTGTCCTGTTTACAAAACAAGGCTTTAAAAAATAACCAAAGATCAGTGCAGTAGTTTTATGAAACCATGGTTAATTTGCAACTATTTCTTTAGTGGTCTAGAAATTCAGAGTGCTAAGTTCAACCAGTCTGTAATGGATTGCATGTTAAGAGCCTCTTGCTGAATGAGCGTATGTAAGATCTTTCTTACATTGTCATTGGGTGAAAAATATCTAGTTTTAGGATTGCCTTTTTCACTGGGAGGCTGGACACTGATTAATTCATCTCCTACAAATTACTGCCTTTAGTTTGTCTCCTGACTCCAACCTTAAGTTTCTTATTACAATTTAATTTAATACCTTAAAAATCTGCTTCCGGCCATGAACTCTAATTTCTTTTGTATTCCCAAATGTTTACCTGATGGGTGAGTACAGAGTAAGTGTTTATAAATATGTATTGAAATAAGAAAACTAAAGGTGTGATGTAGAGGACAAATGTATGGACACCAGGGGGGGAAAGTGGTGGTGGTGGCAGTATGAATTGGGAGATTGGAATTGACACATATACACTGATGAGTATAAAATAGATAACTAATAAGAACCTGCTGTATAAAAAAATAAATAAAATTCAAAATAAAACTAAATGTGTAATAATCCTAATTATGTAAATAAGTCTGTGTATAAGCACACACACAAATGCACAAATACAGAAGGAAATATCCAAATATTGAACAGTGACTATTTACAGGTAGTACAATAGTGAATATTATTGATAGGGATTACACTGAATCTGTATACTACTTTGAATAATATGGATGTTTTACAATATTAATTCTTAAAATTCATGAACATAAATGTTCCTTTTTTTATTTTTAGAATTTTATTTTTTATACAGCAGGTTCTTATTAGTTATCCATTTTACACACATTAGTGTATACATGTCAATCCTGATCTCCCAATTCATCCAACACCCACGCCCACCCCCCACCGCTTTCCCCTCTTGGTGTCCATACGTTTGTTCTCTACATCTGTGTCTCTATTTCTGCTCTGCAAACCAGTTCATCTGTACCATTTTTCTAGGTTCCACATATATGCGTTAATATACGGTATTTGTTTTTCACTTTCTGACTTACTTCACTCTGTGTGACAGTCTCTGGATCCATCCACATCTCTACAAATGAACCAATTTCATTCCTTTATATGGCTGAGTAATATTCCATTGTATATATGTACCACATCTTCTTTATCCATCATCTGTCGATGGGCATTTAGGTTGCTGCCATGACCTGGCTATTGTAAATAGTGCTGCAATGAACATTGGGGTGCATGTGTCTTTTTGAATTATGGTTTTCTCTGGGTATATGCCCAGTAGTGGGATTGCTGGATCATATGGTAATTCTATTTTTAGTTTTTTAAGGAAGCTCCATACTGTTCTCCATAGTGGCTGTATCAATTTACATTCCCACCAACAGTGCAAGAGGGTTCCCTTTTCTCCACACCCTCTCCAGCATTTGTTGTTTGTATATTTTCTGATGATGCCCATTCTAACTGGTGCGAGGGTATACCTCACTGTAGTTTTGATTTGCATTTCTCTAATAATTAGTGATGTTGAGCAGCTTTTCATGTACCGCTTGCCCATCTGTATGTCTTTTTTGGAGAAATGTCTATTTAGGTCTTCTGCCCATTTTTGGATTGGGTTGTTTGTTTTCTTAATATTGAGCTGCATGAGCTGTTCATATATTTTGGAGATTAATTCTTTGTTTGTTGACTCGCTTGCAAATATTTTCTCTCATTCTGAGGGTTGTCTTTTTGTCTTGTTTGTAGTTTCCTTTTTAAGTTTCATTAGGTCCCATTTGTTTATTTTTGTTTTTATTTCCGTTACTCTAGGATGTGGGTCACAAAAGGTATTGCTGTGATTTATGTCAAAGAGTGTTCTTCCTATGTTTTCCTCTAAGAGTTTTATAGTGTCCAGTCTTACATTTAGGTCTCTAATCCATTTTGAATTTATTTTTGTGTATGGTGTTAGGGAGGGTTCTAATTTCATTCTTTTACATGTAGCTGTCCAGTTTTCCCAGCACCACTTATTGAAGACACTGTCTTTTCTCCATTGTACATCCTTGCCTCCTTTGTCATAGATTAGCTGACCATAGGTGCGTGGGTTTATCTCTGGGCTTTCTGTCCTGTTCCATTGATCTATATTTCTGTTTTTGTGCCAGTACCATATTGTCTTGATTACTGTAGCTTTGTAGTATAGTCTGAAGTCAGGCAGGGAGTCTGATTCCTCCAGCTGTGTTTTTTCCCTCAAGACTGCTTTGGCTATTAGGGGTCTTTTGTGTCTCCATACAAATTTTAAGATTTTTTTTGTTCTAGTTCTGTAAAACATGCCATTGGTAATTTGATAGGGATTGCATTGAATCTGTAGATTGCTTTGGGTAGTATAGTCATTTTCACAATATTGATTCTTCCAATCCAAGAACATGGTATATCTCTCCATCTGTTTGTATCATCTTTAATTTCTTTCATCAGTGTCTTATACTTTTCTGCATACAGGTCTTCTGTGTCCCTTGGTAGGTTTATTCCTAGGTATTTCATTCTTTTTGTTGCAGTGGTAAATGGGAGTGTTTCCTTAATTTCTCTTTCACATTTTTCATCATTAGTGTATAGGAATGCAAGAGATTTCTGTGCATTAATTTTGTATCCTGCAACTTTACCAAAATTCATTGATTAGCTCTAGTAGTTTTCTGGTGGCATCTTTAGGATTCTCTATGTATAGTATCATGAGTCATTCCAGTCTTTCCTTCTTTTTCATGTCCACATTAAATTACCACTGAGGTTATATTGAATCTAAGATATCTTTGACTTCTATTTCTTCTTCCTTCCCAGTATCATTGGTGCTTCATTATTTTTAGCCTGGTTTATTTTAACTGCCACATTGCTGATCTCTCAGGAGAATGCTGCATGTCTAGCTTAGTTCATCTTAGAAATTTCGTAGAACCTAATGGCAATTACTTAAAATGGTCCCTGATCATTTAGTCAATAATCAGTCCAAGACTGTGATATAATTGCAATGTATAGCAATATTTACCAAGCAAGGAAATAGTGAAACTCACTCTTGACTGGTCTTCAGGCAGCTAAAATAAATAAATAAAAAATTGACATTGATGGTTGCCATTTGAGGGGTGAAGTAAATGGGCAAGGAAGTTGCAATTAATGAATCCTCCAAAAATGGGAGTGGAGGCAGGATTACATTGACAGTAACAAAATTTAAATTCAGGCACTTTCTTTATTTGAATCCCTTCCAAGGCTCTGGGAAATGAACTGAAACATGTTCAGAGAGTTAAAAATTGAGGGGGAATGTTTGCAAAGGTAAGATATTTTTAAACCATGATTGATTAAGACCACTGTCTCCTTCAACTTCAGCTTCCCCTCTGACACATGTGCCTTTGTGTCCAGTGACCCTGGGGTAATTTTGGCTGTTTTTTTGGGATGCATAGCTCTAGCAATACTTCAAACACCAAATACATCGTGTATGAAGTCAAAATTCTTAAAGCATCCCAGATAATAAATTTTTTTTTATTAAATTATATTAAAGACTTTCTATTTTCTCTACATAAAATATTACATTTTTTTTTGTCATGGGAGCAGACATTCAAAGAGTATGAAGTCAAATATGCAAGGGGGAAAATATAATAGCCTCTTGTCAGTTAACAATAGCAACTTTCTTTTAATTATTTCTAGATTTTGTGGGATTTACAGTATTTGTCAGCTTTTAATAATTTGAAATGCATTTGAACTATTTTCTTATTACAGGTGACTGTTTTTGTACCTACTTTCATAGCTGTGAATTTGTATTTCTCTTAAAGAGGGCCCTCAAATTGTATCAGCTTCAGGCCCACAGAACCTGTGTCTGTCCCTCAATAGAAGGTATTTGGGAAAACATTTATGATGTATTATCTTTTGCTGAGGCATCTCTCACTGCTCTTAGTCAGAGACCCAGAACTGTCCCCCTGCTCAAAAAACATGAATTTACTAGGGGTGAAACAGAGAGGATATGTTATCCTAGTTTATAATAGCAAATGCCAAATGCCTGTACTTTAGTTATTCACATCTGGCTTTGTAAACTATTATAGGCAGGGAACATACCTTTTCCCTTATGGATTTAGTGCAGCACCTAGTATTTGATAAAATGACTGTACTTAAATGTTTATCAACTTACTATAAAATCTATTTTCAGGCCATTAATCACTGTCATTTTTTCTTTGGTTGTTAATAAACTGTGATTGTTCAATTTAAAATAAATATTATATAAATAGTATGTACTCTAAAGACCTTAATAGATTATTCATTGGATGCTTTTTCTTTTTTACTTCCTCCTTCACTACCCCCACCCAGTGTTGAAAATGTCTTCCTGCCTCTGTATCACCTTTACTTTCCAATCTCTTCTTTTTCAGACATCTAGATTACCTTTTGGTATGCTGATTTCTCTTTCTTAATCCATCACTTTCATTTACTTCCCAAATTTAGACTCTTGCTTTACTTTTTCTCTTTCCCCCTTGGGAGCTGCTAAGATTTGTCCAGTTGTTTCCAACTACCGTCTCTGGAGTGATGATTTAGTTGTGGGGCTAATAAAGTTTCACTGTAATTTCAAAGGGAGACTGAAGATGCTTGGCAAGTACTGAATATTCACCTATATTATTTCAAGTGTTACCAGTAAAACCCAGGCTGTTATATAAATTTAAGGGTCCTTACTAAAGATTACAGGGAACCTGGAAAGAGTTAGTGTTACTGAGATTTTTGTGCATGGTGCCAGATTTTAAAAACTGTATAATACTGAAGTTTTACCACTCCTGTAAAGCATTTCCCAATAATTTTAGTCCACACCGATGGCTTTTCTTCTTGACTGTCTTAGGCACACATTGTTACTAGCATTTGTACCTTGTGGAACCTCTGAAATAACTGGATCTTTAAATCTTCCAATTTATCTCCCCACTAAATGCACTTAAAGCTATATTGTATGACATTTGAATATATGCTTCCTAAAGCTTCTTGTTTTTGAGTACATTATTAGTTCTTAGGAAGCTATTTGGAAATATGGAAAGTATGATGAGATCTTGAGAACGTCACTTTAAAACCAACACGTAATCAGAGCAGAGATATACAAAAGACTCCTTTTAGTGACTGAACGGTCTGGGGGTCAGTGAAACGTGCTTGTAACTTGACTGAATGTGTTAAAATATCTAAATAATGTGTCAGAATGGGTACAAATGAACACGCTAAGTCATTAAGATAAATGTTTGCAGTGCCCATCCACATTCTGTCTAAAAGTGAGGGAGCCTGCATCAGCTGAGTTAGGGTCTGTTTGGTCTTATATGGTTCCGATTAGTGATGAAAGAGTTGTAGTCTATGGACTGTGAGATTTTCCCATCTCACTGATAAGAGCAGATCTATTGTGAGATTAACTTAATCAACCAAATGCTCTTGGTGTTTAATGCATCTGAATCACTTCCTCTGTCTTATTGCCAAACTCAACAAGCACATGACAGTACAGTAGATTTACATATTAAGTGTGTGTAGGGGTGCATCTTAGACCAGGACATAATTTGAACTTTGCATATAATCAAAATTATGCCTGAAATCTTTTTTTTTTTTTTTTTTTTTTTTTTGCGGTACGCGGGCCTTCCACTGCTGTGGCCTCTCCCGTTGCGGAGCACAGGCTCCGGACGCACAGGCTCAGCGACCATGGCTCATGGGCCCAGCCGCTCCCTGGCATGTGGGATCTTCCCGGACTGGGGCACGAACCCGTGTCCCCTGCATCGGCAGGTAGACTCTCAACCACTGCGCCACCAGGGAAGGCCCCTGAAATCTTTTGAATCACTTTTAAATTCCTAGGACTTAGGCTGAGAAGCTCAAAATCTAATTTATTTCTTTACCTTCCTCCTGTCCCTCCTTCCCTCCCTTCCTCCCTTTTCTCGCTTTCTCCCCCCCACTCTCTCCCCCTCCCCTTCCTTCCCTTTTTCTCTCCCTTCTCCTCAGCCCCCTCTCTATTTCTCTTTTTTTTTTTTGTCCTGGTCCAGTTGGAATCTGAGATTTCTTTCAAAGGTAGGAATGTGGGGCAATGGGCACCCAAACAACTTTATCCTATATTACATTACAGTGGTTGAGAGCATGTGATTTGGAGTCCTATGCTTTTTTTGGAATCTTATACTTACTAGCAGTGTGTTACTATAAAATTTAAATACTTTCAGGATATAGGAAAAATTAAATGAGGTAAAATTTGTAAAGTTCTTAACGTGGGGCTTAGCATGTAAGTGCTATTTAAATGGCAGCCATCAGAATAACCATTCAGTTATGACTTGGAATCCGGAATAAGTAAGTCTGCATCTTGAAGCCAGTGGAGCAGTCTTGTGGCCATAATTGTTCTGATTCCTCCTCCTTGTCAATGTATGACTTGACATTATCAATTCTGGAGATTCAGTGTATATGTGTCTGCCCCAGAGGAATAAATTCTCCACCTCAAATTATTCTATATTTAAGAGCCAGATCATGCCCCTTAGTAAATTCTTCTTGGGAACAAAGTCTGTTTTGAGGTTTTGGGGGAAAGATCTTGCTAATTTTCATTACATGTATGCTGTAAGGGACTGATAGGATTTTTACATGTCAAGTATAAACCAGACAATCTTGTATTTTAGCTTTGTTCTGGTAGAAAGGGAGTGGAGGGCAGATCAGGACACATAAATACCTACTTTTCTTAGTCACTGTAAATTAAAATTTGTTTTCATACTCTGAAATACTTTAGCTCATAGATACTTCTTTTAATTATTTAAAGACTATATATAAACACTTGAAAAGAGCCTGTAGTTCAGTTATGAAGTGAGGAATTCCTTCACAGTATGAATTATTTCATGCTCTAATTTATCTGTTTTAAGTGAGATGTTCAGATACTTTAAAAGAAACATTTTGTTTAGTAATATAAATGATTGTTCTAAAGAAGAGATGGTACCTCTGCAAAGTTGTTTTTCAAAACCCCCCTCCTATGTACTTTTGAGAATCTGGCCAACTATGAATCTGCCTCCCATGTACTATGCCCACATAATTATATAATTTTGGAAATAAATTTTGCTAAGAAAGCTTATTTTAAGAGTACTCAAGTAACTTCTTAACTATGGGTTATTTTGTTACTCAGAAAGAGCCTGAGTAAATTTTGGACTTTTACCTGCTTTTACTGCAGCCAGGAGTAAGACCTGAATGAGTCTACGTATGTTTGCATGTATGTGTATATGTATGTAGGTATATGAATGATGTATTTATATACTCAGGTGTTTTTATAATTTCTTTTCCTTTCATAACTAGGAAGAATTTTAATGGAACAATTGAATTCACTGAGATTTTTCTATTCTAAAATAGAAAGGTAGTTAGTAGAGGGGAAAAAAATGAAAAAAAAAAAACAAACGAAAAAACCCAAGCAAACAGTAAAGGATTCAATGGGAGATATGAATGAAAACGTCGATAGTTTGCGCCGCAGGCTCACCCTGCATCTGTACCCCTCCCTCCCCACGTCCTGAGTGAGCCAGAGCTCCCGAATCACCTGCTCCCTTAACCCTATCCTGTCTGAGAGAAGAACAGACGCCCTCAGGCGACCTACAGGCAGAGGCGGGTCCAGATCCCAAGCTGACCCCGGGAGCTGTGTGAACAAAGAAGAGAAAGGGAAATCTCTCCCAGCAGCCTCAGGAGCAGAGGATTAAATCTCCACAATCAACTTGATGTACCCTGCATCTGTGGAATACCTGAATAGACAACGAATCATCCCAATTTGAGGAGGTGGACTTTGGGAGCAAAGATATATATATATATTTTTTCCCTTTTTCTCTTTTTGTGAGTGCGTATGTGTATGCTTCTGTGTGTGATTTTGTCTTTATAGCTTTACTTTTACCATTTGTCCTAGGGTTCTGTCAATCTGTTTTTTTTTTCCTATTGAAAAAAATTTTTTCTTAATAATTATTTTTTATTTTAATAACTTTATTTTATTCTACTTTATTTTATTTTATCTTATTTCTTTCTCTTTCTCTCTCTCTTTCTTTCTTTCTTATCTCTCTCTCTCTCCCTCTCTCCCCCTCCCTCCCTCCCTCCCTTCCTTCCTTCCTTTCTTTCTTCCTTTCTTTTTTTTTCTCCCTTTTATTCTGAGCCGTGTGGATGAAAGGCTCTTGGTGCTCTAGCCAGGCGTCAGGGAGATGCCTCTGAGGTGGGAGAGACAAGTTCAGGACACTGGTCCACAAGAGACCTCCCAGCTCCACGTAATATCAAATGGCGAAAATCTCCCAGAGATCTCCATCTCAACGCCAAGACCCAGCTTCATTAAACAACAGCAAGCTACAGTGCTGGACACCCTGTGCCAAACAACTAGCAAGACAGGAACACAACCCCATCCATTAGCAGAGAGGCTGCCTAAAATCATAATAAGGCCACAGACACCCCAAAGCACACCACAAAACGTGGTCCTGCCCATCAAAAAGAAAACATCCAGCCTCATCCACCAGAACACAGGCACTAGTCCCCTCCACCAGGAAGCCTACACAACCCACTGAACCAACTTTAGCCACTGGGGACAGACAACAAAAACAACAGGAACTACGAACCTGCAGCCTGCAAAAGAGGGACCCCAAACACAGTAAGATAAGCAAAATGAGAAGACAGAAGAACACACAGCACATGAAGAAACAAAGCAAAAACCCACCAGACCTAACAAATGAAGAGGAAATAGGCAGTCTACCTGAAAAAGAATTCAGAATAATGATAGTAAAGATGATCCAAAATCTTGGAAATAGAATAGAGAAAATACAAGAAACGTTTAACAAGGACCTAGAAGAACTAAAGAGCAAACAAACAGTGATGAACAACACAATAAATGAAATTAAAGATTCTTTGGAAAGGATCAATAGCAGAATAACTGAGGCAGAAGAACGGATAAGTGACCTGGAAGATAAAATAGTGGAAATAACCACTGCAGAGCAGAATAAAGAAAAAAGAATGAAAGGAATTGAGGACAGTCTCAGAGACCTCTGGGACAACATTAAATGCACCAACATTCGAATTATACGCGTCCCAGAAGAAGAAGAGAAAAAGAAAGGCACTGAGAAAATATTTGAAGAGATTATAGTTGAAAACTTCCCTAATATGTGAAAAGAAACAGTTCATCAAGTTCAGGAAGCACAGAGAGTCCCATACAGGAAAAATCCAAGGAGAAACACACCAAGACACATGTTAATCAAACTATCAAAAACTAAATACAAAGAAAAAAAATTAAAAGCAGCAAGGAAAAAACAATAAAAAAACACACAAGGTAATCCCCATAAGGTTAACAGCTGATCCTTCAGCAGAAACCCTGCAAGCCAGAAGGGAGTGGCAGGACATATTTAAAGTGATGAAGGGGAAATACCTACAACCAAGATTACTCTACCCAGCAAGGATCTCATTCAGATTTGATGGAGGAGTTAAAACCTTTACAGAGAAGCAAAAGCTGAGAGAGTTCAGCACCACCAAACCAGCTTTACAACAAATGCTAAACGAACTTCTCTAGGCAGGAAACACAAGAGAAGGAAAAGACCTACGATAACAAACCCAAAACAATTAAGAAAATGGTAATAGGAACATACATATCAATAATAACATTAAATGTAAAAAGATTAAATGCTCCAACCAAAAGACATAGACTGGCTGAAAGGATATAAAAACAAGACCCATATAATATGCTGTCTACAAGAGACCCATTTCAGACCTAGGGACACATACAGACTGAAAGTGAGGGGATGGAAAAAGACATTCCATGCAAATGGAGATCACAGGAAAGCTGGAATAGCAATTCTCATATCAGACAAAATAGACTTTAAAATAAAGACTGTTACAAGAGGCAAGGACACTACATAATGATCAAGGGATCGATCCAAAAAGACAAAACAATTGTAAATATTTATGCACCCAACACAGGAGCACCTCAATACATAAGGCAAATACTAACAGCCATAAAAGAGGAAATCAACAGTAACACAATCATAGTACGGGACTTTAACACCCCACTTTCACCAGTGGGGCTGGGTGGTTAGGAAAACAGGGACAGATAGGTAAAAGGATACCAGCTTTTAGCTATATGATGAATAAGGTCTGAGGATCTAATGTATAAAGGTCAATCCTTTATATTTTTATTATTTTAAATAATCTGGCAAGATAAATTTCCTCAGTCCTTTGTAGCGCATTGAGCTTTGACACGTAAGAATTTTATGAGGATAAATTAGTGAAATAAACTTTGACACTTTATAACAGCAGGAATGATTTCACTGTTCAGAAATGTCTGAAGTGTGCTTTTATTTTTTCAGCTGCTTTGCATTAGAGAACTTTCATCATGTTGAAGGTGTGGTAGTTTTACACAAGTTTTAGGTGTTCATAGAGTTGAAGTTGATTGTCATTTTTGTCATCAATCCTCTGTAGTGTCCCTGTTGAACCCAAATTTTCTAATGCTCTTCCAATTTCTAAGCCCTCCCCCAACCCGTATTCTCTATATTGAACTCAGTAAAATTTTGTTCCACCAGAAAGCCTTTTCTTGACAAAAACCTTATAACACATAAATTATTTCTTATTTTGCCTACCTTCAAGCATGAGCATTTATGGTCTGTTCCATGAACTACCAACCTCACTTGTTTTGGGGCACTTACTGCTGGAAAAGCTCACTCTGGAATTTTCCAAATTAAATAGGTATAAGGTACACAGAGGGTAATAAAAATGGATATTATCAGCAAAAGACCTTCTTTTTTTTTCTTTTCGGTACGTGGGCCTCTCACTGTTGTGGCTTCTCCCGTTGCGGAGCACAGGCTCCGGACACGCAGGCTCAGCAGCCATGGCTCACGGCCCAGCCGCTCCGTGGCATGTGGGATCTTCACAGACCGGGGTACGAACCCACCTCCCCTGCATCTGCAGGCGGACCCTCACCCACTGCGTCACCAGGGAAGCCCAAAAGACCTTCTTAAGAGACCTCGAAATGTGGCATTTCTGTGGTGGATTTGCTAAGATTTGCAAACTAATGGAACTGGGTTTGTCAGCACTCCAAAAGTGGACCCATCCTCCTCAGGAATAGACACTCATTAGACAAACTCACAACAGTGTTGTATAAGATTAGAATGCTACTCATTAATCTATGATGAGAAATCTCATTGCCATAAGTCTACAACACTTGTATTGGCATGACTAGTGCATTCACTCCCTACAGACTCATATACAATGTGGGGGGTACCTTGTCATCTGAAGGTTGCCTGGAGTCAGAACAAGGGGAGACTTGTTCCAAGGCTTTCTTCTGGGCCATTGTGTATTAACGTCTAAGTTTATTTTCACAGGATGGTGTACTCCCCCCTTTGTGTAAGTTGTTGGTGGGGAGGGGCTGCGAGGAGAGCTTCATGATTTTAAATTCCATTATATCTCCAATCTGGACCTCCTAACTGAACTTCTAATCCGTATATCTGACTGCCTGCTTCTTTCTTCCACCTGGTGTCTAATAGACGTCTCAATTTGGCATGCCCAAGCTGAGAGCCTACATTCTTCTCCTCAGTCCATCACCCCTTTAAATCAACTTCCTGTGGTCTTCACTGTCTCAGTTAATGGCAACTGAGGTATCATCCTCAGCTTCCACTTCTGGTCTTCAGTAAACCCTGCCAACTCTGGCTTCAGTAAACATCCCAAACTGGCCACTTCTTTCTGCCCCACTATTACAACCCTGGTCTGGGTCACTATCATCTTCCACCTGGATTAATGCAGTGGCTTTATATCTGATCTCCTTGCTTCTGACCTTTCATCCCCTACAGTCTAATTTCAACACAGAGCCTAGAGTGATCCTTTTAACACATGTCATATCATGTAACTCCTGACCTATGAAGGTATAGCTTGGATCTACTGTCTAAATACAGGAAAATGTAGGATCACAGTACTACATATACTCTTGAAATGAAAGTGAGTAACAGAGTTAGCATGACCATGTATGTGATATATAACTGAGAGTTCTCTGAATTAATGTCTATGCAGAATATGATGTTTCTTAAAGGGAAAGTAATAAAAATGTGCTAATTTGAAGCTTACATGTATTATTAAAACTCAGCGGTAATAACAGCAGTTGCTTAGACTTTAGACAAACAATTTTTTTTAAGGGGGAATTGGTTAGGATTACTAGGACATGATATTAGAAAGTAGAGCAACTTTTAGTCCGTTTTTTTTTAATCGTTTTTAAGTTTTCCACAGACAGTGCACCCCTTTATTATCTGCATCCAGGGTAGACTACTCCCACTGCCAGCCCTCAGTATACTCCTGGCTTGGGCTTCATTCTGAATGTAACAGGAAATCATTAAAATTTTTGAGTAGAAAAGTGCATCACAGTTTAGGACTATAAATTGATCATTTATAATATAAAATTGAGACTATAAATCTGATCTTTTTAATTTATTACTGGAAGGTAAGAGCTAGTTAATTTGTTTTCATTGTCTTTGTCTCATTTCTCCAACTAGATTGTCATGTCTTATAAGGCAGGGAGTGTGTTTCTATTTCTTTGGTATTCTCTATAATATCATGTACTATCCTTTATATTCAATAGATGCTCAATAAATGCTTAGTGACTTCTATGCAGATTCTGAATTATGGGTTCTATGCTATACTGCAGGGTAAAAATGAACTTGAACCTAGGGGGAAAGGCTCTCCTGGTTACCCAGAGGAGTGTCTCTCTCTCTTAGCCAGATCAGAGTGGAGTGAAGCCTGCCTCTGCTATCATGTAGGATTTATCACAAAATGGTTGTCTTGGAAATGTAGTAAGTCATTCTCACATCAAATTCATTATAGATTTAAAGGCTTTAATATTTTTATGTAAGTTAATTCTTGACAATTTACTGTTCAAGTAGTGATAATAATATACAGATAATCAAATCACTGTTTTGCAAGCCACTTCTCATTTAAAACACCTGCATTGATTTTTTTTCACTAGCTATTATTTCTGATTCACTCTTGAAAACTGTGACTTTTCCTTATGATAAATTTAGAAAGTAGACAAGATTATTGAAATCAAAAGGCCAGCCCTGCCTTCTTACTAGTTGTGTGACTTATGAACTTTGAGAATGTGCCTTAGGTTTTCCGTATGTAAGATGGAGATAACCATTCCTGTGTCGAAGAACTATTGTGAAGTTCACTGTAAAGCTCTTAAAAGTATCTGGCATGTAATAAACACTATAAAAGTGCTTTCTATTATTAATAGTAATATTACATGGATGGTTTTCTGGGTAGGCTCTGATTATTAGGTGGGTGCACTTATGCCTAACCCAGCCTTTTAAACTACTTTTGCTTTGTTGCATTCATTTACTGAACAACTTTCTACCACTACTGAGATTGAAAAATCTTCATCCAGTGCTACTGAAAAGCATACACTGGCATTTTTTAAAAAATGGACTTAATTCTAGAGATATCTCCACTGCATTTTTAAATCCCAAGTTAGCTAACCAAATAAATCAAAACTAATTAGAGCCTGATGCTCACATTTAAGACCACACCTGCAAGTTTGTGCCCTATTCAGCTCAGTGTTGAAAATTTAGTGCTGAGAGAGGTCTTGTCACAAATGAACACAGGGCCCAAATGTTACCTTTTCACATACTCTTAACTCTGAGGGTAAAGATCTGATATACAATTTCTCTCTCTTTCCTCCCTCTTTCCTCTTTTCCCTCCTCATATATATTTATTAGGAATTTACTATATCTGTATCTCATGCATTGTGTTAGGTTGAGGGGATATAGTAGTGAACATGTCATCCATAGCTTCTGTTCTGTCTCATGGGACAGTTTAGTAGAGATGACAGATGATAAACAGCAACAACAAAGATACAGATATATGCATAATTACAAGTTGTATCTAACACTTTACCATATTTCCATTTTGCCACCAAAAGGACAAAAGATGTTCTGGAGAAATTCATTTGGATATAATTTTTTACATTAAAAACATCCTTCCACATGGTATCAAAACAAATAAAATACTTAATGCCTAAAATACTTCAGAAAAATATTTAACCAAGGAGGTTAAAGCTGTATACTAAAGACTGTAAGACATTGATGAAATAAATTACAAATAAATGGAAAGATATTCCCTACTCATGGATTGGAAGAATTAATATTGTTAAAATGTCCATACTACCCAAAGCAATCCATAGATTCAATACAATCTCTGTCAAAATTCCAATGGCATTTTCCACAGAACTAGAACAAACAATCATAAAGTCTGTATGGAACCACAAAAGACGTCAAATAGCCAAAGCAGTCTTGAGAAAGAACAAAGCTGGAGGCATCATGCTGCCTGATTTAAAACTATATTACGAAGCTATAGTAATCAAAACAGTTATGGTATGGATGTGAAAATAGACACATAGATCAATGGAACAAAATAGAGCCCAGAAATAAACCCACGCGTATATGGTCAGTTAATTTATGACAAAGGAGCCAAGAATATACAATGAGGAAAGGGAAGTCTATTCAATAAATACTGTTGAGAGAACTGGAGAGCTTCATGCAAAACAGTGAAACTGGACCACTATATTACGCCATTCACAAAAACTAACTCAAAATGGATTAAAAACTAGAATGTGAGATCTGAAACTATAAAACTCCTAGAAGAAAACGTGAGTGATAAACTTCTTGACATAGGTCTTGGTGATGATTTTTTGGATTTGACACTAAAAGCAAAGGCAACAGAAGCGAAAATAAGTGGGATTACAACAAACTAAAAGGCTTCTGCACGGTAAAGGGAACCATCAACAAAATGAAAAGGCAGCCTATTGAATGGCAGAAAGTAGTTTCAAATCATATATTTGATAAGGGGTTAATATTGAAAACATAAAGAACTCATACAACTCAATAGCAAAAAAACCCAAACAGTCAATTAAAAAGTGGGCAAAAGATCTGAAAAAACATTTTTCCAAAGAAGACATACAGGGCTTCCCTGGTGGCGCAGTGGTTGAGAGTCTGCCTGCCGACGCAGGGGCCGCGGGTTCGTGCCCGGGTCCGGGAGGATCCCATATGCCACGGAGCGGCTGGGCCCGTGAGCCATAGCCGCTGAGCCTGTGCGTCCAGAGCCTGTGCTCCGCAACAGGAGAGGCCACAACAGTGAGAGGCCCGCGTACCGCAAAAAAAAAAAAAAAAAAGAAGACATACAAATGGCCAACAAGTACATGAAAAGGTGTTCAACATCACTAATCATCAGGGAATTGCAAATCAAAACCATGATGAAATATCACCTCACACTGGTTAGAATGGCTATTACCAAAAAGACAAGAAATGACAAGTGTTGGTAAGGATGTGGAGCAAAGGGAACCCTTGTGCACTGTTGGTGGGAATGTAAATTGGTACAGCCACTATGAAAAACAGTATGGAGGTTATCCCCCAAATTAAAAATGATCTTATAATCAAGAAATTCCACTTCTGGTATTTATCTGAATAAAATGAAAACATTAACTCAAAAATATATTCATTCTGTGTTCATTGCAGCACTGTTTACAGTAGCCAAGACATAGATGCAACCTAAGTGCCCACCTACAGATGAATGGATGAAGAAAATGTGGCATATATACATACACATACTGGGATATTATTCAGCCATAAAAAGAAGGAAGTCTTGTCATTTTTGACAGCAGGGATGGACCTTGAGGGCATTATGCTAAGTGAAATGTCAGACTAAAGAAGACAAATAACATATGGTTTCACTTATATGTGGAATCTAAAACAAAAACAAAACTGAACTCATAAGATGCAGAGAACAGATTGGTGGTTGCCAGAAGCGGGGGTTTGGTGGGATAGGCGAAATGGGTAAAGGGATCAAAAGGTACAGACGTATAGTTATTAAATAAGTAAGTCTTGGGGATGTAATGTACAGCCTGGTAGCTATAGTTAATAATATTGTGTTGTATATTTGAAGGATGCTTAGTAAATCTTAAAAGTTCTCATCACAAGAGAAAGAAAATTGTAACTACGTGTGGTGATGGGTGTTATTTAGATTTATCGTGGTGATCATTTTGCAATATGTACAGATACCGAATCATTATATTGTATACCTGAAATGAATGTAATGTTACATATCAACCGTATATTGATTAAAAAAAGAAAAAAATCCTTCCAAACAAAGTTTTCTTCAAATTCTATTCTTGAAGATGTATGCAAAATTTATTTTACTTCCATTTCTACTTAATACTGTGCATGTATTTCATAATACATCATAATGTAGGCTAGTTTTGTGTTTTGCAATAATATTTGCATTTCCTTCCTGAGTTGAATAGAAATACGAACTTATTTTTAAATATTGATTATTACATAGGATGCAAAATATTTAAACTAAGAGAGTGTATTCAGGAACAAAGGGGCGTATGTAAAAAATAACTACTGAGCCAGAATCAGTCTGGTTAGGTGTTTAAAAAGTACAAGAACTCTTTCAAATATCAGTTTCCCTCATTTATAAAATAAAAGAGCTGGGTTAGATGTTCTCAAAGGCCCTTTGAGGTTTAAGCTGCTACAAATCATGAGAGACTATTTTTACATTAAAACTTAATGTACAATTAATGGTTCCCTAGTGAGTTGAAACAGTTTTTATGTTAGTGAAAAGGTACTGATTCAAAGGATCTCACATTATTCTAGTTCACTTCTTTTTGTCATTATAATATCAGTATAAGATCATTTCCAATCTCATGAGAACATTTCTCATGGTTAGACAAAGTTGTTGTTTTTTTTTTCTTGTATGTGGCAACATGAGAGGCCGGAAACCTCACTTATGGTGATCTGTGGCTTGCAGGGATCTACTTTTACTCACATGTAGGTAATATCTGTATTTTCTAACAAAGTGAGTTGCATCTGTTTTCAATTTGATTTTTTTCTGTAAGTGGATAAAAAAAGTATCATGAGTATCTTTCCCAACAAGTAGTATCATGATACATGGTAATCCCTTTGTGAAAGCCTTATAAATGTTGATGAATTGGAAACAGTATTAAGAATAAACCAAAAGCCTGCTTACATTTCCTACCATTTAAACACAATTGTCTTATGAAAATGCAACTAAATAGTTTTCCATTTTTATAAGAATGCCTAGAACTTAATGCTTTCCATCCATAACTAACAGACAACAGGATAGATTTCCAGTGATATATCATAACCTTTCTACATTGGGTTTGAAGGAGAGGTATGTTTGAGGAGTCACCCAGAATACACTATACATTTAAGTAAAGGTGTATGAAAAATTGATTTCACTTTTTTTTCTACTTAACACTACTGCATTTCATTGTTGAACTTGAGATTCTATACTATCCTTGTTTTCTAATTCTTTTCTTCCCTTACATTGAGAATTATTTATGGCCACATTTTGTGTCTTGTCCTTAAAACAAATGTTCTATTTATCTGATTTCTCTTGTCCTTTGCCTTCTTTAGTCTCTAAATCAGACATTATCCTCAAAGTTATTTATCCCCAGTCAAATTTATCAAGTGCTTTCTCAGACAATAAGTCAGTTCTTTGCATTTCCTTGAGTTACGCAGTCATATTCTATGTTTAAGACATAAGAATGTCAACACTCTGATTATTAAAACATGTGTTCTATTTAAGATCAAATATTAGTGATAATCAGTCTGGTTTCTGCAGCCGTATGGATAGATTTGATGAGCAGAATGATTCATACCTTTCTGTTCAAGCATGATAGGTCACTCAGAACCCATTTTTCAAAATATGGCATCTGCTTCTTTAGACAATTATCTTGATACATGCTTTATTTCATACATAAAATTCCAGGTGCTTTATAAGGTTAAAGTTTGAGGAAATATATCATTTGATTTATGGAGTAATTAACTGTAATAGATTTGTTTTTTGTGCTCAGTTAGTTGATGATACCACTACAGGTGTTTCTTTGTAAAATACCACATTCAGTGTATTACTCCTCTGCATAAAGTCCTTCAGGAATTTTTCATTTGGGTCTTTAGGATAAAATCCGATTGTCATAGCTTTACTTTGTGACCATACGTAGTCTGCCCCTGACACGAGCTTCCAACCTCATCTTCCGCTTCTCCCTTTTCTGAGCACTTAACTGTAGGCAGTTGGATGCACTCATGTTCCTAACATATATGAGTACTTCTGTCTCTCTGTGTTTCTTCAGAACTTCTCTTCTACCTGGAATGACTTTGTGTCTCTTTTTCATTTACAGAAATCTTATCTGACTTTCGTGGATAAGTGTTTTCACTTTGCCCATGAAGTCATTATTGAAATATTCAATTAGGGGAAGAGAAGGGAATTTAGTCGGAGATGGAGGAAAACATCTGAATATCCACTATGGGGCAAGTACTGTGATGGGCACCTTACATACATTATTTCAACAAGGGCTCCCTGTTTCATGAATTCCCATAACAGTCTTTTATTTAAGAAGACATCGTTATTATCATCATTATGACCAACTTCATGGACATTAGTACATATCCCACCTTTATTATGTGTAGAGCAGGTCGCTTGGTTCAGGGTATACAATGATAAAGGAGCTGGGGTTCTTGACCTTGGAGGAAAGGTAAGAAGATTTATTAAAAACGAATAATGCAGACTACAAAATAATGCAAAAAGATACTAGTTCAGAGAAGAAGTATGATTACTAAATATTGACTAAAAATATGTTCATCAACACTCAGTACCTGGAAGAGTACTTTGAATCATAAACCTTTATTTAATGAATGAACATAATTGCCTCACACTGTTAATTTTATGATAATATGTCTTAGCCACTTTCCTCATCCTTGAGGACAAAAAAAAAAAAAAATGGGAGGATCCTTTTTACAGAGAATTGTTATTACACAATACTTGTTTGATTCATTGATTTGTGGCTACTACTATTGAAATTTCAAATATGTTTTTGTTTATTTTGAGTAGCTTGGCTGTAGCTTAATATCCAGCACTGTTCAGTGTTTTATGCATAATTACAAGGGATATAGTCTTAAAGGATATATGAGCCAGAGAAAGATCTGAGATGGATTAAAGCTTAGTATGATTTAGAAGTAATTGGGTAAGTTTAAGCAGTACCTGTCCAGTCATGACCTCTTTGTTTAATGAGGAATTGTGTTTGCTGTTGCAGAACATTTCTGTGGACTGGAAGGTTTCCTTGTTCACAGTGAGTTATTAATACCCTATTATAACCCAGTTTCTTAATATTTTCCCAAAGCCTAGTTTTCAAGGACACACCACTTAAATTGGTGGTGAAATATTTTTCCATTTTAAAAAAATACAGTGGTTACTTTTCCCATTATTTTCTACTTATTTATTTTATCATAAAAATGAATATTTTGCTGGCATGGCAATTATTTTTCAATAATTAATATACTACAATATATATTATAATATACAATATATAATTATAGTATACTCTATTACAATAATTCAATACCCAATATATTGAAATTGGATTGATAATATGCGAATTATCTTTTATAAATTGGACCTTAAAAGAAATCCAGAAAGAAAGAATGGAGGGAAAAAGAATCTCAGTATCGCCATTACCATGTTTTTTATAGGTTCTTTTCATTTCTCTTGAGAAATAGAACTGTCTGTAATACCTCTGCATGTAATATCTCTGCACAACTGGTTTTTGGACACTGTAGTCTCATTTTGAATATATTATTCCAAGATATAAAAATTGAAATTTGTGCATGAGTTAAACTAGCATTTTATTCTGAACCTACTATAATAAGTGGATGTAGGGAAAGTTTGTCTTTTTTTTCTTTTTTTTTATACAGCAGTGTGTACATGTCAGTCCCAAACTCCCAATCTATCCCTCCCTCACTCCCTTCCCCCCGGTAACCACAAGTTCATTCTCTAAGTCTGTGAGTCTGTTTCTGTTTTGTAAATAAGTTAATTTGTATCATTTTTTAAAAAAAATTTTAAACAAAATTCACATTTTATTTAGGTTGAAATAAACTCTACAAAATTGATTTTCTTCACCAAAAATAACAGCAATATCTTCTGTATTATTCCTAGATAAACCACAAAACACTTATTTTTGTAGGTTTTCTAGGTTTTGCTTGTAAATCAAGATGAGGCAGTAGATACAGTCATGGAAAAAGAAGAAAACAGACAAATCAGTTGTCAGTATCCATGCTCTCTGATCCTGTCTTGAGCATGAAACAAGTGTTCAACATATACCTGCCAAAAAGCTTATGAAGATGTAGGCTCAGTAAAGGAATGCACACAGCAACAACCAGTTATGGAGCAACAATGGCAGGCTCTTCCATTCAAACTTTAACTATAACTTGTTCCTTTAACTTCATTTGATAAAGACAAAATCTACACTGAAACCCTTTTTTGGCAAGCTCACACGTTTCTCTTACAGTCTGATAATTTTCTTAACTGTCCCTTACAGATTTTTAACAGCATACTTAAAACTCCTACTATTCAAAGGTCTTCATGAGCTTCCTTGTAACATTTTATAAAATGTATTCCTTCCTCCCATACCTCCTTAAAATTTATTTCTTCAAAGTTGATAATCTGCCTGTATCATTTTTTAGATTCCACATATAAGCGATATCGTATGATATTTCTCTTTCTCTGACTTCCTTCACTTAGTATGATAATCTCTATGTCCATCCATGTTGCTGCAAATGGAATTATTTCATTCTTTTTTATGGCCGAGTACTATTCCATTGTATATATACCACATCTGAGTAGTATTCCATTGTATATATATCTCCATACAGTTCTCCATAGTGGCTCTACCAATTTACATTCCCACCAACAGTGTAGGAGGGTTCCCTTGCTCCACACCCTCTGCAGCATTAATTGTAGATATTTTGATGATGGCCATTCTGGCTGGTGTGAGGTGATATCTTATTGTAGTTTTGATTTGCATTTCTTTAATAATTAGCAAAGTTGAGCATGTTTTCATGTGCCTCTTGGCCATCTGTATGTCTTCTTTGGAGAAATGTCTATTTAGATCTTCTGCCCATTTTTCCATTGGGTTGTTTGTTTTTTTGATATTGAGCTGCATGAGCTGTTTGTAAATTTTGGAGAATAAACCCTTGTTGGTCTTATCGTTTGCGAATATTTCCTCCCATTCTGAGGGTTGGGAAAGTTTGTCTTAACTGTGATGGAAATAAACCTCACACCAGTACAGAAAGTGATGGAGTCGTGTAATTAAGCACAGTCAACTACTGCGCCAGGAATTCGAGGTAGTATAAAGCTGTAAATGTTTTGATATTACTCATGCTTCTTTTTTTCTCTTATAGGTGTTAAAATGGGTAGAGGAAGCGGTTCAGGCTTCCAAAGTTCACCTCTTGTCAACAGATCATTTGGAACAGGCTGTAAACACTTGGAAAATTCCTTTTGATCCCAGTCTAAAAGAGGTTACTGTGTCTCTGAGTGGCCCTTCTCCAGTGATTGAAATTCGCAATCCTTTAGGTGAGATATATGGGACATTCATATAATAAAATAGAAAAACCATGAAAGGTAAAAGATTTTTTTGTACACTTACTTGTTCAAATTAATGCTAACTTTATGAATAAATTCAATAAATCCAAAAGTGACTAGGGAAGATGTTTAAAAATTAAAACTGAATGTTTTTAGTGATAAGTATTATTGACTTAACATGAGATTCAAAAAGCTAAAACTCCTAATAATTTAAACAGATCACATGTACTAACTTAATTGTAGGTAAAGTATCCAAAATAAAAAATATTTTAATTGAACCTGAAATCATATTTTCCTCATCTTTATGTGGGGAAATACTTCACAATAACTTATTCTGTAAAATTCAGTATTTTATGTTATTTTTAAGTGAATCACATGAAAAAACTCCTCTTAAAACCACTGATTAATTTTTTTACTGTATCATTTTCTTGATAAATTTTAATTTTATAGGAGACAATCATTAAAAAACAAATTCATGTTCTCATTAGAATGATGTTTTAATTTACTTTGCTTCCTCAGTAATTGTATAGTATAACCCTAAGTTTTGGCTTGATTCCATTGCCAGTTGAATATTACAATAAGACTTAATGTTGAATAGTAATCTAATAAAAACAGAAACCTCATTTTTCTTAATATTTGCATTTAGAAAAAGTTTTTAAACCTATTGATGTTTGCAAAATATTTTTATTCCCATTGTAGCTTTAGTATGTGCTACATTTTTTTTACCTTTTTGTGAATATTTATAAATGGGGAGGGAGTAACTATCTTTCTTACTTATTTGAGTCTTAGAAAATAACTAATACCTTAAAGAAAATAGCGTATGAAATTGTCCTCAAAGGCTTCATCCACACTAACGATCAAATTGAAATTTACAAGCAAGCAAAATCTGTTGTTCAAGACTTCTACAGGTTTGGTCTTAAAAATGGATTTGTCTTTAGAAATGGATTTGTCTTTTTAGGTAGCATTCTTCTAATACTATCCATGCTACCTATCCAGGAAAGGTTTGTGTTTTTCATTATCTGGATACTTAAAAGTACCTGTAACCATTGCCTTAAGTTTCTTCTACTTCAAAAAGTCATTGATATTGATATTTTAAAAGTCATTTACAGTGATTGTAAAGCTTTTGATGCAAACATAGAATTCTTATAGTTAATTTGTTTATATAACTGCAGAAGTAGTCCATAGGCGAGCCAAGAGTGAAGTGAATAAGTAAACTATGGCTTAATTCCAAATTTGCTTTTCTTCCTAAGTTCCACCTATCATGCTACTTCATTACACTGCCTCCTTTAACTATTCCTATGACAAGTAAAAGCCTTCAAGCTGTGCTTCGTGGAAAACTGAAGTTGTACACTTTATGCAAAGATATGCCCAGGGCTCTTATGTTAGTAATATCCTGAGTGATCTTCCAAAAGACATTTATTCTGTTTTACTGTTTTTGCCATCTATCAAGTGTAAATGTCTCTGGGGACTCCACATAACTTCTTGGTAGCCATAATAGTTACCTAGGCTGGCTTTGGAAATATGATTACAGCCTGTCATTTGTTACTCTCTTTATAAGATCAAATCAGCATAGCAAATAGGAATGTTACTTCAATTCCAATATCCAGAAATGCTAAAGTTGAGTATATTTTAGATATAAATAAAATAATGTTTTGAGCTAGAGGTGCAAATGTCCGTCAGGTAATTTGTACTGGAAATGTATACAGCTAATATACATAGCTGAAAGAAAGATTATGCTTGTTACCATTATGTCTATCTTGCAGGGAAGCTGATAAAAAAGGGATTTGGCCTGAATGAACTATTAAATATTCATAACTCTGCCAAGGTGGTGAATGTTAAAGAGCCAGAGGCTGGAATATGGACAGTGAAGGTATTTTATAGTCTATTTCTTATTTTATTTTGGTGTTGGTATGTTTTATAGAGTGTATACAATATTTATATCTTCTCTAGCAATCATAGAGAACGCTTTTACTAAAAAGCAATATACATGGTGTGTTTGTAGGAGGTGTCTTGATCACATGAATGGATAGTGTTAAGTTTTGATAACCACTAAAGGCATCAATACCACTATAAATAGACTTACAATTCTTGGATAGTTTTCCTATCATCAAATCTGCAGATTGATCGTGTTAGCCACTGTCTGCTTCCAAAACAATCAGAGATGGAGCCAGTAGAGAATGATGGTTGGGGTATAGGCCCCAGTATGGAACTGCCCTGGCTTTGAATCTCAACACCGCCACTTAAAAGCTGCATTACGTCAGAACTATAACTTCTCTGTGCCTTGCTTTCCACCTCTGTAGTGTAGGATGGCAATAATAGTCCTTTCCTTCATAGAATTGTGCTGAGAATTAAATTAAGATGGTACAAATGAAGTACTTCGCATAGTTCCTGCTACAAAATAAGCTCTCAAGCACTGCTGGTTATTGGTGTTTGGTGGATGCACGTTCATTGTGTACTTTAACACAGAATGGTATTTGTATCCTAGAATTAAATTAAGTAGTATATATTCACTCTAAAAAAGCACTGTATTTTGGCAGTATGGAGGAAAGAACATACCCTCAAAATTCAGGATGCCATAAATCTGAGATCTAGTTCTGTTGCACATTATATGTGGGACCCACTCTAGTACGTGGTCTGAGTGGCTTGCCCATATTTCTCAAAATTTTCAGTGTGCTCTGGCCTATTTCCAACTCAGGTACCCGTGTTTCTGTGTCTGAGAGGCTTGTTTTTTTGTTTAACCTGAACAGGAGAAGGCTGTTCTTCCGGAGGATGAAGCCCCTCAAAAGCAGCTTTCAGCCCCTGCAGGAATAAGCTCCAGTGAGAGCAGGCTTAAAAGCATACCCTTTATGGGCTGCATTCTTTTTCCTGTGTTACCTGCTCTTTGCTTATTAGCATCCGTCATACCTCCCAAATGAACAACTTACTCTAGAATCCTTCCGGGACAATTCAAATGAAGATACCCCTTACATCATTTACTCTTTCATTGTCTCAGCTTCCCTCCATAAAAAAATGGGATCAATGGGCTCATAGTTCAAATTATTTAGCTTCTGTGAAAGTATGCGGAGGTGTTACACTGTAGAGATTCGAGGTGCTATTTTTGCATGCCAGTTTTTTTTTAAGGAATACTTATATTAACTTTACCAATTTAAAGAATGAAAGTTTTCATTGTAACTCCATTTAAATCCTAGAATATCAATTTTTTATTCTCGGAGCTCTCAGCCTTATAAGGAAAATAGAAAGTGTAATATGGATTTTTAAACATGGATAATATGGGATAAGGGTGTAAGTAAAAAGGCAATGTGAGATAAAATTAGTAATTTTTTATTGAATAGATCAGAAATGGTCCCATCTGCCTGTTTTATTCACCCAGTTCCTTGCACATAGTAGTTGCTCAATATTTATTGAGTGCATTAGATTGTCAACAATGAAGTGTTTTGCTGTTATATTTTAAATAAATGTGGCCAAATTTGATGTTATAGTTATTTTGACTAACTTGCCCAAAATATGACTAGATTGAGTCTGACTTTCTGTGACCACAGTAAGAAGGAGTATAAGAAGTTCTGAGTCTCTTTATCCGTCAAACACTTTAATTTAAGCATGACCTAAGCCAGCAGTGTCCTGAGCTGGCAAGTTTACTAAGGTAATTCATTCTTGCTCTCTGAATGGTGACATTAAGTTGTTTATCATTGATTTTGAAATATGTACAAGTGATGACACTCTTCCGTATTATTAGCAACTTATTGTAAAGTATTTGAATCCATTTTGCAGGTGATTTGGATTGCTAGCTGTGGTATTTCCTCTAGTAAAACTCTTGCCTAGAATAGGGATATTTTATATGTCTGATGTTTTTCCTTGTGCCTAACACACCTATTCATTCAGTCTCCATTCAGTAAACATTTACTGAGCATATGCTTTTGGCCATGTTCCGTGATACTTAATGGGCACTGAGTACATCTTAATTGATAATTAGAACAGAGAAGCACTGAGGATTAGTCTGTGAGTGAGGAGAGAGAGGATAAGATGGTGGGAACACTGTAGACAAGTTTCTAAGCTCGGTCTCCTGTAATTAAGAAAACAATAAAAAGACACAGTACCTGTTACCATATTACCTTAAATTTATATCTAGTCATCACCAAAAAGCTTCTGGTCCTGATGTTACACAATTTCTAGAGTACAATTCGTGGTAACTAAACAAAGGATAAAGCATTACAATGCAAGTAAAGATAATAAACTTATTTTGCTCCTAAACGAAATGCCAAAATAATGTATTGGGTTGGTGCAAAGGAATTTGAGCTGAATCTACTGACATAAATATGGCTGTTGACTTTGGATCTCCCTTTTGAATGGCTAATGAATGATAACGTTTTACACGTGTGCTTTCTCAAGCGGAGAAATGTCTGAGATAAGATAGCACATCCCTGGTGCCGTCTCCTGTGCACTCTGCTATCTGGCAAGTGTCTGCTCTATCAATGGAATTAATAATGGCTTTTTGAATGTTTCACATAACAGTTTTAATCTCAAGTATGGAGCACAGGCTATCCCTTAATTGACCTTAGCCTGGTATTCAAGGACCACCTAATTGAGCCTCAACCAATCTTTCTGGTTATCTTCTATCACGTGCCTTTCCACTCTAATATGCTTTTGCAGTGTCTCTCACCCTCTCTCTTACCACATTCTCATGGTCCATGCTCTGTCTCAAGCTGTTGCTTCTTTCTAGAATGCTCTTCTTACTTTATGTCTGATAGATAGCTACCCACTAATGCTCAGCTCAAATGGCAACACTTTCATCAAGATTTTTCTGACTTTTTTCATCCAGAACATTCTCTTTTCCCTCTGGCTTTCTATTGCAATTTTTCTGCACCTCCCTTTTGCATTATTTTTCCCCTTTATGTCATATTTATTTCTGTACAGATTTTGTCCTCCAATTTTGCTATAGACCAGACTGTGTCACCAATATATGCCATAGTACCTGGGAAAGAACTGTATAAATATTCATGAATAAAAATTAATACACTTATTCTGATGATACCCAGGGAAGCAGGCAGAAGCATTGGTTTAGTTCACCCACAGTTGATATACTGACACAGAACACTTTATTATGTCCATGATTTGAAATGCTATGAGAGTGGCGATTTCTTTTCTTTTGTGGTTCTCCTCTGAAACCCTGGTAATTTCTTTTCTGTGATTTAGTAAGACATTTTTACTAAACATAGACAATGAGTCAACTCATCAGTACAGTTCATATAAGTGACTTGGATGTTTTAGGTTGCCTGTGATGCAGGGGAAAACATGCCAAAAAGAAGTCACTGAAATGAACTGCAAGTGTTATTAAAAACAAAGAGAAGGTTGTTTTATGCCCCTAAATTTTCATTTGTAGGGAAGCTACAAATCCTGAATCTAATTTCTGAGAAAAAATATAAATTTTCCATTCGGGCAGCTGTATCTGTATATAGAGTATTTGAACATAACCACGGAAACTCTCAGGCCAAACTGTGTGCCCTGCTCTTTAAGGGGAACTTCCTGCAAAGACATTAAATAACTGTCAGCACCCATTAGGTTTAGGTGGTACAGACTTTCTATTAGTCTAGAATTATCAATGTGATCATGTAATTTAGCACATGCCCTGGGGTGTTTCCATTAAGTAAATTTGGCTAAACTGTCATTATATAATCTCCTAAGGAGAGAAGGGAATGTACCCAACCACATGATTATATTGAGATTCTGAGACTAGTAGAAATATTCTGTTTGTAGATAGTTATTTTGGTTGCCAGAGCCTACTAATGCATTTTCTATAGGATAAGGATGTTTTAGAAATCATACTCAAGTGACACAAACTTGCTAAGGAATCATAATTAAATAAGCCTCAAGTCTACAAAGGACTACACAAGTAGAATATTATGCTGGCCTCCAATTATTCTCACCTGGTGCCTCTTTTGAATAAGCCTTCAGACTACACCAGGTGGGTTATTTAAATGGATTAGATATGGCATTAATTCAATGTTTAGGAATGCTGTATAGTAGATTTTTTCCTGGAATATTTCCCAGTTATTTTGGTCTGCCAATATCAGATTGTCAACCAAATGGAATGTTTCCTTTAAAGACATACCTGTACTCTTGTGTTTTTGTATAAATGTGTAGAGGTGTGTGTGTGTGTGAACATATACAGAATTTACTCTTTGTTTTGGGTACATTTCTCTCCTTGTATCACATTTCTTTAAACATATAATACCTAATAAAATGATAGTATTTAAATCTAGCTGGCTTTATTATATCTTTATGGCTGGCACAATGCCTAGCCCACAGTAGATTCTCAATAAATATTTGATTAAAACCAATATTCTTTAATTTGTAAAGAACAGTATGTCATATAAGAGTAAAAACTTTCAAAAGAGATGGATGTCTATTTTAATTCAAGATACACTACTTAGTATCTTTTTGACCTTGAAGAAATTACCTAAACCTTTCCAAGTCTGAGAAAAATGGGGGAAAATAATACCTACTTAATATTGTCATGATTAATTTAGATGTTGGTAAAATGTTTAAATGGTTTCTGACACATGAATGGTAAAATTAGTTAAATCTGTTATTCTCCTGAATGTGTGTAAATTGTACCTATATTTTCTATCAATTCAGATACACATAAAGGTTTTATTTTTTACTTGGTTTATTTATTATTTTATAAAACATTGAAACTCCTTAGGAGAGAGAAGTTAAAGCCAACTCTATCAGTCACACTTTAATTCAGTTTATAACGGGGCACGACTCACATCTAGTACCAGGAGGAATTCTCCCGGCTTAATACAAGAAAGTTCATTCCTCACTGATGTCACATGTCCTGTGAGGGCTTCACATGGTCACTCAGGAACCCAAGCTGATGGAGGTACCATCATATTTTGAACACGTGGCTTCTCTTAGTGGGGAAAAGACTAGACCATGTTCATTGAATAGAAAAAAGGAAGGGATTGTGTCACTTCTCTGATGAGAATTTTTTGTGAGTGACAGACACGCTTTACTTCCTTTATAACCCATTGGCCGGAACTATTGTCATGGCCTAATGGTCTGCTGGAGCTGGCTCATAAATGGCTCGTGTAGAGTCAGTTATGCACTTTCTCTTCCCAGCTCTGTGTTCAGTGACATCCTGTTGAGAGCTTGAAGTCAGCCACTGTGGTAGTATTTACATCACAGAAATTGGCAAATACCCCAAATTAGGGCTTTCTCTTTTCAGAGAGAATTTTACCAACACTCCACTAACCTGACCCCTTCTAAATGAGAGTGTATTTAGAAATTTAGAATGGCAAATGAATAGTTGCGTGGTATTATTGTTTTCTATGCCATAGCGTCCAAATCAACCCAGAGATTATGTTATCCTAAAATGCTGTGCATAGACCTAGAAAGGGTATTGAGCTTGGAGTAATTGCCATTTAACTTCCTGTCTAAACCTAAGCAAGTAATCATTTCTTTGAGCCCCAGTTTCTTTATGGTGCTATAAAATCATTTTTGGATGTAACAGTATTTTGTGAGATAATGTGTGAGCACACTTAGCATAATGTGTCTAGAAAAATTCAATGAATTCTTGATGACTCTGGCATTAGTTGGTCCTAGGGGAATCTAAGGAAAAGTGCCAACATTAAGCATTTGGATGACGTAGTATCATTTATTAAACCTACATATACTAAGTGCCTATTAAGATTTTATAGGTGATATATATGATATAATTATTGACTTCAGGGGCTTTCAATGTAGAGAGGGCTTTCAATATTTAATAAGCCTTTATCCTTAAGCTAAAAGTAGATCCATCTGCAATAGAACTGACCAGGAAGCTATCAGAGGAGCAACTAACTTTCGCTGGAGCTCTCCATGGTCCTTGCTTCATGGTACTTCAGCCTGTCCTGCTTTTTCATTCCTCATAGACTCACTCCAATTCAGAAGCCTACACTCTGGTCCACTCTGCTCCTCCTTTCCTCTTACTGCTTTGTGGATCATGGCTACCTATTTACACTTATAGAATGCCAGTGGGTATCTAGTCTAACCTCATCTTTGCCTCAGGTCTGCTCATACTACAGCAGCCCCTGTATTCCTGATTCAGATTCTTCTGCAACTTGATCAACATGACATTCTAACTCAGGATAGTAGTGTAACTCATTATGAACCTTTATAAATTGTATGAATAAATATACTCTTTAAAATACAACTCTCAGAATTTCAAGCCAATACAAACCCAGTTCAGTGTCTAGTGCCTAGGAAATTTCCTGTTATGTTTGGAACCATTATGTTCCAAGCATAAGACTTCCCTCTTCTTAACTACGGAAAGCATGAGGTGAGGATGGCTCTGTGCCAGAGTGATGCTTCTAGATATTCTGTGGTGGAGAGATGATTTTTGGAGCCAAATTCTAATTTTATTATAACCCACAGTTTAAATCTACATGATATAAAGAGCAAATAGAAAAACATTAAATCAGTAATTTTTGTCTTACTGATTTAATTATATATATAGAAAATGGTGCTAAGATGGCTAAGTAATTCAGAAGGGAAGAGAGGAATAAGAAATACACAGCTGGACTTCCCCTCTGTTTAACTTCGTTACGGAATTAGCTGAATTTTCTTCACCCCTCCGAGACCTTCTTATCATTTATTTCTCCTCCAACACCACTCTGTCCATAACATGTGAGAATCCAAAGCCTTCTAATGCTTCTGGAGTTTCCTGAAGACTTACTTTCTTTTGGTCTCCTTGCCTCCTGATTATTTGTGTGTTGATTCTAATCTTTTGTACTTCGATGGAGGGTAAAGCTCAGCCCTTCAAAAATTTCGTAGGAAATCCACTAACAAGAATCTTTTGTGAGTTTAGTAGATTTGCCTATAGATTTGGGGACATATCTCGAAGTGAGTTGTGTGCTTTTGCTCTCTCCTTGCCCCCCATCCTTCTTTCTCCCCATTTTGTTTCTGCTTCTCTCCTGTGGATAGACTCAGAAATTCCATATTACTCTTCTATTATGTAGAGCATTTGGGTATATTTCAGCTTTTAGCTCGAAACCAGCATAATCCAGTTCACTGAGATGATCATGAGAAATGCATGGGGTAGCAGTAGAGGTCAGTTTCTGGAGCCTCACTGAGTTTACATCCCAGGTCTGCTACCCACTGTTTATCTGTGACTTTGAGCAAGTCACTTTACCCTTCTGATCTGTGAAATGAAGATAATTATAGTATTATCTCACAGAGACTTTTGTGAGGATTAAACGTGATAATTTACATAAAAGATTTGCCTGCTGTACAGAATGCATTTTGTATATGTTGGTACTTTTCTCCTTCATCCATTTACTTGTTTAACCATTTAACCATCACTATACATAAAATCTTTTTGTTCCTATGTCAATAATACTTGAAAAAAGGGAACTCAGCTAAGAAACAGACTAAAATAATAGCTTACTTTAAGAAAACAGATTAAAATAATAAATTATTGGCACTTTCTCGTGATATATTGTGTTCCTAAAATAATGTCCAAGTATTGTTGTAATTCTTTTAAGCGAATGATTCGAGAATGATAAATGCAGGCATGAGTATTAGAGGTAATTTTAAAATAAGTTAGCTTAAAATTTTTCTTTGCATTTTATTTTTAAACTATAATTTTGGTTTATTTGTGATGTCCCTTGCTTCCATTACTCTGATTAACCCAGAGTTGGATTAATTAGTCATTGTGCATAAAAACTGATTCGCTTGGAAATATCTTTTACTTACAAACCCTTTTAAATTCTATGCAGGCATTCCTACCGTTTACAGTATAATATATAAATAAATTAAGATTTTCTTAACTAATTACGCTTCCTATTCTTAGCATTTCTCAGAGAATAGTAAAACTATGTCCTTATCTCCACCTACTTTTTTGCTATGCTATTTGGATCAAAATTAATTTATTTTCCAATAATTTTATAGAGATTGTAAAGGACTCCCTCTTCATCAACTCAGCTTTATTTTTAATGTATTATTTAGCAACAGGATAGCATATTTTCCAACACTTAGGTAATTTTTAAGTTTCTCACTTAGCTATTAAGCAACATTTTTTTTTTTTTTTTTTTGCGGTACGCGGGCCTCTCACTGTTGTGGCCTCTCCCGTTGTGGAGCACAGGCTCCGGACGCGCAGGCTCAGCGGCCATGGCTCACCGGCCCAGCCGCTCCACGGCCTGCGGGATCTTCCCGGACCGGGGCACGAACCCGTGCCCTCTGCGTCGGCAGGCGGACTCCCAACCACTGCGCCACCAGGGAAGCCCCTAAGCAACATTTTTTAAATGGACTCGTTATCAGTCGATTTGTGCACAGACACTGGTAGATGATTAGCACTTAACAACAGTCATTAGGCGGATTGCATGTTATATTTACCCTTGGTAGCCTCAAGAGCTGTTTTATCATAAGGGACTTTCTGAGCAACAAGACAACTAACAGCAATAGATGATGTCAGTGAAAAAATCTAAATCAACTCATAATATTGACCATTTCATTTCTCTTTTACAAGAAACCAGTAGACAATAATGTCTTCACTATAGCTCTACATTATCTAAAGCAGTTGAAATTAGACTTAGCAAGGTTTTGTATAGCCTTGTAGGGAATCCTCGACTTAAAATTGGTTTATGATTGTAGTTTTTTTTTCTTGTCTGTTATGTGAAATTCAGATCACATTTTCCTTTAGAAATAATGCAATAAGTGGTGGTACTGAGACTCCTACACTTACACTTAGAATCCTTTGTTACCTCTATGAAAATGAGCGATAGTAATAAGCGGCATCGTTTATACTAAGAATACAACAATGTTTTCATGAAGATGTGTTTTTTTTCTTTTTCCTCACCTTCATTTTCCTTTCCTCTGAGTTCCTGCAAGTTCTGCTCAATGAGGAACATGATTGGTAGCAACAGGGACATATCTCCTCACCCTTTCTGTCCTCATTGCCAAATAATGAGTCACAGTGATGTAGGGAAAACTGTGTGGTTTGCTGAGCCTTGGAGCTGGCTTATCTTTAACAATGCTGTGGCTTAATCTAGCTGTTCACTATATTAAAATCATATATATATATCTATCTTTTTAGCACCTTCTGTCATGCTGTGATAACTAAATATGTGTTTCTCAGTGTTGAGATGGAGAGCCATGTTGGCATACTGGTGTTATCATGTGAATGCTTTCTCTTACTCCTATATTCTGCTTCTACCTAAATGCTGCTATCATATAATCATTTTATTTTGAGACAGAATCTCAGTGATCAATGTCATAAAATAATGGTGAACTCTTGTTCATAAGCCTTTAGATGGTTTTGGAAATACATGTTCCTAAACTCCACTGACTAGAGATTCTGATTCAGTAAATCTTGGCTGGAGCTCAGAGTCCATATTTTTACAAACAACCAAAGTGATTTTGTGTAGGTGTAGATATAGGTGGTCCTTAAATCATATTTAGAGAGATATTGATGTGGAGGCTAACTCTGACTTACCTTGCCCTTGGGAGACAATGTAGCATGGTGGGGAAGAGCCCAGAGCCTGACTTTTGGATTAAAACCCCACCTCTGCAAGTTAGGAAACCTTGTGAACTTGGACAAGCTGTTGAATAGCTTTGGTGCCTCAACCTCCTTATCTGTGCAGTGGGGATAATGACGATACCTACCTTATAGGGTTGTAATAAGGATTAAATAAGCCAACGTATTCAAAGAGTCTGGGCACAGAGGAAGTGCCCAATAAATGTTAGTGTTTTATCCTGTGACCCTAATCCAAATTATCAATATTTATTATTTATGCACATATGGGTAACGTCAGTGCTTAGCTATTCAATATCTTGTTCATCTCCCTTAGGAGGTGTTAACTGAACTACAGGCTAGTCTGTGCTTTTATATATGTGCCTTTTCTGTAATTCTGTCACTGCATTTACTGCATCCTCTTGAAGATTTCGCTTTCTCCATCTGACTGTCTCACTGGCCATAGACCCTTACAGGGTCAGGACCTTCTTTTCACTCATGTTTGTATCTTGAGCACTGAGTGCCTTGGCTGGACACTGCTGAGCTGAGGATGCCGTTTGGCTAAAAGTTGGAGAATGGTCGGCTCTTGTGCTTGTCCTGGCTGTCTCTTCCCAGAGGCAAAGAGAAGGGAAATATTTTCATAATAGAACCTGGATGGTGTTTAGGGGAGAAGATTTAGTCATTCGTTCATTTCACAAATATTTCCTGAACATTCACCATGTGAACCAAGTCCATTCACTATGACTACACCCCTCTATCTTTTACCACTGGTCATGCAATATAAAACTCAGCTGGACTTTAGTCCCCTGGGATATGTATTACAAAACTTGCATTGAAGTTACAGAATCACAGTTTAGTTCAAAACACCCAGATCAAAAACCTCAGTGATCGGACATCAATCTTAGTTAAACACTCTGCAGTTTCCCATACTGGTTAGTGTCTAGTGTGACCTGCATCCTGGATCAACTGCTGATAGAGTTTGTCATTGAACATTTTTCAGACGTCTAGCAGTGGAAGGCACTCTGTTCGCATCACCGGCCTCAGTACTATTGATTTTCGAGCTGGTTTTTCCCGAAAGCCCACCCTGGACTTCAAAAACACAGTCAGCAGACCGGTGCAAGGTTTGTATGTTCTCATTACTTCAGTTGGCATAGTAGATATTGAAGTGCAAAAGAGTTCTCAGACTGTGTGTGATTTTATAATTTTGTGGTATTCAATAAAATTGGGAAACATAGCATCTTTATTTTAAATATGATTGCACTCTTGACCTAGTAACTGTTTCTCAAAGTGTGGTCCCGAGGCCAGTGATATTGAAATCACTCAGGGAGCTTATCAAAAATTAAGATTCCTGGGGTCCACCCCAGATCTGAATGAGAATCACAGAAGGTAGGGCCCAGGAATATGCACTTTAACAAGCACCTCATTGATTCCTACACTTACTAAACTTTGAAAACTGATGACCTAGATCTTGAGACTTTTTCCTTACTAGCATCTTACTTGCCTGTTGTCTAGGTGAAAATGCTGCGTGTGTGTGTGTGTGTGTGTGTGTGTGTGTGTGTGTGTGTGTGTGTGTAGTTAGAACATTAAAGATACCATATAGCATTATATGTTCCAAGGTGAAATTATTGTTGATTTGAAAGGTGCTTATGTTCCAAGGTGAAATTATTGTTGATTTGAAAGGTGCTTCTTCCTCTTGTTTTATTCATGCAACAAGATTTATAGTTAAAAAGAAGGCTCAATTCTACTGTGACTTTAAATTTCTTTTTTCTGATAGTTCTTTTATTTTTATTGCTGCAGTTACTGGAAGGATACAGAATAGTGAATCTTTAAAAGTATTCATATAACAAATATCATATAACACAATATTCATAATTCTATTCTTTCTACATATAAACATGATTAAATACCATGAAAATAATTACTTAGGGTTTCCTAAGTTTCTCTGGTCATGAATAAACTGTCTTTTATGTAGAGAAGATTCTACAACTGGGCCACAATTTATGGCAGTCTGTAGTACTCATATGTATGTCCTTATTACCTGTTGTTATAAATACAAAACTTACTTGATAGATAACCTCAGGTGCATGTTACTTGCAAATGATGACAGTTCCTTTCTCTTGTAGGAATACCTACCTATGTGCTGCTGAATACTTCTGGAATTTCCATCCCAGCTAGAGTAGATCGTCTTGAACTTCTGAGTATCTCAGGCAGCTCTCTTAAGACAATTCCTATTAAATATTATCCAGATAGAAAACCTTATGGCATATGGAATATTTCTGACTTTACACCACCAAATGAAGCTTTCTTTCTCAAAGTAACAGGCTATGATAAGGATGATTATCTCTTCCAGAGAGTATCAAGTGTTTCCTTCTCTAGTATCGTCCCAGGTAAGGTATCACTTTATTCAACACTGGAGTATTGATAGTTTAAGGGGCTGATATGGTCCTATGAGTAAAGAATGGACTCTAGAGAATTCCCTGGCAGTCCAGTGGTTAGGATTCTGGGCTTTCACTGCCAGGGGCCCCTGGTTCGATCCCTGGTCAAGGAACTAAGATCCCTCAAGCTGCGCAGTGTGGCCAAAAATAAGAAGAATGAACTCTAAAGTCAAAAATAACATCCTCACATTATTACTGGGTCACCATGTAGAAGAGCATTTACACTTAGTAACACAAGTTTTCCTAACCATAAAATAGCACATTCAAAGTTTCATGTTAAGTCTCACTGATTGTAGATCTGAGGATTTTGATTACTTCAATCAGTGTGAGAATTTGAACTGGGAAGTTCTCGTGCTCTTACTCCCCCTGGCATATGTGTTTAATATTTGATTAGCTATCTGATTTGGCTAAATGTTTATATACAATTGTCAGAAACCTTTCTACTTTGAACAGTAGTTCCCTGCAAATAACTGGTGATGATTTTGCCTTTTTTGGTTAGTTAGTTAATAAGTAAGCTAGTTACTTATATATTTGCTGTTATTTCTCAAGGCTGATGACAGAATTCTGACCAAAACTTTAGAGCTGTATGTAACTTGAACCATGGACTGACAAGGATACAGAAGGATTGTTTCTAATATTGTACTTTTGGGTGGAGGGATAACAGTTTATCATTTATACATAAGATTATGATTTGGGAAATTCAGGAACCACTCTGTAGCTATTGGTTAATAGCTGTAGAAAGGAAATAATAGAACCAACCTCAGTATTTCCTCATATGCAGTATTCAAAGTTAGTTGTGTTAGCCCCTGAATTGAATGCTTTAAAAAGCTATTGGATTCTTAAAAATCAATTTTTTCATTCCTTTTTGGAAGCAGTTACCCTATGAATTCAATTCTAGGATATGTGTGTTGTTTTCATAGTTTTACATTTTTGAAATGGAACTATGTTCTACAATTGATGATGTATTGTAACTTATCTGGTAGCTTTGTTTTCTATCTTGGTGGTACAAAAAGTGTTATGTCTTAAGGTCAGTGGAGTCTTAGATTCAATGAGTACCTTAGTAAAGGGTCCATGGAGATAATCCAGAAATTAATAACCTTTGAACAAAGAAAGATAAAGTGATTTTTCATGATTTAGATTAACTGGAATGCAGAGAATTTACTGGAATAATTTAAGTATAAAGCTTTTGAATGGATTAACAGGAAGTACCAAATATTATTGTGACCTTCTTGCCCATGTTCTTTTTTTCCCAGATGCTCCCAAAGTTACAATGCCTGCGAAAACCCCGGGATACTACCTGCAGCCGGGCCAAATTCACTGCTCTGTTGAGAGTCTTTTGCCCTTTACCTTGAGCTTTGCCAGAAATGGAGTTACACTTGGAGTAGACCAGTACTTAAAGTGTGTAAATGTTTCCATTAGTAATAATTTATAGCACTAAATACAAATAGATACTTACTTTAATGTACTTTTTTCATTAGACATTCTTATTTATTTGCTTCATAGTCTTGGAATGTAGCAGTGAGCAAAACAGACACAATTCTGAACCTTTGTGGAGCTTATATTGTAAAGGAGGAAGACAAACAGATGATAAATATAATATGATAATATAATAAATGCTAGAATACATTTAAGAGTTGATTCAGGTTTTATAGAATCTGAATTTTACACAGTTTAAGGGTCCCTGGATAAGGCAAAGAATACAAAATTATGAATACAAAGTTAGGTCCTGAATTTTGCAAGAGTCCTTGCAAATGAAACTTAAGCTTTAGTGGCTTGAGTATAAACGTGTCTCTGAATCTGATTTAAAGTGTTATGGCAAAAAGTAGAGCAGGTTAATTGGGGCAAGTACTACTGGTTGGTGGAGTACATGTGGTTTTGGCCAAGTTGCAATTTTAAAATTCAGAGTAGGGGCATTTGAGCAAGGACTTGAACATGGTGAGATATCCAGGTCACACAGATATCCAGGGAAGAGCATTCACACACCAGGAACAGGCAATGCAAATGCACTAAGGCCAGAGTCCACCAGGCACGTGGGAAAGAAAGACGGGAAGGAAGCCAGTGTAGCTGTAGCCCAGGGAGCCAGGAGGAGAAGAGTAGAAATGAGGTGTGTGCTGGGGGTGTGGGCCAGATGGAGCAGAAGCGTGTGTGGTCACTACCGCAGCCAACAGTGAAGGGAAGTGGGCTAGAGGGCACCAACTTCCGTTGTGAAGATGGGTGAATTTTCTAGACAAGTTTAAGGAATCTAATGATAAAAATTAAGTAGGCCTTGAAAACTAGAGGATGATTTCTGGCAAACTTTTTTTTTAAACTTACTATGAAACTACATTTGGGGGAAAAACTCTTAAGAATTATTTTACAAAGCTTTTACACTGGTAATTCAATATTCACGTAAATAATTTGTGTAACGTGTTAAATATTTGACAGTCTTAGCTTATACAATCTCCTTATGGGGTCATTTTAAGCAGAAACTATGGCAAGAATGTTCATTATAACTTGAGAAAATTTTCCATTGTTTAAACATTGGATTGTATTATTTCCTGCTATTTGCTTAACATACATCTTGATGATTTCCTTAGCCGCATATTTAATAACCAGCAACATAACTGACCAAGATATCAAATGATGAAGTTACAAAACTGAATGATGAAATCAAACAATTCTGCTTCGTGTTTAAATAGTAACAATTTTCAAAGACACTTGAGATTCTTTATAAGCATTAATTTATTAATTCCACACAATTCCTCTGAGGTAAACCACAAGGATTCTTTCTTTCATTTTTCCAGCCCTGTGGCCCAGAGATGTGACATGCCTTGCTGACATTTGTTAAGTTCTTTGGATGTAAGAGGCTAAAGACATAATTGGGCATGGGTGATGATGGATTGATTCTCTAATCCCAATTCACTTGCACATCTCTGCCCTAGATTTCCTAATAACTCCAGCTGCATGACTGGATCTTTGTTATGTGAGTCACTATGGTCTCTAGGGGATGTAGGAGAGAATTAGTTTCCATCAGTAACAAGACACATTTCTATCTGACATGTTCCTTCCCCTGTTCCAAGGGTCATCCCTTCAAAACTTTATCGTGGCCATGTAATCTTAATGCTGACTGATAAGGGTACATGAAAAAGAGAATTGTTTTCATGTAATATTTCATAAATAAGAGAGGAACAAGTATAACTGTAAAGAATATTCTGTAAGCACTCCATATAGTAGTTTTGTGCCTTTGAATAAATTACTTGTCCTTCTTCCTCAACTTTCTAGTTTTTAAATAAAGGGCCTTAAGACTAGAAGAATTGTCATTTTCTGTTCTAAAATTTCTGCATGTCTCAGTTTTTGATGAATCCTAAAATATGCTTGGCTCTGAAGTAGGCACTGCAGAAGACATGAAAGATGTGTGTATTTCAGGCTCCTACCTTCCTGGAACTTACCAGTACCTCCTAGACAATGGCATTTGTAAATTTGGGCTTAGCCTACTGCTCTTAAGCATTCATGATACATCTTAGGTGATCAATGCAGCATAGAATAAGCATACTCGGTTTTCTTCTGAATGTGACAGTAAGGACCACTGACACCTAATGCAGATGCAAGTGAAAGGAAACAGTATTAAGTGAATATTCTCAGTTACTAAAATATATAGAAGGATCACCTTGCTTATTTTCTCGCTTTCTTAATGACAGGAACCTGTGTCTTGACTTTCTCTTAAAAACTCTAGGTTAGTGGTAAATGTACATTAAGAGGTCAGTGAATTCTTCATAGTGGTTTGGTGATGGGTGTGGTTCATTCGGATGGGGAGAGATCTGGAGTTATTACTGTGAGGTATCACATCGTGTACCACTTTCAGCTTCAGTGGAAGGTGTCTTGACTGCAGTGGGCTTTTCATCTCATCTGTATCTTGAATGTTTAAAAAGTTTATACATAGCTATGGTTGATTATAAGAAAAAATTATGAAAATATTTATGACATTGCAATCATATTTTAAAACAATATAATGCTTGTTTTATAGATTATTTTAATGTTTTAAATAAGGATTAAATAGCTATTACTAAGACATTTCCAAAAAAATGAGAAACAATTTGAAGAGTGTTAGAGGACAAAGTATAGATATTTATTAAATGAAAGAATATGTAATATAGCAAAGGGATTTATTTTACCTAAATGACAACTTTGACTGTAAAACTGATAATCTTTTTCTTTACTCATTGTATACATAGATTGAACCAATTATGGTATATAGCCTTATGTAGAGCTTATATATAAGAAAGTTAAAGAGGATTTATCTTTTGGGAACGAAAACGTTTGTTTTCTACCTTCACACTTGTAAATTACTAGTTGAGTTGCTTTGGCTAGAACCTCACTGAACATGACTAAAACCTGGAAATGAGAGGGGAAGGAGAGAGGATTTAAAGAGTGTTTCTCTGCCAACTTTGTATCTTATGTTTTGACGTAGCCAGAGAAGGTCTCCTAAAGAAATTTCCAGTGACCCTAACTGGACACAGGCACAGGCTATAGTTTTCAACAGCAAAGTTACAGGCCTGTTCAAAAAAGAAAAAAAGAAAGACATATGAATGTGAAAATGTGGGAAAAAAAAAAGTGGTAAAATGATCATTAGTTTGAATTAAATGAGTTTTGAGGGAAGATTAAAGATGTCTCCCTGATATTTTCTCAGTAAAAAAGTCCCACTCTTCTATCCTCTGCCTCTTTAAAGTTTTTCTCACATTTGGAAGTCAATTCTTTTGTTAGAACCTACGAAGATCAATAGAAAACAAAACAAAACAAAACTTACTGTCTTTATGTTTTTTGCTCAGAGTACAAAGCTTAACTTTCTAATTAAAATACAAAAGGTGTATAATTTTAAGCTGTGAAGAACTCTGCATAATTTTATCAATAAAATTATGATAATTATGATAATGAAAGAACTCTGTATAATTTTAAGCTAAAATAACTTTTTTTAAGCTGTTTTTTTGTTGTTTTGTTTTGTTTTTGTGGTACGCAGGCCTCTCACCGCTGTGGCCTCTCCCGCTGCGGAGCACAGGCTCCGGACGCGCAGGCCCAGCGGCCAATGGCCCACGGGCCCAGCCGCTCTGCGGCACGTGGGATCCTCCCGGACCGGGGCACAAACCCGCGTCCCCTGCATCGGCAGGTGGACTCCCAACCACTGCGCCACCAGGGAAGCCCTAAGCTGTTCTTTTGAATGCATAAAACAAATAGTGGAATCACTGTTTTCAATTTGGTCTTGTTTTTGTAGTAACTAAACATGCTTCTATTTTCTTACCCCAGAGAATCGGCCAGTGTGACCTGGGATATTGAACAGGTCACTTTGTCTGATGAAGGCTCCTATGAGTGCATTGCCGTCAGCAGTGCAGGGACTGGACGGGCAGAGACGTTCTTTGACGTGTCAGGTAATTATCCCTAATTGCTTTGCAATTGCCTAAGTATTAATGTAGCTATGGAAATGGGAGGTTTGTTAATCCAGGCTTCACTGCATATTAACTGTGTGACCTGCCTTGGGCCAGTTACTTAAGAACTCAGTGCCTTGGATCCCCTAACTATAAAATGATGACAATAAGAGTAACAGTCTCTATCTCATGGAGAAACTGAAGATTAAATGAGACAGTGTATGTCAGGCACTTAGAAGAGAGTCTGGCACATAGAAACACCTAATAGACATTAGCTGTTTTTATTATTGTTGTTGTTATTATCATTATTATTATTATGGGGGCTCAATAAATATATTTTGATCTCCATATAGTATTTTCCATTGAAAAAATAAAATATCAGAAAAGGGAGAGATCCATTCTGATTATAGCAACGTTCAACTTTCCCTTTCCCTCTCCCATATTTATAATGAGCAGAGTGCTTTTGTGAATGGATTCTGACATCTAAGTTGAAGACAATAAGGAAAGTATCACATTCAAAAAACATAGGACCTCAGTGGCTACAATATTGGTGTTAAGAAGGGCAGAAGTCATGCTAATTAAGTTACATTTAAATAGTGTGTTTCCTGTGAATAAATGGGCAAGGCTCAGATTACTTTACAAGGTAGAATGTATTTTAGTGAAAAAAATTCATTTTTTCCTCTAATCTCCCAGATTAGAAACCCAAAAGACTACCATTATCAATTAGAAACCAAACAGACTACCATATATTATCATTGATCAGGACTTAAGCCACTTACTCAGCATATATCTAGAATTTATTGGAAACTTTGTTTTGACTCAGTTATTTTCTACCTGCCTCCTAGCCTAGGGTTGCTGTGTGTTTAATAGTAAGCCTGTTCTGACTTAAATGTGCCTGTTGAGTTTATAACAATGTCTGAATTGTCAATTTAGTATTGATGTGCCTTTTCTTTGGAAAATTTAAGACAAAAGTAGCCTTATAACTGTAGGGCTGTTTAGAAGCCTAGGATTTATGTTTGTTATCATTAAGTCCAAGCTGAACTTTAAAACAGAGGCGTGCAAGCCTGTTCTTCTTGCAGTAAATTATTCATTTTCTCTTATTCTTAGAAAAATAAAGTTCGTCTTCTGAAACAATTTAGCAAGTTGACATGCATCATAAACTATTCATTTTTTTCATCTCCAGTAATTATGAAAAGCATTGGAATCGTTGTCAACATTCCTCAGCTTCTGGGGAAACAAACACTTGAGCACTTGAGGGTTTTTTTCCCAGCAGTATTAATTAAGGGAAGGACAATAGGGAAAGGGGTTTGAGTGAGTTGATTCAGACATCTTGCATAAATAACTGGAAAGTACCAGAAAGAACTCCTGAACTGACTGCTAAGAATTTGGCCCTGTGGTGTCAGTAGCTTCCAAATATACACTCTACACGTGCCCTTCTAGTATTAATCTGTGCCAGCCGAGCCATGGTATTGCTAGGAAGTTTTACTGTACCAAAGCCACTTTTCAGGAATTGTGTCCCACTGGTTAATTATGAAAGAAGGGCAGAAGCGTGGATTGCATGGCAATGACTGTAACAGCAGAAGTAGCAAGCAAGTGCCCCTTTGGACTTGAAAGCGTGGACATTTCTTTCTGGGCTAACTTTTGTTTAATCTTCCAGCCTCCAACCTCCACCCAGGTCCTGGCTCAGCCACCCTACTGTCACTACTAACCAGCACACCAGAATCAGATTTGAATTCACAGGATAATTAGATCTCGTACTTTGGACAGGAGTGTTGGGAAAGCACGGCATGATGGAATGGTGATGTTTTTGTATCACTGTGGATGAACATTTATAAAGTCAAATAGCACCCAAGAACTGTTTCAAGAAAAGTTAAAGTTCTAGCAATATGTTACTTCATTTTTTTTTCAGCATTTCCTTCTAGACAACATTTTTAAGGATTTTTGGTTCATTGGAGATATTGGTTATTGATATATTGGTTTTAAATGCAAAATGGGTATAAAAAGAATTATACCTCTTTTATTGTATATAAACATATAGAAAACAATGAACAGAACTGCAGAAGCAGGAAAAAATTCTTTACAAATGATAGTTTGTACTTTACTTTATATTAATTTTCTCTACTGAATTTATTTTTTTAGCATAATGTCCCCCACCTGCAATGCACACATACATACAATACCAACATTTTGGCTTTAAGTAAAATTGAAAAGAGAAAACTTGTCAAGGGCATGTCAGTGACAGGCAATCTTAAATTTTAATTTCAGGATATTCTTTTAGAACAGGGTAAGACTTGGAAATAATATTATACCACCTCATCATTTTATAGCTAAAGAAACTGAAGCCCAGAGCAGGCAGGTGCCCCATTTCTGATCAGATGGATAGGTAGTGAGAAGTAGATTCTTAGCCTCCTGACTCTCAGTCCAGTGATCGTTACCTAATGTCACAAGGCCTATGCTTATCATTCTTTCTCAGTTTTGAGGTTTCATCTCTGGTCCCCTAATCCTAGCCTCAGCCATTCTTTCACTTAAGAATGACTGCCCCTCATCCTCCCAGGACCAGGCTGTTTCCGGTAATTTGTTATCTTGGCCTCTTTTGCAAACTGCTGTAATTCTCCATCATCTCCTCCATCACCACCAAATTTATTGATGTATGCATAAATATTTCAGTGCATATACTATTATCTGTAGATATTTATGCAGTGATGGTATTGTATGTCATATTTAAAAATCTCCTCTCCTCCTGGATATTAGCAGAAAGTTGGCATTTTACGTATTTGAATTTATATTTGAAGAGGAAATAGACTCTGAGGCAGATTTTGCACGCAAGAGGGTTATTGCTGAGTTTCCTAGGAAAGAACACCTGTAAGGGAGTGGAAGAAGTTAAACTGTGATATAATCACAACAGGGGCCTCAGCTGATCCTACAGGGAATTCTGGAGCTGGGGTGACCCTGAATTGAGGCAAGAGAGCTGCATCTTTTTCCTTCATTAAGTGGTCCCTGGAAGTGGGCTGCACTGGAAAGGGGGTCTAACCCGAGCATGTTAGCTCCCTTGGCCATGAGCTCAGTAGCCCAAAAGCAGAGCAGCTAGGGAAATGAGTGCCTAGGTCCTTGAGAAAGATCTAGGTGTGCACCCAGCCTTCCCTGTATGCCCATAATATGGGATTTTACATTTTCTAAAATTCCCTAGTCTAGTTGAAGAAGTTTGTTTAAAAAGAACAAAAAAAGAAACCCACACAAAATGTTTTGTGGTCTTCAAAAAGATTTTGATACAGTGTCAACACGTGTTCACAAATACTCGCCTCCGGGTCTTTGATGGTCCATACCATCTTGTACGTTAGCATCACAGAGCCTTAGTGCTAGAAGGGGTCTTTCAGATTACCTAATTTAATCATCTCATTTTTCAAATAGGGAAACAAACATTGTGAATAAATTGGCTTATCTAAGGTCATACAGCTAGTTAGGGATAAAGCTAGGCAGCCTATGTTTGCCAGACTCAGCAAATAAAAACATAAGACGCCCAGTTAAATGTGTCTCTAATATTTCACGAGTCATACTTATACTAAAATGTTATTTGATATTTATCTAAAATTCAGATTTAGCAAACCATCCCGTATTTTATCTGTCAAGCCTAACCAGACTTCAGTCAGACCTTCCTAACTTTCTCCTGTACTCTTTCCAATCGATTCATTAGCTCTTTTCATAAGAGATTTTAAAAACATAGCAGAATTGTAAAAATTAAGGATTTTTAAAATGATTTAGAATAACATATACTCCTCTAAAAATGTTTGGAAAACAAAGATAAATATAAAGGAAAATATGAAACATATACACAGTTCTCTCTCTCAGCGATGACCACTATGGTTTTGGCGTATTACTTCTAGGTTTTATTATAGGCTTATGTTATCCATCTGCACGTATATATAGTTTTGAATAAAGAAGTATAAAGTTGGATCTTGAATATCTGATACTCTTTCACATTTAAACTGAAACAGACACATGGGTTTCCAGCTAGTTTTTATTGCTATATTATTGCTCAATAATGGCTTGCTATGGCAGGTTATTTTAAAGCATTTGGGCAGAGTGAGCTTTACAGGGGCATTTGGATTTACAGTATTCTCAAACCTAACTAGAGCAATATGTGATTTTCTCTAGAAATGTAGTTAAATATTTAATTAGTAAGTGCCTTTTGACCACATCTGAAATGCGCATGCATTACTCAATGCCTTTTGTGTACATGGTCCTGTGTGTATAATTTTTTTAAAAGTTTATGCCTTACTGTTAACTTGCCTTTCTTAAATCCAACATTCCTCATCTTCACTGGGAGAAATTCATCTTACTCTAATGTACTGTGTCTTAATGAGCTTATAATCCCCTTAAAGCTGATACCATTGTATCTTTTCCATATCTACCATACTTCATGCGCTGTTTTCTTTAAAACACGAAGTAAATGGTTTTAAAATTTTAAAAATCCATAAATGCTACTTTCTTCAAAATTCAAATCAAAATTTGACTCATTCTGCAATCCTGAATCAGTCTAGTCATATCATTTTGCCATGCCTCTTTGATCCTCGTATCTATAATTTACAGATTTGGACTTGAGTGTACTTTGGTATGTAAACATGCACTCCTACTGAAAGCATTTTTCAACTAGATGATAATTTTCTTGGGGTGACAGACATACGTATTAATGAATACGTTCCGCTGTACTGCATCTTTCCTACTAGATATTCAACACATTCTCATTAAATTTTTAAACCACCTCTATGAGTGAGCAAAATGACTTCTGGGTCTTTCAATTTGAATCTTTTCATTTCACACAGAGCCCCCGCCAGTCATCCAAGTGCCTAATAATGTTACAGTCGCTCCTGGAGAAAGAACACTTTTGACCTGTCTTGTCATCAGTGCAGTGGATTACAATCTAACCTGGCGGAGGAATGACAGAGATGTCAGGCTGGCAGATCCAGTAGGAATGAGGGTCTTGGCCAACCTTTCCCTGGAGCTGAGGAGTGTGAAATTCAGCGATGCCGGAGAATATCACTGTGTGGTTTCCAGTGAAGGAGGATTATCGGCTGCATCGGTTTTCCTCACAGTGCAAGGTACTGTGCTTATGGTAACTTCTGAATTGTGGCGTCTTTCTGTCTTCCTTCTTTGATCTCTATTCCCTTAAGTTGTCTGTCTGAGGGTATCTACGCAAACAGTTACAGTTTTGAAAGATAGAATGCTTGTGGACCTTGAGGTGACTCCACAAGCTGACTAAACTGGAAACTAAAACATCACTAACAAATAGGTGACTTTAAAACAAACACAGCTAATCCTCGTAGTTGAAGACCTTTATTTTAAGCAAATAGAAATAGAAATTGTCTCTGGATGATTTAATGGTTTTAAATTCTCTCATTTATCCTGTGAACTTTAAAAAAAAACTAATTGTTAATAATTGATAAAAAACTTTTTTTCCCAATGTGAGTGCATTATTTGCATATTTAATTTACTTTTATGGTTTAATTAAGTTTTAAGATGTTTCTCATCTAGGTGAAATTTTATTGAAACTAGCAGAGCTGTTTTTACCTTATTTATGTTAGACACACACACACGCACGCACGCACGCACGCACGCACGGTACTTACTGAAGGTAAGCTAATGGTAAGCCAAACTTGAATTGTCTATATAGACTAAATGATAGTTTCAGATAGCTGAAAACAAGGCATTAACAATGTGTTCTACTCGCTACCATCAAATGAAGATCAGAAACTATTCCTAAGTATCTCTTTCAGTAGAATCATAATTGGCTTCTAAATGTCTCTAGAGTCTTAATGTAATGAGCAACTTACTCTTGGCAGTTCTACACAGTTTAGCTGAAAGATTCGGTTGCTGCCTTAGCAGAATATTTCATTTCAAATCCTTGATGTGGGAGACTGATTGCTTTGGAATTGGGTCTGGCTCCTTGGTTGTGCTACTAGCAACAACTTTATAACATGCCTCAAGTAACACTGTCAGATGGTTTTTTAACATGGTGATCTAAGAGAGTGACCACTGAGTTTTGGAGGCTAGCTCTTGGAATGTTATTAATGGCAAAAAAGTGAAACTGCCATGAGACTTAATAAAATGGTTGACATCCGATTCTGGTTTTCTCGCTGGTAGTTGAGATATATTCTGCAATCCGACTGTATGGCTGTGTGTCTTTTGTTAGTTGATCTGCTGAAACCTCTGGGGGAACATTACTTTTGTAAATGATTGACTGCATTTCTACGTGGTAAACTACCTAGATCATTTGAGTCAATACAAGTAGTAACTTGAGTTACTAGAGTTTTGGAAGTATTTTTACCAAACTGATTGTTTCAGATAGGATAAATGCTCATGGATTTCTGAAATGTGACCTTGGTTCTTTCCCTGGAGTCCCTTAGAATGGGATTGTAAAATAAAATCAGAGCCTTCCTTGTTTCCCCAGATTAACTTTTAATCCTTTCGTATTGTTTAGTCAATTTGAGTAGTGATTCTCAGACTTTCATGAATAAAGAATTATCCAAGGAACTTTTGAAAAAGCAGAAATTCTAACCCCACACCCCGAGATTCTGATTTCACAGGCCTGGTATAGGGCCTGGGGATCTGCATTTATAACAGACCTCTCAGGTGGTTTCAGGGACAACATTTTCCAAAACAGCATTTGAATCTATTCCAAAGTATGAATCCTATGATGTAGAAATGCATACTTTTAAAGGAAACCCTAAACTCTCTTCTTTCTGGTAAAATAGACTCATTATTATCTAATGATTTAAGTTCTGAGGTAAGATGTTACATAATGTACAAAATACAAATACAAAAAACACATGTCATTACATGATTACTGGCTAGCCTGTATAATCTCTAGTGGTGTAAATCTGTTTAGAGGCATTGTTTTATGGCCTGTCTAGTTGGTCTTGAGTTTGAGGGAACAATTTTGATGAAAAATTTGTTTTAAAAATCTAACAAAAATATGTTCTAGAATTGATGGCACTGTTTAATAAAAAATAAGAGATTCTAGTTAACTGTAGCCATCTGATTATCTTATGGTTATACATTATTGAAAAGCAGTGGGTATTTGATGAAATAAACTGCTGTACCTAGGATTATAATTCCTGCGAATATGTTTGCTAACTATTGACATTGAATCATAAATTGTATATGAATTTCATTTTTATGCAGTTAAATGTTTTAAAAAATAAAAAATAGTTCAAGAAAGCTTAAAAGAGACAATAGTTACTTGGATTGAATATGCACTTTAAGAATATTTTTCTTGCTTACAGGGGAATCAGTAGCTTAATTTATAACCTCATTTATGTTATTCTGCCTCCACAGATCTGTTTGGAAACTGTTTCTATCTGGAATACTTCTTTAAAAAAAACTATTTATTTATTTTTGGCTGCATTGGGGCTTCGTTGCTGTACGCGGGCTTTCTCTAGTTGCGGCGAGCGGGGGCTACTTGTTGTTGCAGTACATGGGCTTCTCCCTGCGGTGGCTTCTCTTGTTGTGGAGCATGGGCTCTAGGCGTGAGGGCTTCAGTAGCTGTGGCACACAGGCTCAGTAGTTGTGGCTCACAGGCTCTAGAGCGGAGGCTCAGTAGTCCTGGCACATGGGCTTAGTTGTTCCAGGGCATGTGGGATCTTCCTGGACCAGGGCTCGAACCCGTGTCCCCTGCATTGGCAGGCAGATTCTTAACCACTGTGCCACCAGGGAAGTCCTGGAATACTTTTAAAAATTAAGCATCCAGATTTTACAAATTTTGGTAGTAGTTAGCAAGGATTTTCTGGTTAAAAATAGTATGTCTAGCTACTGCAACCTCTTCTCAATAACAGTAGAATATCTGTAAAGATCTCAAAAAGACAAAACTGAACAATACTAAAAACCAGTTGCAATATACAGTGGCAAAAATTTGGGGAGGAATTTTATAGGTTATATATAAAGATTCTTATTTGTATAAATAAGTATATAATTTTCACTTATATTTTAAGTTCAATGGAATGAAAATTTCAATCAGTGGTCCATCTTTTCTTATGTTCACATGAAAGCAGGGAGGATGTATCTCTGTTCCTTCATTTCATAGTTTGCTTCAGAAAGAAAATGTTACTCTTTAGGGAGCCAGCGTGCTATCTCCTTAAACCTATCAATAGCTATAACCATCTAGTTAGGAAAACAGTAGGACAAGAAGTGGACAGGCAACCTGGCACCATGTAAAAAATTGGAACCTGAGATATGTTTCTCACCAAGTGAAAATATTTGGAAGCAAGAGAAACATTGATGGGTATGTCAGAAGGGATTTTAGAGACAAATGGTAGCAGAGGGGAGCATCCCATCTCAGCCAGAAGGGCATCATGGGTGAGAATCAGGTAAGGAGCTATGCACATCAGATTCTTAGCCACAGAGCTGCAAAGAGGGTTCAACTAGAACAAAAGTAGATGGAGAATGAAGTTAGGTCCATTCAAACACTTTGTTGACTGACACTGAGTCTGGGGAGATGCCACATCATTTCAGGATTAATAAACAGAAGACTGTCAAAACAGATGCTGCAGAACAGGAAAAAATAAAGCATAAGACCTGAGAAAAAAATACTGGGGAATAAAACAAGGCGGGGAAAGACTTAGAAGAAATTGATGCTTTGAAAGTAGTAGTTTATTCTAAAGACTGGAAAAAAAAATGTTTAGTGTCACCAGTCTTTCAGAAAGACCTATCCTCCTTTAAGTGGGAGTATATATTTATAAAGGAAGAACTGGCTAAGATGAAAGGACAATAGCAAGTGCGATGGAAGAAATAAAAAGGGATTTGATGTTAAAAATGCAATATTATAATTCAGTCTGAATCAGAAATACTGAAGAACAGAATTTGTACTACATATAATAAAATCAGGGATGTGCTGCATAAACTTGAGAAGTTCTTTCAGAATATTGAGGCAAAGGACTAAGACTCGAATAATATGATTTTTTAAGTGGAAATAAAAACAAAGAATGGAACTGTAAGGTTTATAGGTATATAACATATATAAGTACACAGCAAAGACAACTGAAACTAAAGAAATAGTCAAAGATATAATTGAAGAAAAGTGCACTAGGGAGGAAAAAAAAATTGTCCTGAGTGAGCAAATCAAGCAAGGTCAGTGAAGGGAGAACTTGATCTAGACACATCCTGGCTGAAATTTCAAATTACTGTTATGAGGGGCAAAACTCCACAGTATACAGACTAAACCAGTACATTGTAAACAGAGTGATAAAATCAGACTGGTGTCAAACTTCTCAGATATGCTCAAGCCTGGAAAGTAATTAAAGTGGATATCTGTCATATTTTGGCTCTTAGGGTCTGAACATGTTCTGTAATTTGAAGAGGAATTATTTACTATCTTGGAAAACAAACTTACGGTTACCGGCGGGAAGGGGGGGCGATAAATTGGGAGATTGGGTTTGACATATACACACTACTAAATATAAAATAGATAACTAATAAAGACCTACTGTACAGCACAGGGAACTCTACTCAATACTCTGTAATGACCTATATGGGAAAAGAATCTAAAAAAGAGTGGCTATATGTATCTGTGTAACTGATTCACTTTGCTGTACAGCAGAAAGTAACACAACATTGTAAATCAACTATACTTCAATAAAAAAAAAAAAAGAAGGTGGAAAGCATACGAGATCAGATAATTACCTTTCCCTAAACCCTTGCAGGTTACATTACCTAGAGTCAGCCACTCAGATGTTCCTGTGGGATTTTAGTTCTTACTAAGTCCATGGACATTTAAAAGACTTCAATTTTGGCAGCATCATGGAATTTTGAGTCCAGCAGCAGCAGAAGCAAATGTCCCAGTGGCCTTTTTCCATCACTCTTAATTTCCCTCAGTGACTAATAGGCTCATTATCAATTTATCAGAAGAGCCTTGAAAAGAAATGCTGATTGCAGAAACTGTGGTTGTTCAGTCAGTCTCACTAATGAGCATGGGAGAATGTGAATGGGTTGATACGCTTATTTCATTATGAGAATTCCTTACTGTGGAGATCAAGGTATAACTAGACACAGGAAACTTTTCAGAAAACTCTGCTTACCTCAAGCAGGGTTTACCACAAGACTCAGAAGTACAGCTATGCAAACAAAATAACAATCAAATAAAAACCACACACAGTTCTGCTAGGAGGAAAAAAAAACTAGATTGATATATACAAAAATGTGATTGTTGGTGGCAATGGACCTATAAGTGACTTTTTACTTATGCTTTTCTGTACTTGAAAAAAGTATTCAATAGAAATGAATTATCTTAAACCTTTGTGTAAATAAGACTTTAAAAGTTTTAAAAATGCTGACATTAATTTTATTGGGGAGATCAAATTATGTGTGGGTATATGTTTTCTTTCTTTGCTAAATATTCTATAAATTTGCTTTATCGCTTTTATATTTAAAATAATTAAGATATAATTAAAGTAAATAGGAGATAATTAAAAATAAGGAATAATTAAGAAAAATTCGGAAATAATGCCTCTCAAAAAGTGTCAAGTGAGAAATTTTGACACTACAAAAAATCATATTTGAAAGCTTAAAGTTCTGGAATTTTATAGGATTATATCACAGAGTAATCTGTTTTGAATCATTTCTGAGTGAGGTAAGAGAAAAAGGAGAAATGCAGAATATTAATTGATAATTACATTAGATTTTCTTATAGCTAATAGTCCAGTAAGAGAATCATGAAAATCCCCTTAACTTTCCCCTTTGCAAGATTTTCACAGGAATAAATTTTGACTTATAGAAGTCTGTATCTATGTTTGAATAATAAAAATTGAATTTAATTAGCTCATCTATTTTCCTAGACATTTTAATACATTGAAGTCTTGGTATTTAAGCTTTTTATTTTTGGAGGTTGACCTGAGACATGTATATGTCTGTTTCAGATACTAGTGCCATCTTTGTGGATTTCATTTAGATGAGATGAAATCGTATACTTAAAACTCCTAAATTGTTACTTGTTGTCAAAAGTTAATTTTATTCACTGCTTTGGTTCTTTGCTGTCTCAGTGTGAATCAGCACAAATGAATAAGATGCTCTGTTAAAATACTGGGTTTTGTTGTCTGTGGAATCCTAGGGATCTAATAAGGAGTGAGTTGGAGGCTTTTAGATTTGAAGGAAAATATTCTAGTGAAATTTTACATCAAGTATATCCTGCAGTGATATCCATGAAATGTGTAGTTTTCCTACAGAAATGATTGCTTTCCTACTTCTTTCCAGGCTGACTGTAAACTTTATGAAGAGAAAAGTTTAATATTCACTTACTTTATCTGACGAATGTACTCTGCTGACTCAATGGTTAGGGGCAAGCTTCTGTTATAATACGATTCAATTCCATGCAGTAAAATGTATAAATAAATATTATGCATTTCATTCTTTTGTCTTTCGTGCAAGGCATCTATGTGGTATATAGATCTTAGACCACTTTATTTGTAGATAGAAAGAATCATATTTCTCTAAAGCTTGGAAGACAGAAACATTATTAAAATGTCTTTAAATAGAAGTTATAAGGAAGGGTAAAGAATTAGAGTTATTTACATTGTAAAAAGAAAAAAAGGGATGAGATGGCCTAATAAATACTTCAAGTATATGAGAAATTGTTATAAAGAAGCTTTACACCAAGGACATTTTAATTTCCAGCAAAAATGGACCATTAGAAAATGTGTATTAAGCCAAGCCTGATGGATTTAAGTGAGCTAGAAAGATGTCCAGATGTTGGAGAGGTTAAATGATGGACTGTGATAACTTTCACAGTTCAGGGACTGCTGGGAAGAGATAGAACAGACGAGGAATCACCAAGCACTTCAATCCACTAAGTTATCCAAATCCAAATGAAGCACTTCAATCCACTGTTATCCATTTAAAAACTTTTGAGAATTCGTGACATACATTATGCCATCTAACCCTCACAAATTGTGTGTATTTGTATCTGCGGGGTTAGTGGCTTGCCCTAGGTTACAAAGCCAGCAAGTGGCAAAGCCCAGATCTGAACTAGGTCTTTCCATCATTCTAAATAGTGTACAGAAATGCCTACACATGCTATTAACAGGTCTAAGGTACAGGTGGGTAGAAGAAAGTATAAAAAGAGAAAATAAATAAAGGGTCCTTGGGCTTCCCCGGTGGCGCAGTGGTTGAGAGTCCGCCTGCCGATGCAGGGGACACGGATTCGTGCCCCGGTCCGGGAGGATCCCACATGCCGCGGAGCGGCTGGGCCTGTGAGCCATGGCCGCTGAGCCTGCGCGTCCGGAGCCTGTGCTCCGCAACGGGAGAGGCCACAACAGTGAGAGGCCCGCGTACCGCAAAAAAAATAAATAGATAAAAAAAATAAAGGGTCCTTAAGTATGAATAGGAAAGTGAGAGTACTCACTTTTAAAAAATTTTTTTTAAATAGAAAAGATACAAAGTGTCTGCAAGTTCCTGGCACATGGGTAAAGAATAGCTGGAAATCTAAATCTAAATAAATAAATAAAAAGTTTGGTGAATCCTTTGACCTAAGTTCTGATAGAGCAGCTGGTAAGGAACAGCCTAGAGGAAAGAGAGAACTGGGAATATGCACACAGAGACCATGTAAGATGACTAGACTAAGCTACATTAGGGCAGGACCCAGTTTTCTTCAGTTTGGGGTCTTTAGTGCCTGACATAATATCTGGCACTTAGTTTTGTGTGCATGAATGTCTGTGGGAAGACTGAATGAAAAGCAGAGTGCTTAGCTAGGCAAAGGAACTATTGCCAAGTCTGGAAAATCCTATGTCAGAACATGTAGTAAAAATTGACTTCATTCAGATTCCCTTGAAATGTTAATTAATGTTTCTTTGAGTTACTGTTTTATAAATTAATGACGCAGCTAAAAAGCAAATTGTGTTTCTGAAGATTAGATATTTGTAATACGGGAAAAACGTAATGGCTTACTATTTTTATACATGAGGAAGGAGCTTTGATATTTGACTATTATGAATAAAAATTGAATTAGAGCTAGTACCCAAAATAGGAGTACTTATGGCTGCATCTGCAGAAGGGTAGGATATGTGAGGAACATTTGATTATTGAGACTGCAAAGCTGATAGATAGCTGTTATGTTGATGAGATCTTCATTGATGCTATTTCCCACAGCACTATCTAAATCATACTATGTCAGGTATATATTTTTTCCATAATAATGAAACCAATCCTGAAATGTATGAAGTGCCTTGACTTAAAACACATTTTTTACAAAAGGTCAGAGGTGGTATCTTGTTTGTCCATTTGTTTATACATTTATTCGTTCACTCATGTATTCACCAAAAATTTAAATGTCAGACATTCTGCTCCTTGCTGAGGATATAAATGAGAAGAAAACAACATCCTTCCCCTCAGTAAGTCCATAGTAAAAAAAAAAAAAAGGACATAACTAAATTTAAAAAATAAATAACTATTACCCAATGGGATAGGAACTTAACCAAGGTACTATAGGAGCCTTGAATACTGTCTCAGTAATGAGTGGAGATTGAGAAGGGCTTCACACAGGAGATGGTGTCTGAGGTATCCACTGGAATATGAGTCAGCATTTGCCAGATAGAAGTCAGGAAAGTCCTTCTAGATGGAGAACCCTACACGTGCAAAGCCCTGGAAAAATGAGGGCACAGAAATGTGAGCTTGCCGAGAGTAGAGGGTCTGACTGAGTTGGGAGCTTTGTCCTCACGAAGGTGTGATTTTCTTTTTCCTGTGCTGTCTTCAGTAATCTTTTCAAAATATACATAGAAGGATCACATAGGTTTGTGGTTTTGTGATGTTGGTTCAGCAAAAGACAAGGTAATTGGGGGAAAAAAAGTGTTTGTAGTGACGCTCCATGGAGTTTAGGCTGGATAAAGAAAGAAGAGAGGGTGAAAGGCATGGTCTGATGGATTGGAATAAAAAAGAAGGTTCAAAGGAGTTGAGGCCATGATGAATTTGGAGAAGGGAAGTATGGGAGTCAGGAAGTGACAGCTGGAAGGATGGGAGGTTGTGACTTAAACTGGACTCCCAAGACTAAATATTCTTCCAATCCCATTGTGGGTTGCTTCCCTGATAAGATAACTAAGGTAGCAGGTGAATTTGTCTAGCAAGATAAATTAATTACCAGATTTAAAAATCTTTCCTTCAAGAAGTGCTAGTTAGATCCAGTTTCATATACTTTTGATTCTATGCCTGTTGCATGATAATTTGTAAAAATAATCCCTGTTTTGTAAAATGTGCGGCCACATTTAAAAAAATATTTATTGTTTTTTTCAGAGCAGTTTTAGATTCACAGCAAAATTAAAACAAAGGTACAGAGATTTCCCATATGCCCCCTGCCCCAACACATGCATAATCTCTCCCATTATCAACATCTCCCACCAGAGTGGTACATTTGTTACAAGTGATGAACCTGCATTGACACATCATAATCACCCAAAGTCCATAGTTTACATTAGAATTCATTTTTGGTGTTGTACAGTCTATGGGTTTGGACAAATGTATAATAACATGTATCATAGTAACCATACAGAGTATTTTCACTGCCTTAAAAATCCTCTCTTCTCTGCCTGTTCATCTGTTTTTCCCACCTTCCCAACCGCTGGAACCCTCTTATCTTACTACTATCTCCATAGTTTTGCCTTTCCCAAAATGTCATATCCTTGGAATCATTCAATAACTAGCCATTTCAGATTGGCTCCTTTCACTAAAATTCCTCCATGTCTTTTCATGGCTTGATAGCTCATTTCTTTTTAGCACTGAAAAATATTCTGTTGTCTGAATGAACATAATCAGCTTTTTATAGTCAAAAGATATTCTTGCTATAATTGATTCTGAATCAGGAGATGCAAGTAGATATATGTAAAGCTTTAATAGTATCCTGCTAATATGCCAAGAAGTAATAATGGTAATTTGATACTTTTCTCCAAGTCAAATGGGAATGTTACGTCTAAGCTTTGGCCTTCCTCTTTAGTTTGGAAATTCTCTGATTTTGGAAAATTGTTATAAAGGGGACCCACTAAAAAAAGGCAATGTAATAGGCAATGTTAGTCATCATTTACTTGAAGATTTTCTTTTTAAAAAACTTTTATTGGAGTTACTTGATTTACAAGATTTTCTAAATAAGAAAACACTAAACTTTAAAAATTCTTTCCTCTGATCAACCATATTTATTGTCTTAATCTGTTTTAGCTAATCATCCAAAGAAGCTCCTGAATTCATGACTTCTTGTTGTTAAGGAAAGAAAGCATGTAGCATTAAATAGAAAAAATGTTAATGTATAAATAATTTTACACTAGGAATTACTTAAAATGGGTATAAAGGCAGCAAACATTTGATACATTTACATATTCTTATATTGGAAAAATAAAAGTAAATTTTGAAGAAAAGAAATCTTGATGCATATTTGCCATTAAGATTTTGTCATTAAAATAGAATGTAGCCTAAATGTATCATTGTTTGTCTCTGAAATTATTGCCTTTCTCTTATTAACTGAATTTCATAACCACACTGGAATTTGGGTGTGGAATTTTTTTGCAAATCTAGCAGGTAACTGTCAATATTTAGTCTTTGCCTGTGTGTTCTATTGCCACTGTACCCACTCACTGGTAAGTCAAAGAATTAGCGACCTTCTCTCTTGCTCTCTAGTCCAGCACAGTCCAGTAAAACTTTATATAATGATGGAAATGTTGTGTATCTGTGCTGTCCCACATAACAGCTACCAGCTGTATGTGTCAACTTAGCACCTGAAATATAGCTAATGCACCTAAGGAGCTTGTTTTGAAATTTGACTTGTTTTTGGAAATTTTAAATTTTAATTTAAATAGGCATGTAGCTAGTGAAGACAGCTCCAGTTTTTCTGGAGAAAAAAGAAAGGCAGAAAAAGCAAGAACCGAAGTCTTAGGAAACTTATTTCTACTGCCCTGTAGACTAACCATTATCGTAATTCATTTGAATTATTGCCATTCAGGAATAATTCTACCATTTTGGGAAAGTTGTAGCCAGGTCTTCATATTTTCATTGATGAGATTTGATTTGGAAATGTTGCATTTGATTCCATATCTGGAATTTCAGTGGCCCTTGCCTCTTTCCCAGGCCATTGATACCTGTTTTCATTTGTTTTGATCATTTGGCTGATTGGTTAGTTTTAAGTTTTCCTCCTTTGCTGTTTGGAAGGACTCCCTGGCCACTTATGCAAACTGTCTAGTAGTCCTGGAAAAACTTAAAAATATTAAAATATATTCCATTGCCATTTCTTTTTTTTTAAACATCTTTATTACAGTATAATTGCTTTAAAATGGTGTGTTAGTTTCTGCTTTATAACAAAGTGAATCGGTTATACATATACATATGTTCCCATATCTCTTCCCTCTTCTGTCTCCCTCCCTCCCACCCTCCCTATCCCACCCCTCCAGGCGGTCACAAAGCACAGAGCTGATCTCCCTGTGCTATGCGGCTGCTTCCCACTAGCTATCTACCTTACGTTTGATAGTGTATATATGTCCATGCCTCTCTCTCGCTTTGTCACACCTTACTCTTCTCCCTCCCCATATCCTCAAGTCCATTCTCTAGTAGGTCTAGTAGGACACAGTCTTTATTCCTGTCTTACCCCTAGGTTCTTCATGACATTTTTTTTTTCTTAAATTCCATATATATGTGTTAGCATACGGTATTTGTCTCTCTCTTTCTGACTTACTTCACTCTGTATGACAGACTCTAGGTCTATCCACCTCATTACAAATAGGTCAATTTCGTTTCATTTTATGGCTGAGTAATATTCCATTGTATATATGTGCCACATCTTCTTTATCCATTCAACCGATGATGGACACTTAGGTTGTTTCCGTCTCCGGGCTATTGTAAATAGAGCTGCAGTGAACATATTGGTACATGACTCTTTTTGAATTCTGGTTTTCTCAGGGTATATGCCCGGTAGTGGGATTGCTGGGTCATATGGTAATTCTATTTTTAGTTTTTTAAGGAACCTCCATACTGTTCTCCATAGTGGCTGTATCAATTTACATTCCCACCAGCAGTGCAGGAGGGTTCCCTTTTCTCCACACCCTCTTCAGCATTTACTGTTTGTAGATTTTTTGATGATGGCCATTCTGACTGGTGTGAGATGATATCTCGTTGTAGTTTTGATTTGCATTTCTCTAATGATTAGTGATGTTGAGCATTCTTTCATGTGTTTTTTGGCATTTCTACTGATTGAAGATTCAGGAAAAATTAAGTGAGCAAGCACATCTATCCATTGTAAATCATTCTTAGTGAAATTTTGTTACTCTCATTATGCAAGCTTCACACTTAAAAGTTAGTTACCATCAGAACTAGCTAGAGTTACCTTCCTAATCAGAAACTGAAGTAATGCATTTTAGAACAATGCCAATTCGTTTTAAATAAGCTTATTGAGGTAAATCAGTAGGTACACATCTGTTAAAACAGGACACAGCAACTACTAATTACAATTCTCAGCAGGCTCAGTAATAGTCATTATGTAACCTTTTGAAGTTAGCTTTTTCTATAGTAAATACAGATATTTAGAAGGGTCAGAGATTCTGTAAAATACATTTTCAGGCTGTAGGATTCAATGGAACCTAGGTTCAGTAATTAAATACTAATTACTTTCCAATTTCTCATGTAGCATGGCTTGATGTTAGACCACGCAACATTTTAAGGGAATATATTATCCGCAATAAAAAATATTTTGGGGAACAGTTGTAAAACAGTTCTAATATGTTTCCAGAAATATAAGTCAATTAGGTGGTTGGGCTGAAAGTAGGTTTAAACAGTCTCCAAAATGAGGATCTTTACTTAGCTTTTATGGAGAGAACTCAAGTAAGAAAGGAAACTTAATACTAAAAACTAGTTAATGGAGTATCTTTCTTCTCATCAGAGTCTTAACTCCTCATGACATAAAGTTTATCATTAGGAACATTTAGAAGCCTGGGAATCTTATATCACAGAGATCTATTGATAGCCTTGAAATACTTTTTGTCCAGAATGTAATTTAATGCCTATTTAAACAACAGCAATTGATAATCAGTTGTTCCACTAGGTTCCTTTTGGGCGCAAATCCTTTTGGAGTTGGGAAATAAAGGGTTCTAAAACTTTGTAACCCTATTTCTTTTGAACACAAAAAGGTTTTGAGATAAAAATCCTTTCATGGTTGATTCTGTTAATCTAATTTGCTTTTTGGGGTAACAAAAGCTCTAGACCAGGAAGTAGGGTACTTGAGATCTATTTTCAGGAATCATGCCTTATTTCTCTCTCTCTCTTTCTCTCTGTCTCTCTCTGTCTCTCTGTTCTTTACCCCAGGCCACACAAACACAGTGCATCAGTTTTTAAAATTGAATTTCCCACATCCTTTTTATTTATGGACACCTATATGGGACACATTTTCTATGTGACACTGATGCTGGAATCAGCGGATGATTGGCTATGCTAATAGGGATCAGAGTGAATGATCTAATGGGAAATTTAGAGTTCAAATGGAATTATCCCAGTTGTAATGATATTTTTCGGCTGAGGCGCCTCTCACTTTCCCTATGCATGGGTTAGTTCACTTCTTCACTGCCTCTCACATCACTCCCTTTCTTGTTATCTCCATTGGCACCACCCTCCTCCCCCTCCTGATTCACATGCCTAAACTAAATCCATAAAAATCCTCTTTTTAGGGGCTTCCTTTCTTCTGATTTTGTTGCCCCACTCTACTCAGTAGTACCATCAGGTGAAATTTCCCTAAATATCGCTTTGTATCCATCTAGTCAAACCCTTTTTGTGGTTTCCTAATTACCCCAGAATAAAATTTACACCCCTCAGTCCTCCACGAGCTGACCCTTTCATAATACTTTCAACATTTTATCTTCACCCTTTATCCACATAAAACCATGTATGGATAAGCAAAAAGGAATAAAAATGTTTCCTTTCAATACATGAAAACTGTTTACCTTAAAATAATTAGATATTCATATATTTATCCATCATTCATGTTTCCTTAATATGGATAACTGAATACTTGAACTTGCTGTTAAGGCTTCACTTCTAATTATTGATTAAAAGTAGAGAAACTGGTAGGTAATTCTTTTGTATAAATAAATATTAATAATATTAATAAAATATTACTGATGCTCCATTTTATATGTCAGAGTAGTATCAGGTAAATAATTTTTGGTGTCATATATGAGGTTTGAATTTTCTTTCTATTAAATTTCTCAAAAAGATGGATAGGTACTACACTTATCCTGTCTTCTGTCTCCAGAATTGAGTTTTTGATGGCCACTGAATGTTTTCTGTCAAGCTCCATATGTTCATTGTACCTTCAGTGAATTTCTGTTTCCTAGTGCTTCAACTCTAGCCCCTGCTCTGTTACTTTCCGTCCCTCCATAATTTACCCCAACTCCACTTCTCATACTTGAGTCACAGGGGCGTTCTGACTGCCTCCAAACTACTTCATTCTCATTCTAGTTCTGTGACTTAGCTCATAGAGTTGTTTGACTTTAATGTCCCCTACCTATATCCTCCTTATAATGCTAAGCCCCTCTCATAAAACACCTCCTTTCTGAAAATTGTTGGCTGCTTTTTTCTGGTATCCTGTAGAACTTTAATTTTTTACCACACAAGTCTGCACTTAGTCATGATCAATTTCATATGTCTAGTTGTTTTTCCCCAATCATATTACACGCACTGTGTGATACTTATTGCCCTTTTTTTAAAAAAAAATCATAATGCCTTGCACAGAGAGAAAAACACAATTGTACCCAATGGATGTGTGCTCCTTAATTGCTGAATGGACCTCAAAGTAACAGTAGCAGACTATAAGGAAAACTGGGGTCACGGACCTTATCTTTCATGTTTCCATGTTAACTTCAGTGGCTTATTTGAATCACATCAACAATTTTAGATTTCATTATGTAAGTACTTTATTTTCCTGTTATAGCACAGGACAGCATATGACTGCTTACATTTATAACCATATTTTACAACAAAATCTGATAATTACCTGGTGAAAATATTTATACAGATATTATTTTTGAAGTAGTGTTTAAACTAGTTCACCCTAATTTAGGAATTCTGTCAGGCGACTTTTGCAAAACTTTGTGAAATCGGCCAGAACAGTTTATCACTTTTAAGGTGGCACAGTGGCCACTAAATTTCCAAATGCTTGTATTGGTCAGGCTTAGGAATAAAAATCAGAATAAGTGTAGTGGTATTTATGTATATGATGTGACCTTAAACTTTTGTTTAAAACAGACTATCTTCTGTTGATTCCATTGACTGCTCCTTTATGAGGATGATTTTTGAAGCTGAAGATGAGCACAGGTGTCCTGGTTAAATTTGAGTGTATTCAGTGTAGAGCTGACATTTCTTCCATAATTACATGCTGCCACATGGAACGCAAAGGGCCAGACAAAGCCTCCTTTCCTCCTTCTATGTCTGTATGAACATGAGAAGTATTAATTTGTCTTCTGTGGTGTCAGGAAAGGGTAGATATCTGTCACTAATTAGTCTAGGTCACTAGAGAGAATTTAGCAACAAAAAAGGAAATAGTTTTCAAACTGATTGATGAAGTAAGTCCCTAATGACCAGAATTACTTCACTAAGAATGAAATTGATATTATCATAACCATATGTTCATTACATCATCATAACTCTTTTTTAACATGTGCCAGGTGACATAGGTATTGGTGAGTTTTTTTTCCATCAGTAAAGCTAAATTTATCTATTTTTATTGAAATTTCTAATACATTTTGAGTGTCTAGAAACATCTCAAATTTCAGAAGAATAGAATAATATATAATAAGTATTATTTATTACTAGGATGTGTAACCTAAATACTGTATGCAAGTGTGAGAATTGTGATCAAGTTTCGTGTGTAAATGTCTAGATAATACATTTGTACACATATATTGTAAATACTGTATACTTACTTTATCATTCTTTGTCATACTTTACCATATAATGGAATATAATAGCAAAAATTACATAGTGCCTGCTATGTGTCAGGAATTTTTTAAGTGTTTTATGTATTAGTTTAGCTAATCCACAATGACCCTATGAGTTAGATACCATTATTATTATTTTTTTACACAAAGGTAAAAACACTCATCTTGATTTTTTTTTTGAATTTTATTTTATTTTATTTTATACAGCAGGTTCTTAATAGTTATCTATTTTATACATATTAGTGTATAGATACCATTATTATCTCCATTGAAGTATAAACCAGATACCATGGATTATTTAACCATTTTGAGCCTTAGTTTTTTTATCTGTAAAATGGCAGTAATATTTCATAGGGTTATTGAGAAAAATAAGTGATGGGTCTAGAGTTAGATTCTTGGCACATAGATACTCATTAACTTCTGCCCACCTTTCTATTTCAATGAACTGACTACTAGAAAGAGATTTTGTTCCTAATTGTACATAATATGTCTTTGTATACAATATTCTGTGAGATCTTTGAGGTCATAAAGTGTCAGAAATACAGTAGGTACTCAATGAATGTTTGTTTTGTGAAAGAATGAAAGCCCAAAGAAGTTTGCCCAAGTACTGTAAATATACCAGTGTTGAAAAATATTTTAAATTATTGCTTAAGTAATTCAAATCATTACCATTGTCTGATTAATTTGTTGATGGGAATCAAATCACCTTGAAGAAAAAGGCCTTAGGTCTTGTCTTTGAGAGTTTCCTACCAGAGGCATAGCAGCAACAAATCAGACCCAATTGACCTGACTAACAGGAAATATGCGTCTTGCATATGAAGGTGATGTTGGAGATTTTCTAGTTAGGTGAGATATTTTTTTTTTTTAACATCTTTATTGGAGTATAATTGCTTTACAATGGTGTGTTAGTTTCTGCTTTATAACAAAGTGAATCAGTTATACATATACATATGTTCCCATATCTCTTCCCTCTTGCGTCTCCCTCCCTCCCACCCTCCCTATCCCACCCCTCTAGGTGGTCACAAACCACCAAGCTCATCTCCTTGTGCTATGCGGCTGCTTCCCACTAGCTATCTATTTTACATTTGGTTGTGTATATATGTCCATGCCACTCTCTCACTTTGTCACAGCTTACCCTTTCCCCTCCCCGTATCCTCAAGTCCATTCTCTAGTAGGTCTGTGTCTTTATTCCTGTCTTACCCCTAGGTTCTTCATGACCTTTTTTTTTTTTCTCTTAGATTCCATATATATGTGTTAGCACATGGTATTTATTTTTCTGTTTCTGACTTACTTCACTCTGTATGACAGACTCTAGGTCCATCTACCTCACGACAAATAACTCAATTTCATTTCTTTGTATGGCTGAGTAATATTCCATTGTATATATGTGCCACATCTTCTTTATCCATTCATCTGTTGATGGACACTTAGGTTGCTTCCATCTCCTGGCTATTGTAAATAGAGCTGCAGTGAACATACTGGTACATGACTCTTTTTGAATTCTGGTTTTCTCAGGGTATATGCCCAGTAGTGGGATTGCTGGGTCGTATGGTAGTTCTATTTGTAGTTTTTTAAGGAACCTCCATACTGTTCTCCATAGTGGCTGTATCAATTTACATTCCCACCAACAGTGCAAGAGTGTTCCCTTTTCTCCATGCCCTCTCCAGCATTTATTGTTTCTAAATTTTTTGATGATGGCCATTCTGACCGGTGTGAGATGATATCTCATTGTAGTTTTGATTTGCATTTCTCTTTTATCTTCCTTGGTCTTTGTAGTCAGAGCAATGGCTGTTTTCATGCTCTCTTATAATGCATTTTGCAACCTTAGCATTAATGCTATGTAAAGACACCTAAGTCTTAAAGTAGTATTTTTTATTCTTAGTATCCTAATTTATGTTTAACATTTTAAAATCATTGGTGATGAATTATAAAAACTCACATATTTTTCTTTCGTTATGGTTCAAATATAAAGAATGAATTAATGCCTTAATACCTAATAGAGTGCCATGTTCCCATTGCTTTGGCTAATGAACAGCAAGTTGTTATTTATGATGGTGGTGCCGATGGTTAGTGTTGGTGATGATAATGGTGATGATTGTGATGCTGAAATGAGACTGAAAACCAACTGAGAATGGATTACTTCTCCTTAAAGCCTAAAATTGGACTCTGGACTTCGATGGAGTTGAACTATGGTTCTTCAATACCTTGTCCTTGCTCCATTACAACTACTTTTTAAAAACAAGTTGATCTTTTTTCTAGGGATTAAAAGAAATCTAACAGTTGAAGTAATTATAGTGAGGTCTATTATATCCTTATTTAACGTAATCAGGTAAAGCCTGAATCATTCTGATCATCTTTATTCAACTGTTATTTGGTTGAAATCCCATTATGCTTCCCTGTGTTTGTTCATGTCCTTTCTAATTTTATTATCAGGAGAAATATTCTTTCCAGAGCAGTGGTAAATTTCTCACCTTCTGTGGGATGATGTCATCCCATCTGTATGTTGCACACAGACTCATTTCATGACCCTGAGCAGCACCCTATACCCAGGCATTATTTGAGAAATGACCTCTTAGCTCTCTACATCCTGGCTTGGGTAACTGACATTTATTTTCACTTTAATATGTGAACTACAGAGCCTACCAGTGGGATTCTCGCTGGGAGATATGCCAAACCAATTCTGGCAGACGGCATTGGAAGGCATCATGTTTAGACAGAATTCCCAAGAGCTGCCGAGTCTTTGCAGCCATCCTATGTCTAAATGAGGTAGACATGAAAAACCTTTTATTTTAGGAAGGTGGGAATAAATGTGGGTATTCAAAAAATTCCAAAGAAAAACAACTGTTCATTTTTTTCCACCTCTTCCCCTAAAGATTGTCTGCAGCATCCCCACATGTGTAGTACTCCGGCATTTCAGAATTGATGGACTCCAGATGCAGTCACAATTTGAACTTACTGGCCATGGCCAGTCTGCCCTTGGCCTCACATGTTTCTTTAGCCCTATGTTCACCAAGAAGAAACCATGGAATAATGAGTCTGTCAACCAAGTCCACTGGCTGGAAAAATCCTTTAAACATTAACTTCAAAGGCAAACGTTATTTGAAAAACACAGCGTAAACAGGAGAAAAAAGAAGGGCGATTATAAGCTGCTAGCAATTAGGCACTAATTTGGTTTGTTCCATTCTTTAGCTGCCCAGTTCAGCAGCATCATTTGTATCTCTTTCAAATGTTTGGGGATTCCTCTTAGTGAAACCAAACCACAGTTTGCAGACTGACTTATAATAAAGGTACATCATAAATATATCCAGATCTAACTGACTAACTGAATTCTCAATTTCCTTTATAGTAAAAACCCAATTGAATGGAAAGCTGACACCATGTCTGTTTGGCTCATCAGTGTATCCCTGTAAGTTAGCACACAGCCTGGAACATAATAATTGTGCAAAAAGCACATTATTGAATTAATTTATTTTTGTTAATACTCATGACATCTATTTCAAAAATTGTGGAAATGAATTTATTTCTGGCTGATTGAGTGGGGGATATGTACACTAAGTAAGTTATTTAAACTACCAGTTATAAAATAAATAAGTCACAGGTATATAATGTACAGCACAGGGAATATAGTCAATATTATAACAATTTTGTATGGTGCCTAATCTATATAAATAACTAATCACTATGTTATACACCTGAAGTTATTATAATGCTATGAGTAAATTATACTTCAATAAAATAAAAAAATAAACAGGCTTTAAAGAGAAAGAAAATGATTAAATATTTCTTTGATGGTACCTTCTTTGATGATTAATTCTTACTCTGTAGTAGTATAGATGTAAAACATATAATTGATTAGACCAGATATATCAGCATCCCAGCTACCCCAGAGAATTCTTGTATTCTTTTTGACAATGAATTTCTGATTTAATATATCATTTTCAAAAGTCTTTTTTCTGCCATAGAAGTGGAATGCAATAGGCACTTTGATATTTTCTAAGTTGAGGTCTTATGAATCCATGGGCATGAGGCAAATGATCAGTATAGCAGGATCTCCAGAGGCCGGCAGGCATAAAAATTCTCAGAGCCAAGTTACATTTTAGGAATGACCTGTATTCCATCAATGGCTTTAAGTGTCTTTCATTTACAAGTCACTGCATAACATGAAAGAGATGTTATGTACTGTGGAATATATTGGAAATGGAATAATAAGAAAGACATGGTCTCGACCTCAGCAAACTTACAATCAAACAAATAAAAAGGGAAAGAGCAACTCAAAACAGGCAGCAGTCAGGACAAGATTGGCTCCAAACCTATGTTCACTAGATAGAAAGTAGCAAAAGGCCCAGTATAGAGACTTTGCCTGAAAACAGGTTTATATTGAAGTTCCAGATGAGCAGACGGAAACCAGTAGTCAGCTAGTGGGAGCAAAGTAGCAAGGGGCCCCATAGTAACCAGTGGAGATGCAGAAACACAGCACTGGGATCAGATTCATTTTACTCTCAAAAGCGATTTACCTCCCGTGCTTTCATTACTTTTGGTTTCTCTCTTGCACTGATTGGACCAGATCTCTGATATGGGTTATCCAAAGAGCTCCTCCTCTCCAGCCAGAGCCCAAGGAGGGAGCCTGAGACCAGTGCCATCGAGGCTCCAAGGGGGCCACCATACATGCACGATCCCAGCGCGGCCTTGGCCATGGAACTCTGGCCGTGGCTGACTGCACACTGCTGCAGCTGCTGCTCCTGTTGCTGCTTGTGCAGCTGAGCTGCACGGCCAAGTTCTAAGCCAAGATCACCCTGTACTGCATGCACTGCTTTATCGTCGTCACCGTGGCCGTGGTCACCTGCCTGCTGTGTCACCGTGGCCAGATAGTGGAGAATGTGAGCATCATCAGTTGGCGCATCCAGTCCTTCAAGTGCATATACTGCATTGACTTTGAGATTAAGGGCCGCCAGAAGCTGGAGGTGGACCACCCCTGTGTCATCATCTCTAACCACCAGAGCATCCTGGGCATAGTGGTCTCATGGAGGCCCTTCCTGAATGCAGATTGCCAAGCAGGAGCCGTTCTTCATGGGATGCATGGGCCTGATCTTGTGTACCTTGGGGCATCTTCATTGCCAATGTAAATAATCAGTAAACAGTCTATAATAGGAATAGAAAAGAGTTTTATTTAAGCCAAACTGAGAACTGTAGCCCTGGAGACACAGATTCAAGAAGCACTTGAATTGTGTTCTGCCTGACCACAAAATGAGGGAGGCTTATATAGGCAAAACCCACAAAGTTGCGTAAGTTGTTTGTCAAGAATTAGGATTAGAACCAGCAAGAAGAAAGGGTGCTTGTTAAGCAAGGATTGTTTGGGGACTGAATGGTTGCATAGTTACAAGGGGAGACCTTGAGACCATAAGGTTGCAGCAGGCAACTGCTAGCAGATGTTGTTTTGAGAATAGTTGGTGGTGTCCTTGAGTTTGATACCGTTCAGAAAATTCAAGTTCTCAGTGATGCAGGAGCGTGTCTGAAACCACACCCACAATGGCCACCTGGCTCCATTTTGAGTGTTTGAACCACAGTTACTCCATTTTTATTTTTTAAATACATTCTTTAATGGTTAAAGCCCATGTACAATGCATGCTTGACAGTACATAGACAGGCTGTTCTAACTAGCATAAAGTTCAAGCCAAATCATGTATAAACTAGGATGAATTCCCCATACTTTAATTTGTGAAAATTTCTTCTGTCATCAACTAACAAAGTACCAGGACCATGATGGCACACGTGGGCTTGGGCATGGTCAGAGAGAACCTTGAAGTGTGACTCTACCCTGAGGGCATGTGGAACGACAACAGGACCTGCTGCTTTTCAAGAGAGGAGCCTTCTACCTGGTGATCTGAGTCTGGTTGCCCCTCACCTCTGTGTTATACTCTACCTTCTCCTTCTACAACCCCAAGAGGAAGCTCTTCACCTCAGGAATGGTCAAGATGAAGGTGCTGGATGCCATCCCCACCAGCAGCCACCCTGTGGCTGGATGTTCCCAAGCTCATGGACACCAGCTGCCATGAGCTTGGGAACATCCAAGTCCCAAGGACCACCTTCTCCCACATGTCCAAGATACCCCAGAAAAATGGGGCCACTGCAGGTCCTGGTGCCCAGCCAGCCCAGTAGCTAAGGCCATGGGTGGGTCAGGAGCTGAGGGAAGGACCTGGCTAGAGAATGGACAGAGGGACCCCAGCCCTGGCTGCCGAATAATACTATGTCATAGTCCTGCTTCTCTCCACCTTGCATTCAGGCCCCAGAAAGTGGAAGCCTCTTTCTGTCATTGGCCTCAGACCCAGGCCCCTGATGTCCCCTCAAAGGAGAGTGTGCCAGACCCTCACCAAGCTCTGAAGGCAAAGCCTTGCCCACTGTCATGCCTCCAAGATCCAAGAGCAGGAGCAGGCCTGGGGCGCCAGATGGGCTGACAGGGCTGGGCTGGGCTGCAAGGCCTTGGGTTGAATGGCCAGAGATGAGACCCTCTGTGGTCCTGCCTGGGCCTGTGGGGTGCAGAGTCATGCTTTGGGGGCCCAGCCACAGTCTGCATCGGTCTTTCAGGGAGAGGAGGAGCTCTGGGGGGCTGGAAGGAGCAGACCCCAGTTTTGTACAGTCTTGAAAGTGCAAAATAAATAAACAAATAATTTTTTAAAAGTAAAGGTGTGGCAGTGAGAAGCCTGCAAATCTGCTAACATCATTGACATTTCACTCTGTGTGTTTCCTTTGCAGAACCGCCCAAAGTCACTGTTATGCCCAAGAATCAGTCGTTTACAGGTGGATCTGAGGTCTCCATCATGTGTTCTGCAACAGGTTATCCCAAACCAAAGATCACCTGGACCATGAATGATATGTTTATTGTGGGTTCACACAGGTACTGGGTTTGTATCATGTTCTTTGTTTTTACTGAGTGAGAGAAGTTGGTGAAAGTTCTGGACAGTATTAATCTGACCAAATCCCTAAGGTTAAGGGAGATTTGACCCAAATCCACAGCTTTAGATTTTCTCAATAGGCCAGGAAATGTCAGTAAAATAATAAATGATGAATGTATAGAGTCTGAGGTTCTTAAGTCTCGAATTCAATAGCTGGGACTAAGTGCTTCCTAATACTTTGCTTTGCAAACATAACACTGTAACAGTTGCTTTACCTTGAATAATTGAAATGGGGATAATAAACTTTCTGTGGGTAAAGTAATGTGTAGTTTTAACCCATCTACTAGAGATTTGGTCCTGAGATTTAACAGAAGAGAGAGGGAGAGACAAAGGACAGAACAGTAGCTCTAATTAAGGTGTATGCAGACATTCTTCGTAACTCCTGCTTGCTGCTGCCATACTATCGTACACTGAGAGGTATTTTATTCTGCTGGATGCTTTTAAAAGAAAATGAATCCTCTTATGCTCAAAGAGAGTACTGAACACGAGGGGCATAAGCAATGAAGTTTCCAGCCATCGGGCTTCCATTACTCTGGGTTTGGCAGGGGGAGAAGGGCTTAGCTCTGAGCCAAATTCTATTCCTGGTCTCTTCACAGACTCACTTGAGATGTGAGGCATTGCATCTCTCAGGTTTTCATTTTGAGGAACTGTTTGGCTTAGAAGTTCACACAGAGCAAGATTGCCTGGGTGCAAATTCCACTTCTTCCCTTTACTAACCCTGACTCTGGGCAAGGTGTATAACCTCTTTGCTCATCTGTATAACAGAGATAATAGTATCTAACTCATTGGGTTGTTAGGAAGATTTAAAACATTGATAAATGTAAAGGTACTAGAGCAGCCCTGATACATGGCAAGTACTAGATATGTGGGACCTATTGTTATTATCATTATAACATTTCTGCTTATAAAATGATGATGTTAATCATTTCTGCAATCAGCACCACAAACATAACTCTAAAATATTTGAAAGGAAGGTGCTATAGTTCCTTGATACTATTATTAGAGTATTTTCAATTTTATTTTCTTTTTGTCTGTAGGTATAGGATGACCTCAGAAGGTATCTTATTTATTAAAAATGCAGTTCCCAAAGATGCAGGGATCTATGGTTGCCTGGCAAGTAATTCAGCTGGGATGGATAAACAGACTTCTACCCTCAGATACACTGGCAAGTATAATCAGTTTAAAAGGCAGTACAAATAGTATGAATATCATATCAAACAATGTAAAAGTACTTTTTTGAAAATTAATATTAGGAATGAGTTATACCCAGTTGTATAATTTATTGTTCGTTTCACACATTGATTAAAGCAAATAGTGTAACTAATTTAAGTTAAAAGTTCAGGGAGTGAATAGCTTCAGTAATCAACAGAAATCAAGGAAGCTTCCAGATTATGGAAGAGTTCCAGAATGTCCACAGAGTTCTATCCTTCCATGATTCATCTGTTCTTTGCAATATTTTACTTACAAATTAATAAATTCTGTATCCTTCCGAGTTTACCTCAACTTTCTTTTTTTTTTTTAACATCTTTATTGGAGTATAATTGCTTTAAAATGATGTGTTAGTTTCTGCTTTATAACAAAGTGAATCAGTTATACATATACATATGTTCCCATATCTCTTCCCTCTTGCGTCTCCCTCCCTTCCACCCTCCCTATCCCACCCCTCTAGGTGGTCACAAACCACCGAGCTGATCTCCCTGTGCCATGTGGCTGCTTCCCACTAGCTATGTATTTTACGTTTGGTAGTGTATACATGTCCATGCCACTCTCTCACTTTGTCCCAGCTTACCCTTCCCCCTCCCCACATCCTCAAGTCCATTCTCTAGTAGGTCTGTGTCTTTATTCCCGTCTTACCCCTAGGTTCTTCATGACATTTTTTTATTCTTAGATTCCATATATATGTGTTAGCATACAGTATTTATCTTTCTCTTTCTGACTTACTTCACTCTGTATGACAGACTCTAGGTCCATCCACCTCACTACAAATATCTCAATTTCGTTTCTTTTTATGGCTGAGTAATATTCATTGTATATATGTGCCACATCTTCTTTATCCATTCATCCAATGATGGACACTTAGGTTGGTTCCATCTCCTGGCTCTTGTAAATAGAGCTGCAATGAACATTTTGGTACATGACACTTTTTGAATTATAGTTTTCTCAAGCTATATGCCAGTATTGGGATTGCTGGGTCATATGGTAGCTCTATTTTTAGTATTTTAAGGAACCTCCATACTGTTCTCCATAGTGGCTGTATCAATTTACATTCCCACCAACAGTGCAAGAGGGTTCTCTTTTCTCCACACACTCTCCAGCATTTATTGTTTCTAGATTTTTTGATGATGGCCATTCTGACAGGTGTGAGATGATATCTCATTGTAGTTTTGATCTGCATTTCTTTAATGATTAATGATGTTGAGCATTCTTTCATGTGTTTGTTGGAAATCTGTATATCTTCTTTGGAGAAATATCTATTTAGGTCTTCTGCCCATTTTTGGATTGGGTTGTTTGTTTTTTTGTTATTGAGCTGCATGAGCTGCTTGTAAATTTTCAAGATTAATCCTTTGTCGGTTGCTTCATTTGCAAATATTTTCTCCCATTCTGAGGGTTGTCTTTTGATCTTGTTTATGGTTTCCTTTGCTGTGCAAAAGCTTCTAAGTTTCATTAGGTCCCATTTGTTTATTTTTGTTTTTATTTCCATTTCTGTAGGAGGTGGGTCAAAAAGGATCTTGCTGTGATTTATGTCATAGAGTGTTCTGCCTATGTTTTCCTCTAAGAGTTTGATAGTTTCTGGCCTTACCTTTAGGTCTTTAATCCATTTTGAGCTTATTTTTGTGTATCGTGTTAGGGAGTGATCTAATCTCATACTTTTACATGTACGTGTCCAGTTCTTCCAGCACCACTTATTGAAGAGGCTGTCTTTTCGCCACTGTGTATTCTTTCCTGCTTTATCAAAGATAAGGTGACCATATGTCTGTGGGTTTATCTCTGGGCTTTCTATCCTGTTCCATTGATCTATATTTCTGTTTTTGTGCCAGTACCATACTGTCTTGATTACTGTAGCTTTGTAGTATAGTTTGAAGTCAGGGAGCCTGATTCCTCCAGCTTCGTTTTTCGTTCTCAAGATTGCTTTGGCTATTCGGGGTCTTTTGTGTTTCCATACAAATTGTGAAATGTTTTGTTCTAGTTCTGTGAAAAATGCCAGTGGTAGTTTGATAGGGATTGCATTGAATCTGTAGATTGCTTTGGGTAGTAGAGTCATTTTCACAATGTTGATTCTTCCAATCCAAGAACATGGTATATCTGTCCATCTATTTGTATCACATTTAATTTCTTTCATCAGTGTCTTATAATTTTCTGCATGCAGGTCTTTTGTCTCCTTAGGTAGATTTATTCCTAGATATTTTATTCTTTTTGTTGCAGTGGTAAATGGGAGTGTTTTCTTCATTTCTCTTTCAGATTTTTCATCATTAATGTATAGGAATGCCAGAGATTTCTGTGCATTAATTTTGTATCCTGCTACTTTACCAAATTCATTGATTAGCTCTAGTAGTTTTCTGGTAGCATCTTTAGGACTCTCTCTGTAAAGTATCCTGTCATCTGCACACAGTGACAGCTTTACTTCTTCTTTTCCGATTTGGATTCCTTTTATTTCCTTTTCTTCTCTGCTTGCTGTGGCTAAAACTTCCAAAACTCTGTTGAATAATAGTGGTGAGAGTGGGCAACCTTGTCTTGTTCCTGATCTTAGTGGAAATGGTTTCAGTTTTTCACCATTGAAGATGATGTTGGATATGGGTTTGTCATATATGGCCTTTATTATGTTGAGGAAAGTTCCCTCTGTGCCTGCTTTCTGCAGGGTTTTTATCATAAATGGGTGTTGAATTTTGTCAAAAGCTTTCTCTGCATCTATTGAGATGATCATATGATTTTTCTCCTTCCATTTGTTAATATGGTGTATCACATTGATTTACTTGCGTATATTGAAGAATCCTTGCATTCCTGGAATAAACCCCACTTGATCATGTTGTTTGATCCTTTTAATGTGCTGTTGGATTCTGTTTGCTAGTATTTTGTTGAGAGTTTTTGCATCTATGTTCATCAACGATATTGGCCTGTAGTTTTCTTTCTTTGTGACATCTTTGGTTTTGGTATCAAGGTGATGGTGGCCTAGTAGAATGAGTTTGGGAGTGTTCCTCCCTCTGCTATATTTTGGAAGAGTTTGAGAAGGACAGGTGTTAGCTCTTCTCTAAATGTTTGATAGAATTCGCCTGTGAAGTCATCTGGTCCTGGGCTTTTGTTTGTTGGAAGATTTTTTTTTTTTTTTTTGTGGTACGCGGGCCTCTCAATGTTGTGGCTTCTCCCGTTGCGGAGCACAGGCTCCGGACGCGCAGACTCAGTGGCCATGGCTCACGGGCCCAGCTGGTCCGTGGCATGTGGGATCTTCCTGGATCGGGGCACGAACCCGTGTCCCCTGCATCGGCAGACGAACTCTCAACCACTGCGCCACCAGGGAAGCCCTTGTTGGAAGATTTTTAATCACAGTTTCGAGTTCACTGCTTGTGATTGGTCTGTTCATATTTTCTATTTCTTCCTGATCCAGTCTTGGTAGGTTGTGCATTTCTAAGAATTTGTCCATTTCTTCCAGGTTGTCCATTTTGTTGGCATAGAGTTGCTTGTAGTAAACTCTCATGATCATTTGTATTGCTGCAGTGCCAGTTGTTACTTCTCCTTTTTCATTTCTAATTCTGTTGATTTGAGTCTTCTCCCTTTTTTCTTGATGAGTCTGGCTAATGGTTTATCAATTTTGTTTATCTTCTTAAAGAACCAGCTTTTAGTTTTATTGATCTTTGCTATCGTTTCCTTCATTTCTTTTTCATTTATTTCTGATCTGACTTTTATGATTTCTTTCCTTCTGCTAAATTTCGGGTTTCTTTGTTCTTCTTTATCTAATTGCTTTAGGTGCAAGTTATGTTGTTTATTCGAGATGTTTCCTGTTTCTTAAGGTAGGATTGTATTGCTATATACTTCCCTCTTAGAAGTGCTTATGCTGCATCCCATAGGTTTTGGGTCATCGTGTCTCCATTGTCATTTGTTTCTATGTATTTTTTGATTTCCTCTTTGATTTCTTCAGTGCTCACTTCGTTTTTAAGGAGTGTATTGTTTAGCCTCCATGTGTTTATATTTTTTACAGATCTTTTCCTGTAATTGATATCTAGTCTCATAGCATTGTGGTCGGAAAAGATACTTGATAGAATTTCAATTTTCTTAAATTTACCATGGCTTGATTTGTGACCCAAGATATGATCTATCCTGGAGCATGTTCCATGAGCACTTGAGAAAAATGTGTATTCTGTTGTTTTTGGTTGGAATGTCCTATAAATATCAATTAAGTCCATCTTGTTTAATGTATCACTTAAAGCTTGTGTTTCCTTATTTATTTTCATTTTGGATAATCTGTCCATTGGTGAAAATGGGGTGTTAAAGTCCCCTACTATGAATGTGTTACTGTCGATATCCCCTTTTATGGCTGTTAGTATTTCCCTTATGTATTGAGGTGCTCCTGTGTTGAGTGCATAAATATTTACAATTGTTATATCTTCTTCTTGGATCGATCCCTGGATCATTATGTAGTGTCCTTCTTTGTCTCTTGTAATAGTCCTTATTTTAAAGTCTATTTTGTTTGATATTAGAATTGCTACTCCAGCTTTCTTTTGATTTCCATTTGCACGGAATATTTTTTTACATCCCCTCACTTTCAGTCTATATGTGTCCCTAGGTCTCAAGTGGGTCTCTTCTAGACAGCATATATATGGGTCTTGTTTCTGTATCCATTCAGCCAGTCTGTGTCTTATGGTGGGAGCATTTAATCCATTTACATTTAAGGTAATTATTGATATGTATGTTCCTATTCCCATTTTCTTAATTGTTTTGGGTTCGTTATTGTGGGTCTTTTCCTTCTCTTGTGTTTCCTGCCTAGAGAAATTCCTTTAGCATTTGTTGTAAAGCTGGTTTGGTGGTGCTGAACTCTCTCAGCTTTTGCTTCTCTGTAAAGGTTTTAATTTCTCCATCAAATCTGAATGAGATCCTTGCTGGGTACAGTAATCTTGGTTGCAGGTTTTTCATCTTCATCACTTTAAATATGTCCTGCCACTTCCTTCTCACTTGCAGAGTTTCTGCTGAAAGATCAGCTGTTAACCTTATGGGGATTCCCTTGTGTGTTTTTTGTTGTTTTTCCCTTCCTGCTTTTAATATGCTTTTTTTGTATTTAATTTTTGACAGTTTGATTAATATGTGTATTGGCGTATTTCTCCTTGGATTTATCCTGTATGGGACCCTCTGTGCTTCCTGGACTTGATTAACTATTTCCTTTCCCATATTAGGGAAGTTTTCAACTATAATCTCTTCAAATATTTTCTCAGTCCCTTTCTTTTTCTCTTCTTCTTCTGGGACCCCCTATAATTCAAATGTTGGTGCGTTTAATGTTGTTCCAGAGATCTCTGAGACTGTCCTCAGTTCTTTTCATTCTTTTTTCTTTATTCTGCTCTGCAGCAGTTATTTCCACTATTTTATCTTCCAGGTCACTTATCTGTTCTTCTGCCTCAGTCTTCTGGTGATCCCTTCTAGAGTATTTTTAATTTCATTTGTTTTGCTGTTCATCATTGCTTGCTTTCTCCTTAGTTCGTCTAGGTCCTTGTTAAATGTTTCTTGCATAATCTCTATTCTATTTCCAAGATTTTGGATCACCTTTAGTATCATTATTCTGAATTCTTTTTCAGGTAGACTGCCTATTTCCTCTTTATTTTTTGGTCTGGCGGGTTTTTACCTTGCTCCTTCATGTGCTGTGTGTTTTTCTGTCTTCTCATTTTGCTTATCTTACTGTGTTTGGGGTCTCCTTTTTGCAGGCTGCAGGTTCGTAGTTCCCGTTTTGGTGTCTGTCCCCAGTGGCTAAGGTTGGTTCAGTGGGTTGTGTAGGCTTCCTGGTGGAGGGGACTAGTGCCTGTGTTCTGGTGGATGAGGCTGGATGTTTTTTTTTCTGATGGGCAGGTCCACGTCTGGTGGTGTGTTTTGGGGTGTCTGTGGCCTTACTATGATTTTAGGCAGCCTCTGTGCTAATGGGTGGGGCTGTGTTCCTGTCTTACCAGTTGTTTGGCATAGGGTGTCCAGCACTGTAGCTTGCTGGTCGTTGAGTGAAGCTGGGCCTTGCCATTGAGATGGAGATCTCTGGGAGAGTTTTGCTATTGGATGTTACGTGGAGCTGGGAGGTCACTTGTGGACCAGTGTCCTGAAGTTGGCTCTCACCTCAGAGGCACAGCACTGACTCCTTGCTGGAGCACCAAGAGCGTTTCATCCACACGGCTCAGAATAAAAGGGAGAAAAAGTAGAAAGAAAAAATGAAAGAAAGAGGATAAAATAAAATAAAGTAAGATAAAAAAATAAAGTTATTAAAATAAAAAATAATTATTAAGAAAAAAATTTCTTTTAAAGTAAAAAAAAAAAAAAAACGAAAATTGGACGGACAGAACCCCAGGACAAATGGTGAAAGCAAAGCTGTACAGACAGTATCTCACACAGAAGCATACACATACACACTTACAAAAAGAGGAAAAGGGGAAGAAATAATATATCTTGTTCTCAGAGTCCACCTCCTCAATTTGGGATGACTCGTTGTCTGTTCATGTATTCTACAGATGCAGGGTACATCAGGTTGATTGTGGAGATTTAATATGCTGCTCCTGAGGCTGCTGGGAGAGATTTCCCTTTCTCTTCTTTGTTCATACAGCTCCCGGGGTTCAGCTTTGGATTTGGCCCCGCTTCTACATGTACGTCGCCGGAGGGCGTCTGTTCTTTGCTCAGACAGGAGGGGGTTAAAGGAGCCACTGATTCGGGGGCTCTGGCTCACTCAGGCTGGGTGGGAGGGAGGGGCACGGAGTGCGGGGTGGGCCTGCGGCAGCAGAGGCCAGCATGACGTTTGCACCAGCCTGAGGTGCGCCGTGCGTTCTCCCAGGGAAGTTGTCACTGGATCACGGGACCCTGGCAGTGGCGGGCTGCATAGGGTCCCAGGAGGGGAGGTGGGGATAGTGACCTGTGCTCGCACACAGGCTTCTTGGTGGCAGCAGCAGCGGCCTTAGTGTCTCATGCCGGTCTCTGGAGTCCGTGCTGTTAGCCATGGCTTGTGCCCGTCTCTGGAGCTCCTTTAAGCGGCACTCTTAATCCTCTCTCCTCGTGCACCAGGAAACAAAGAGGGAAGAAAAAGTCTTTTGCCTCTTCAGCAGCTGGAGACTTTTTCCCGGACTCCCTCCCGGCTAGCTGTGGTGCACGAACCCCTTCAGGCTGTGTTCATGCCGCCAACCCCAGTCCTCTCCGTACGATCCGACCGAAGCCCGAGCCTCAGCTCCCAGCCCCCGCCCAAACCGGCGGGTGAGCAGACAAGACTCTTGGGCTGGTGAGTGCCGGTCGGCACTGATCCTCTATGCGGCAATCTCTCCGCTTTGCCCTTTGCACCCCTGTTGCTGTGCTCTCCTCCGCGGCTCCGAAGCTTACCCCCTCCGCCAACCGCAGTCTGCGCCTGCGAAGGGGCTTCCTAGTGTGTGGAAACCTTTCCTCCTTCACAGCTCCCTCCCACTGCTGCAGGTCCCATCCCTATTCTTTTGTCTCTGTTTTTCCTTTTTTCTTTTGCCCTACTCAGGTACGTGGGGCGTTTCTTGCCTTTTGGGAGGTCTGAGGTCTTCTGCCAGCGTTCAGTAGGTGTTCTATAGGAGCAGTTCCACATGTAGATGTATTTCTGATGTGTCGGTGGGGAGGAAGTTGATCTGCGCATCTTACTCTTCCGCCATCTTCCTCCTCTCCACCTCAACTTTCATTTTACATTTTCCACTTATGTTCATATATATATATGAATTTATATATATATATGTATAAATATATTTATTCATATGAAACGTTATAATATTTCTGTTCTAATTATTTACAACATTTCTGTCACTTATCTAGGTATTACGTTTTGCTTTTCATCTTCAGTTTTTCCCCTCCAAACTGAAGCATTTATTGAAGATATACTTTATGACAACTTATTCTATACTATAATATTCCATAATATAGAATATAATACCTTCTAACATATAAATAGTATAATCAAATCTATTATAATACATAATCATATATTCTAATAATATGTAATATAGAATACAATATTTCCTTTTTTTTTTTTTTGTCGTTTGCGGGCCTCTCACTGTTGTGGCCTCTCCTGTTGCGGAGCACAGGCTCTGGACACGCAGGCTCAGCGGCCATGGCTCACGGGCCCTACCGCTCCGTGGCCTGTGGGATCTTCCCGGACCGGGGCACAAATCCGTGTCCCCTGCATGTGCAGGCGGACTCCCAACCACTGCGCCACCAGGGAAGCCCCAATATTTCTTTTACTTTGGTCTTTCTTAGACAAATAAAGGATAAGGGTTATGTGCTCAGTGTCATTTTGTAAACTGTGAATAATTAATGACTAGCAGTCCACCCTTTCTCTCATTTTTCTTCATCATTCATAGTAAGGTAGTAAAATTGGCAGTGGCGAGGAAGGAGTGTACAAGAGCCACAATAAAGATTGAGAATTGATGCAAGAGGGAAGAGATATGGGAACATATGTGTATGTATAACTGATTCACTTTGTTATAAAGCAGAAACTAACACACCATTGTAAAGCAATTATACTCCAATAAAGATGTTAAAAAAAAGATTGAGAATTGTAGATGGTGTGTATAGATGAAGGAGGTAAGAAAAATGTCACAAATACTGGACCTAAAAGCCTGGGAAGAAGTCTCATTTATAGAAATGAGGAAGGCACATGATGAATAAGTTTAGAAGGGAAGATGGGCTCAGATTTAGAGATGACAATTAAAAACGTTCATAGAACAGCCATGTGGAGAGGGAACCAACAGTTGGGAATGGGGATTGAAACAGATTCTCCATTGCAGAAATGAATTTGGGTTCATTCACAAAGAAACCAAAATATTCCACCCATTTATTTAACTTAGTAATCACCCAAATTATGTAAAATGCTGTGCTAGAGACTGTGGAATGTAGAATAAAAAACGTATGTCATGAGGTCCTTACTTTTCACGAGTGTGAATAATGGGAGTGGATATATGTAAATAAATATAAGGCAGACACATAAGTGCAAAAGTAGAAGGTTGGTGGAGGGGAAGATTAATTCTGACTGGGGAATTTGCAAACACTTCTTAAAGGAGATAGAATTTAAGCTCAGCCTGGAAGAATGAGTGGGATTTGAAAAGTTGTGGCAAAGGGCATTTCAGGCAGAGGAAAAAACTTTAGCAAAAGCAGGAAGATGGGAGGGAATGGGGCATGTTTTGGACTACCAGTGGAGCTCCATACCTTGTGATAAGTAAGGAGGTGTAATGGAGCGTGAAGTTCAAAAGAAAGCCACGCACCAGTTTATGATTTTTGAAAGCCGAACTAGGGAATTATGAAATGCAATCACCAAAGTTTTCTAGCCAAGGAGTAACATGATCTTTGAGAAATTAACTCTTGGCTTTGTTTAAAACTACCTCAGTTGAAGTTAGGAAGTCCTAAAATGTTCAGTTAAGAGAAAAATATGTGCATGAACTAAAGCATTAGGCAAAGGCGTGAATCAGAGCTAAGGAAAGAAACTTAGAGAATGTCTGTATTTGACATCAAAGGGAAAAATAGAGTTAAAAGTGGGAGACTCTACTTTTTATAGATGCAAATTTTAGCCTTAGACTACAATTGTCTCTCTGTAGATAGACATGAATATCCTTAAAGTCATGTAGAAAATGTGCATCGATTAATTGAAATGTGCATCACCTAGAAAATGTGCATCAATTAATTTCCTAAAGTTTTGGACACTGTTTCATCAGAATTATTTTTTCCTAATATTCTTTTGGCCTTAGAGATGATCTTTTCATCACACACATCTGTGTGCATATACATCATAAGAGTTTATTTCTGTTTGTAAAAACTGAGATAGCCACAAGCACGTAAATAATAATATATTTTTTTTTATTATTGGTTCATTTAGTAAACAGAAACAAGATGTAAGTGGCATTGTGCAAGACGTTAATTATTTGCATGTTTATTGTTTTCAGAAGCCCCGAAGTTGATCGTAATTCAGAGTGAGCTCTTGGTTGCCCTTGGGGATACAACAGTTATGGAATGTAAAACGTCTGGTGTTCCTCCACCTCAGGTTAAATGGTTCAAAGGTACATTTCTTAAGTATGTTCATGTCTGGTTCATTTAGTATTGTTTTCTCTTTTAGATAAAGATAATTTGTTAAAAATTTGTTTTGGTGTGTGACTTAGCAGCTCCATAAAATGTGCTTATGGTCTCACTAGAGACGATAGTCAAAATTCTGCACTCTGAATTTCAGCATTTGACATCTGGTGTGGATTATAGGACTGTGAAAATCAAAGCAGGAAAACTTCGCCTGTGCTAATCCAGCTGAACGTTCTCTTTATTAGTTTAGGATTGTTTCCTGTAGAAAATTGTCCAAGAATACTCAGTTAATGTTTACAATAGCTTCACTTATTTCAGTTCACTTTGCTTAGGCTCTCACAATTAGGAAGTTTTCTAGATTCTCCAGGACACTTTCTATAAAGAGCTCAAATAAAGACATACCTCGAAAATTACAGCTGAATGACATTTGACTGAAAGACAAACGTATTTTATGGTCAGCTTCATCATGCATGGTAGCTGTTTATATCAAGTATAGAAATTATCTGCCTCTATTTGTGATATAAAGCTTCTACCTCTGTGATTCTGTAATAAAATAACAGTAATGTGCTGCTTGTCCTTGGTGAGAATGCCCTTGGGTCCTGGTCTCCGCTCAAATGCTGACAGTAGATATCTGTCTAAAATGTCTTGCTTCTGTTTTTCTCTTAGTTTTTCCAATCTATGAGAAAGAAAAATCCCCATAAACAGCCTAAGAGGGAGGTTGCTAGGATTATTGAGATGCTGTTTGCAAAATACTCTTTAATCTTCAGATGAAAAATGCTATATAGTACAAAGCACTATTGTTATGATTCTGTTTGTTAAATCACAGACATTCCCATAGCAACAGGTTGATGTCATAATTACAAAGTTGTGAATTCACCTCGGGTTCAAACTCTTAGGGAACACGAGGTGAAAAGGAAAGGCTTTATTTAGAAAACAAATACTTTTCAATAATACAAATCAAAAAAAGGGAGGGAAACTAGGAGATAACGTCATTTTCATAGTTTTCCATGTTAAATGATTTTGTCTTCATGTTTTCTCTGAAAAGAAGGCATTTCTCGATTTGCTTCTTAATTAGGTTTCAGTCAACAACAACTAATTTTCCTTATTTGAAAAACTTAAATCTTTAACTTACAAATGAAGTAGATAAAAGTTTGAAACTCACATCTTAATTAAATAAATCCAGAAAAATATCAATCAGTAGTTTATGTTAATAATAAAAAAAAATCTTTAAAGTAATGGAACCTGCTGATTTCTCTGCCTGTAAATAGCTGAGTCACAGAGAGAAAGTCTTTTATTCTCCCAAGTAGATGCTACTCTCCTGAGTAGTCTGTATGTCAGCTTTGGTCCCACAAACGGCTTTTGGGAGGTGAATGAGGAGTTAGGGAGCTCTGCAGCCACCACGTGGAAGATTCTAGAACTGACTGCCTAGTAGTTTCTTTTCTCAACCAGAGACATTGGAGTTCAGTGCACCTAGTAAATCATATCCCATTTCTCTGTTCGAGTTATGCACCAACAGAGCTAGCATGTGGACATTAAGCACTGACAGATCATGTTGGAGGACCTGCTTCAATTGATGTTCATCTCCAATATGCAGAGCTGCCCTGAACCCTAGTATCACTTCTTCTCCCAGTCCCAGGCAGGCAATTTATTCCATAAGCAGAATCTGGATCATAAAGAGAAAAGCCAGGGGACAAACTCTTCTACATGCAAACTGGCTCCAAAAAGAAAGGGACGAGGAGGCAGCTGGACCTTTCTTTGCCACCTCTGCTGGGGATGAGACAGCAGCAAGGTTAGGAAGATCCTACCTTATGGAAACCACAGGGGGAAAGAATAGTTCTTTCCCTAACCATAAGAATAACTTTTTGTTCATAGCTTTTTTTTCAGGCAGTTCTTATTTAATAAAGTAGGTGGTCATTTGTTTATTTTTTATTTATGGTAAGAACACATGAGCTCTACCCTCTTAACAAATTTTTAAGCATACAGTACACTATTGTTACCTCTAGGTACTGTTGTACAGCAGATCTCTAGAACTTACTCATCTTGTATGATTGAAACTTTATGCCTGTTGAACAGCAGCTCCCCATTTCCCCTGTCCTGCAGCCTTTGGCAACCATCATTCATTAATAAATTGTATTTCATTCAGACCATTTGAGAAAAGGAATTTCGTACATACAAATGCCCCCCAAAATTTTAGATTTTAGAAAGGAGCAACGTAAAGTGGGTTCAGAGAAGAATCAGGGACACTATTAAAATGCCGTATAAAGAATATTTCTGGTCAAATAGTCAATTGAATTTGTTTCTTTAGATCTGTTGTTGCTAAAGTGTAGTTGGGAATCCCTGGAGGTTCCCCACAATTCTTTTCAGGGAATCCATGAGATCAAAATTATTTTCCTGATGATACTAAGATGTTATTTGGCTTTTTCACACTCATCTCAGCTACATGGTATGTGATCTGCAATAAAGTGAATACAGAAGCAAAAATGAACACTCAGCTCGCTTCTATTAAGCTAGACATTCTAGAGATCTGCAAAAATGTGAAACAATGCCACTTTTCTCACTAAGTTTCTCTTGTTCAGGGAAATTTTTTTTATATAAAATACATTTATGTTAAAATGTCATGAGTTATTAGAAAATAAATACTTACGTTTTAAAATTTTTCCGTTTCCTTTCTAAAATGCGAAGTACAAATAAATATAATCCACATAAAAATTCATTAAAGTCCCCAATAATTTTTAAGAGTATAAAAAGGTCTTGAGACAAAGATTTTTGAGAACCACTAAAGAACCTTCAACAATTTACAGGGTCTTGTGTCAGGGATAATGATCTCTCTGTTAGTCTTTGCATCCACAGAGGCCAGAATTGAATTTAAACTGAAGCAGAAAGAATCCTCCTTAATGGTAATGATTGTTCAATCCTAGAATAGATTGTCAGCCAAGTTTAGATATTTTACTATGTGTGTGAACATTCTTCTAATCTTATCTAATATTAAAAGTATATACTTCCTCAGTCATTTTCATCTCAAAGTTCTGTATTTCTCTATGGCTTCTCAATAATTTGATTACTAATTGTTCAGTAGAAATCAAGAGAGATGACCAAAATGTGATCAAAATGCAAACTTGATATAGCCAGTGTTTTCCAATTTATATTTTGTTTCATTACTGCTATTCCTTAAACACTTTTATTTAAAAAAGAAAAAGCTACTAGCAAAAAGTAGCTTTTTAGTCTTTATTTCATCCTGTATGTGCTCTGACATACACAGAAGAAGTAAAGGAGAAGTAAAATCCAAAAATCTAAATGCATTTTAGTCCAAACATTATAATGCTTGATGAACCGCTTGGTCACATTGCATCCTCCCCTAGAGGGAGGAAAGTTTATGTCAACATCATCTGCTTTTAGTTATGAAAGTTTCCCAGAGGCACATAGACAAGCCTTTAGTTGCTTCTCTCATTCTCGCGTGGTATCCAGTAGCAAGCTTAAAAGGATGATTGGGGTTTTAAATGTTGGAACGCTGAAAAATACTTTATTTTTGGCACTGACAGTTGCTAATGTAATTTTTTTGTTTTTAAGTTTATGGCTCCTTTGACCTCTTCTCCTCCCCAAATTATAAAAACAAAAGGAGAATTGTTTGTTGCTCTGAGTCTGTTGCTTTATGTAGTGTCCTAGAGAATTACTAGCTCTGGCGTTTTAGCCTGTTAAAAGCTAAGGGAGTTACTTCCACAGTCCTTAGTCCCAGGGCACATGGCTAAGCTAGTATATGGCATTTTGGAGAGTACCTCTTCAGACTTGACATCTGGGCATGCTCTGAGACCCGAAGGCAATGGCCCTTAAACCTCCTGGAATTTTTTAGGATCCCCACCAAGAGTTTGACATCACCCTTTACAAAAACAAACAAAAAAGATATGGACACTAAGCTGCCACTTAAACATCAGTACTAGGTAATTTTTTATGATATTTGTCATCCTGGTGAAATTCATTCTTCAATGAGGGGAAACCTTGGAGGGAGGGAAGCCTAAGGAAAGGCTAACCCAACTTAGAGATTTGTTGAGGCATTGCCTGCCTTCAAATAGAAATGGTTCTCAGGAGATCTGAGGCATTCCGGGGCAGGTAATCCAGAAATAACTCATCTTTCTTGGGTCATTCTACCCTCATACCGAGGTCAAATTCGATATCAGGTTCCATCCTCCACTCATTTATCCCCTGCCTGCTTCTTCCAAAAAAACCTCTAACTCCAACTTAAAGAACTTTGATGCCTAATACAGGTTTAGTAGAGGTATCCTGGGAGATTTATATAACAGTACTCCTCTCTGGCCATTGTCAAGAGTTCCTCATCCATTCTTTCTCTTCTCTCAGCAAGCTCTTCCCTACCCTCTCTAGCCAGCTGTGGTTCCTACTTCCCGAGCCATCCTTAGAATCCTCTCAGGCAGCTCATACCTTTCACAAGACAAAATCTGACTGAGAACATTCAGCAAACCAGAAACCTGGTCATTAGCCAAACTAAGAACACCCATAGTCTCCGGAGCATTTCCTGGGTAATTGAAATTCATCCTACCACAAAGATGGTAGAAACCTCATTTCAACCTTCATCTTCCCATTCCCTTCTTACCTAACACAGCCACAGTGACAGCTGCCACTCTTTCCCAGTCCCCCAACATAGCTTCAAAGAGTTTGTTCTCATTTAGGTACATATATGGTAGGAAATATTTGTACATAATTCATTTAGGACCTGATTTTTGACTCTAGATTAGCCTGTGGAATTATACAGACTAATAAGTCAGCTCATTACCAAGAAACACTTCATTCTTTCATTGCATAAACATTGTTTAAGTGTCTGCACTGTGCAAGACACTTGTATTTAAAAACTTTACAATCGTTTTCTTCAGAAGTTGTGCAATCAAACCAATAGCAAACTATGTAAACATCTAACTGTTTAACGTTCTCCGCTTTGTTTTGACTTAGGGGATCTTGAATTGAGGCCCTCACCATTTCTCATCATTGACCCTCTCCTGGGACTTTTGAAGATTCAAGAAACTCAAGATCTGGATGCTGGTGATTATACGTGTGTTGCTGTCAATGATGCCGGAAGAGCAACTGGCAAGATAACTCTGGATGTTGGCTGTAAGCATCCCGTCTCTGATAGACAAGTTTGTATTGAAATTGACCTGGTATTTTTTGACACTAATAACTTTGAAGCAGTTGGTGGAAATATTTGTTAGATTGGCAAAATTAGAGTTAGCATTTCAGATTATTAATATAATAATGGTAGTTAGCATGTACCAAGTTTTTTTCTATTTACCATGCACTGTGCTAAGAACTTGTATATGCATTACATCATTAAACCCTCATAACAATCTTAAGAGGAAGATACTATAATTTTCTCTGTTATATAGGTAAGGAAACGGAAGCTTAAAAAGGCTAAGCTACTCGACCAGGTTCAAGAGCTATGGAGGGACAGAGCCTAGATATTTGAATCTAGGTTGTTTGATTTCAGAAACTGTAGGCTTCACTGGTCTATCATCTGTTGCCAAACATTTTCCTATCAGGAGTCATCCATTTGGACACCAAATTCCTAAGTATTAACATCTGGAGGCCAAAACTTAGACTTTGGCCCTAGACCATAATTTGGAGATGTTGATGACAGCAAGGTAGCAGATTGTTATCTTACTTTTTTTAAAAAATTCACTAGCAGTGACTCCTCTATGTATAAAACAAAATACAAACTACAAATAAATGTCAATCACAGTGTGAATGATACAGCATGTGCATGACAACTTTAGTTGGATTACTCAAGAAGTTTGGCCCTCCCTCCTTCATCTCTCCATCTCATGTTTCTTGAAAAATAAAATTACACAGTTTGGTAACACATGAAATAAAACAGAGCTTGTTTCATGTGGAAAAGAACCTGGCAGCTTAATTTTAACAGATAAGTCAAATGTTTGCATCACTTAAATTTATAAAATATGACATTTCATTAAATTGTATTTTCATTTATGCATGATGATTTTCATGCCAAAGCTGTTTTTTTTAAACAAAAGTTAAGAACTATAAAGCAAATGCATTTTTTATTTAGAATAAAGTTAACACAAAACATTTTAGTTCTACTATCTTTGCTCTTTAAATGAAAATCATGACCCTCTAAGCTTCGTATTTTATTTCATATAAACGAAAATTTTTTTCCAGCTGGGATCTTTTATGATCCCCATGCCCCTAGGCTGTCTGGTGAACACTCTGCATTCTTGGTGATTATGCCCTTGGGGTAGAATCAACAAAGCTGAAAATGGCCACAAAGACCACTGTAGAATCTGTCTAGGGCACAGCAAGATGTGTTTGAACCATGACTAAACTCTGTGGTTATTAAGAGAAGTGCTTTGGAAATAAGATTGGAATCTCTGGGTGGAGGGTCTCTGAGTTTACCAGCAGAGTATGAAATACAAGAAATGCTTTTAGAAATATAAGGCCCAAATGAAGAGGGTGATTAGATACAGAATTCTTGTTTTCAAGAAATATACAAAGTTTCACTTCTCAACATTTTCTAGTTTTGCTTCTCTCTCTTTCCTACACAGATATTTTCTGTTCACCCAGTGTTCCTGTAGAGTTGTCTGGCTCTAGAAGGAAGAGTGAAATAGCCCAGCCTAAAGGGAATGACACCCTCAACCCCTCCAAGATTGTAGAAAATCTAAACATCTTACATGTTTCTTCGCTTACTTACTGTCTTCTTGAAAATCTTTTTAGCTTCTGAACTTTCCAGGTTCTCTCTTCGGATTAGTGACAAACCATGTAAGGGTTAGGTCTGTCTGTGCTGGAGTGACTTGGAGTAGATAGGACACATCCTAACAAAAGTTTTATATTTATCCCTTATTCCTTGAACTGAGTTTTGTTTTATCTCCACTCATATTCAAGATCTTCACTCTCAACAACCCTTTCTAAAACAATGGCTTCCTTAACTTTTATTCCAGTAATTGTCCTGATGGAACTACTAACATAAACTCTGTTGTTTGCTTACTGTAACCTTGATCATTGTTAAAAGTTGCCAAATAACTTAATATTAACGTCAGTACCATTCATGTTTCTGCTATGCCTTAACTATTTCCTTATTCACCATTAGAATTCTGATCCTTGTAGCTTACAGAGTTTGACTAGACCTTTTCTGTCCACATAAAACTATTGTTACATATCCTAGCAGATAGAGGATGTAACTGCCAAGCACCGTGCAAATCACAGTCACAGTGATAGTTGTGATTATTGCTATTAGGTTTAAAAGGAAACAAACAAAAGAACAAGTTTTCCCTAGAATTTATATAGTGTTTAAGAGAATGAGCTCTAGAAAGGGACTGGGTTTTCTACCTGACTTTTAACAGTACCTACCTGATAGGTTGGTTGTAAAGATGAAATGAGGTATTATCGTCTACGTGCATTCAGCATGTCAGCGGTTACTGCTTTTCCTCCAAAGCTGCTTCATGGACGTGTATCAAATAGGTGAATAGTAACTTTACAAACTGAATGGTCACTTTGATTCTTTGAGTCTTGAAAAATAATATAGAAATGCATATATAATAGTGGTATAGCGTTTAAGATTAAGCATTGTGCTTTTAATACGATAGTCACTGTTTCAACTTGATTTTTTTTTAAAAAAGGGCTTGAGACAATTTAAGTCCTACTGTTAGTGGTGCATCAAATTATTCATTTGAGTTCCAAAACTACTGGGCATAAATTTAAGTAGATTATGACTTAAGAAGAAAAACTTGCTTTTCTCCATATCATGTAAATAGTTAGACTTTCAGTTTGTTTCTGTGGGCCTATTATTTCACATAAACAATACTAGATCAAAAAATAATCATAAAAAGATCATTTAATGTTATTCATGAGTTCTGGCTTCTTGTAGTGAGTCTCCGTTATGGACATTCCAGGTCAATGTTCAGGGAATGTTACCAATGCTTTTCATCCTTTTTTAAAAGGGTGTCAATTGGAAGAGAAGAAGATTGGCTACATCAAACAAAAAGTTGGCCTGGCAGTGACTTTATTTGCAGCATTCCACACCACAGAGGGCAGAGGGTGATGTTTTAGACTTAGACTGTGGTTTCATGTTTTGTGGTTTGGTAGAACCAAAGCAGTATGTTCAGCCATTTTAGGAAAGAAAATCTCAGTTTGACTAATCTAATGCAAGAGTTGCCATGGTGGGGATAGATTTAATTATCACTCAAGGAACTAGAATAATTTTATAGAATAGGTGTCAGAGCAAGATGGTCAATCTGTTTGTAACTTTTATATTTTCAAAATAATGTGTGCACACAGCCATATCCACCTGTAAGTGACAACAGAGCTGTACCGTGCTTTAACCCTGTGCAGTCCTCAAAGTGCTTGCACACAAATATTTAGGGGATCACAGAAGATCCAGCATAATAAATCCAACAGACTGTATGCAGAAGCCAAAATTGAAACTAACATTAGATACATTAAACTCCAGAACTATGATTTAATAAATTAACTATACAATATTTATGATCATTGATAGTTTATAGTCGGGTGATTACTACACGTTAAATGACTAATAATGATTCTCTCTTTTAACAGCGTGAGATAGGATATGTTATCACCCTTTTGTTCATGGGGAAATTTAAACTGGGGTAGGTAAAATAATTTTCCAAGGTTATAGACTAAGAAATAGTGGAGCTGCGATTTGAAACCACCTGGTGGGCTGTACCTTCCCTAAGCTACTTCTCTAAGCAGCTCCTCTGTACAAGTTCCATATTTTGTACTATAAACACTTCTGCTTCCTTTCCCACTGGTTTTGTTAATCTGTTTACCATCCACCCAATGTTAATTCACTTGGAGTCCGAATTGGCCACACTCACGAGTCGGAAATACTTAAAAGGCTTCTTGGCTTGAGGAGGAGCTGCTTCATTTTGATGTTTGCTTGTCATTGATGCTGTCCTGGCTGCTTACCTAGTGCCTGGTACTCTCATTTGCCTTGTTTTCTGGTACCAGTACATTTATTCCCCGACCTTGTGCTTGTCTCGTGCCTGACACTCTTCCCAAAGCTTCTTCACCACTGGTGACTTCTCTCATCTTAAGTGAGTTTTATGGGCACAACTTGAGCTTCACTTACCCTTTTTTTTTTTTGCGGTACGCGGGCCTCTCACTGTTGTGGCCTCTCCTGTTGTGGAGCACAGGCTCCGGACGCACAGGCTCAGCAGCCATGGCTCACGGGCCCAGCCGCTCCGCGGCATGTGGGATCTTCCCGGACCGGGACACGAACCCGTGTGCCCCGCATCAGCAGGCGGACTGTCAACCACTGCACCACCAGGGAAGCCCTAACCTTTTTATTTTTTAAATAGATCTTTACTGGAGTATAATTGCTTCACAATACTGTGTTAGTTTCTGTTGTACAACAAAGTGAATCAGCCATATGCATACATATGTCCCCATTTTCCCTCCCTCTTTAGCCTCCCTCCCATCCTCCCTATCCCACCCCTCTAGGTCATTGCAAAGCACCCAGCTGATCTCCCTGTGCTATGCGGCTGCTTCCCACTAGCTAACTATTTTACATTCGGTAGTGTATATATCTCGATGCTACTCTCACTTTGCCCCAGCTTCCCCCTCCCACCCCATGTCCACAAGTCCATTCTCTATGTCTGCATCTTTATTCCTGCCCTGCAACTAGATTGATCAGTACCATTTTTTTTTAAGATTCCATGTATATATCTATATGTTAGCATACGGTATTTGTATTTCTCTTTCTGACTTCACTCTGTATGACAGACTCTAGGTCTAACAACCTCACTACAAATAACTCAATTTTGTTTATTTTTATGGCTGAGTACTATTCTGTTGTATATATGTGCCACATCTTCTTTATCCATTTATCTGTTGATGGACATTTAGGTTGGTTCCATGTCCTGGCTATTGTAAATAGAGCTGCAATGAATATTGTGGTACATGTCTCTTTTTGAATTATGGTTTTCTCAGGGTATATGCCCAATAGTGGTATTGCTGGGTCATATGGTAATCCTATTTTTAGTTTTTTAAGGAACTTCCATACTGTTTTCCATAGTGGTTGTATCAATTTACATTCCCACCAACAGTGCAGGAGGGTTCCCTTTACACCACACCCTTTACAGCATTTATTGTTTCTCAATGTTTTCATAATGACCATTCTGACCAGCATGAGGTGATACCTCATTGTAGTTTTCATTTGCGTTTCTCTAATAATTAGTGATGTGGAGCATCTTTTCATGTGCCTCTTGGCCATCTGTATGTCTTCCTTGGTGAAATGTCTACTTAGGTATTCCGCCCATTTTTTAACTGGATGGTTTGTTTTTTTGATATTGAGCTCCATGAGCTGTTTGTAAATTTTGGAGATTAATCATTTGTCTGTTGTTGCATTTGTAAATATTTTTTCCCATTCTAAGGGTCGTCTTTTTGTCTTGTTTATGGTTTCCTCTGCTGTGCAAAAGCTTTTAAGTTTAATTAAATCCCACTTGTTTATTTTTGTTTTTATTTCCGTTACTCTAGGAGGTGGGTCAAAAAAGATCTTACTGTGGTTTATGTCAAAGAGTATTTTTCCTCTGTTTTCCTCTAAGAGTTTTATCGTGTCTGGTCTTACATTTAACTCTGATCCATTTGGAGTTTATTTTTGTGTATGGTGTTAAGAAGTGTTCTAATTTCATTCTTTTACATGTAGCTGTCCAGCTTTCCCAGCACCCCTCACTGAAGAGGCTGTCTTTTCTCCGTTGTATGTTTTTGTCTCCTTTGTTGTAAATTAGGTGCCCATATGTGTGTGGGTTTATCTCTGGGCATTCTATCTTGTACCTGATAGATCTATCAGGTGCAAGATAGTGATCTATATTTCTGTTTTTGTGCCAGTACCATACTGTCTTGATTACTGTAGCTTTGTGGTATAGTTTGAAGTCAGGAAGCCTGATTCCTCCAACTCCATTTTTCTTTCTCAAGATTGCTGTGGCTATTTGGGGTCTTTTGTGTTTACATACGAATTGTAAAAATTTTTGTTCTAATTCTGTGAAGAATGCCATTGGTAGTTTGATAGGGATTGCACAGAATCTGTAGATTACTTTGGGTAGTATAGTCATTTTTACAATATTGATTCTTCCAATCCAAGAACGTGGTATATCTCTCCATCTGTTGGTATCATCTTTAATTTCTTTCATCAGTGTCTTATAGTTTTCTGCATATAGGTCTTTTGTCTCCCTAGGTAGGTTTATTCCTAGGTATTTTTTTCTTTTTGTTGCAGTGGTAAATGGGAGTGTTTCCTTAATTTCTCTTTCAGATTTTTCATCATTAATGTACAGTAATGCAAGAGATTTCTGTGCATTAATTTTGTATCCTGCAACTTTACCAAATTCATTGATTAGCTCTAGCAGTTTTCTGGTGGCATCTTTAGGATTCTTTATGTGTAGTATCATGTCATCTGCAAACAGTGACAGTTTTACTTCTTCTTTCCCAATTTGTATTCCTTTAATTTCTTTTTCTTCTCTGATTGCTGTGGCTGTGGCTTCCACAACTATGTTGAATAAAAGTGGCAAGAGTGGACATCCTTGTCTTGTTCCTGATCTTAGTGGAAATGCTTTCAGTTTTTCACCATTGAGTATGATGCTTACTGTGAGTTTGTCATATATGGCCTTTATTATGTTGCAGTGGGTTCCCTGTATGCCCATTTTCTGGAGAGTTTTTATCATAAATGAGTGCTGAATTTTGTCAAAAGCTTTTTCTGCATCTATTGAGATGATCATATGGTTTTTATTCCTTAATTTGTTAATGTGGTATATCACATTGATTGATTTGTATATATTGAAGAATCCTTGCATCCCTGGGATAAATCCCACTTGATCATGGTGTGTGGTCCTTTTAATGTGTTGTTGGATTCTGTTTGGTAGTATTTTGTTCAGGATTTTTGTATCCATTTTCATCAGTGATATTGGTCGACAATTTTCTTCTTTTGTGATATCTTTTTCTGGTTTTGATACCAGGGTGATGGTGGCTTTGCAGAATGAATTTGGGAGTGTTTCTCCCTCTGCAATTTTTTGGAAGAGTTTGAGAAGGATCAGTGTTAGCTCTTCTCTGAGTGCTTGATACAATCACCTGTGAAGCCATCTGGTCCTGGACCCTTGTTTGTTGGAAGATTTTTAATTATGGTTTCAATTTCATTAGTTGTGACAGGTATGTTTATATTTTCTAATTCTTCGTGGTTCAGTCTTGGAAAAATTGTACCTTTCCAAGAATTTGTCCATTTCTTCGTGGTTGTCCATTGTATTGGCATATAGTTGTTCGTAGTAGTCTCTTATAATCTTTTGTATTTCTGTGGTGTGAGTTGTGATTTCTCATTTTTCATTTCTAATTTTATTGATTTGCATCCTCTCTGTTTTTTTCTTGATGAGTCTGGCTAAGAGTTTACCAATTTTGTTTATCTTCTCAAACAAACCCCTTTTAGTTTTATTGATCTTTGCTATTGTTTTCTTAGTTTCTATTTCATTTATTTCTGCTCTGATTTTTATGAGTTCTTTCCTCCTACTGACTTTGGGTTTTCTTTGTTCTTCTTTCTGTAGTTTTAAGTATAGGGTTATATTGTTTATTTGAGGTTTTTCTTGTTTCTTGAGGTGAGACTGAATTGCTATCAGCTTCTCTCTTAGAACTGCTTTTGCTGCGTCCCATAGTTTTTGGGTCATCATGTTTTTATTGTCATTTGTTTCTATGTATTTTTTTAATTTCTTCTTTGATTTCTTCAGTGATCTCTTGGTTATTTAGTAATGTACTGTTTAGCCTCCATGTATTTATGGTTTTTACAGTTTTTTTCCTGTAATTGGTTTCCATCTCATAGCATTGTGGTCAGAAAAGATGCTTGATATGATTTCAATTTTCTTAAATTTACCAATGCTTGATTTTTGACCCAAGATGTGATCCTGGAGAAGATGTGTTCTGGCTGCACTTGAGAAGAAAGTGTATTCTGCCACTTTTGCGTGGAACGTTCTATAAATATCAATTAAACCTATCTGGTCTATTGTGTCATTTAAAGCTTGTGTTTCCTTATTTATTTTCTGTTTGGATGATCTGTCCATTGGTGTAAGTGGGGTATTAAAGTCCCATACTATTATTGTGTTACTGTCGATTTCTCCTTTCCTGGTTATTAGCATTTGCCTCATGTATTGAGGTGCTCCTATGTTGGGTGCATAAACATTTATAGTTGTTATATCTTCTTGGATTGATTCTTGATCATTATGTAGTGTCCCTCCTTATCTCTTAAAACAGTCTTTATTTTAAAGTCTATTTTATCTGATACGAGTATTACTACTCCAGCTTTCTTTTGATTTCCATTTGCATGGTATATCTTTTTCCATCCCTTCACTTTCAGTCTGTACGTGTCCCTAGGTCTGAAGTGAGTCTCTAGCAGACAGCATATATATGGATCTTTTTTTGTATGCATTCTGCCAGTGTGTGTCTTTTGGTGGGACATTTAATCCATTTACATTCAAGGTTATTATCAATATGTATATTCCTATTACCATTTTCTTAATTGTTTGGGGTTTGTTTTTGTGGGTCTTTTTCTTCTCTTGTGTTTCCCGCCTAGAGAAGTTTCTTTAGCATTTGTTGTAAACCTGGTTTGGTGGTGCTGAGTTCTCTTAGCTTTCACTTGTCTGAAAAGCTTTTGATTTCTCCATTGAATCGGAATGAGATCCTTGCTGGGGAGAGTAATCTTGGTTGTAGGTTTTTCTCTTTCATCACTTTACGTATATCCTTCCACTGCCTTCTGCAGAGTTTCTGCTGAAAAATCAGCTGATAACCTTATGGGGATTCCTTTGTATGTTATTTTTTGTTTTTTCCCTTGCTGTTTTTAATATTTTTTCTTTGATTTAATTTTTATTAGTTTGATTAATATGTGTCTTGATGTGTTTTTCCTAGGGTTTACCTTGTATGGGACTCACTGTGCTTCCTGGACTGGGGTGACTATTTCCTTTCCCGTGTTAGGGAAGTTTTCAACTGTAATCTCTTCAAATATTTTCTCACACCCTTTCTTTTTCTCTTCTTCTTCTGGGACCCCTATAATTCGAATGTTGGTGCATTTAGTGTCGTCCCAGAGGTCTCCAAGGTTGTCTTCAGTTCTTTTCATTCTTTTTTCTTTATTCTACTCCTCGGCAGTTATTTCAGCCATCTTGTCTTCAGCTCACTTATTCGTTCTTCTGCCTCAGTTATTCTGTTATCGAATCCTTCCAGTGTTTTTTTCATTTCAGTTATTGTGGTGTTCATCTCTGTTTGTTTGTTCATTAGTTCTTCTAGATCTTTGTTAAACATTTCTTGTATTTTCTCAGTCTGTGCCTTCATTCTATTTCTGAGTTTCTGGATCATCTTTACTATCATTACTCTGAATTCTTTTTCAGGTAGATTGCCTATTTCCTCTTCATTTATTTGGTCTTGTAGGTTTTTACCTTGCTCCTTCAGCTGTGACATATTTTTTGCCATCTCATGTTTTTTTTTGTTTGTTTGTTTGTTTGTTTTTAAATGGGTGGGATTGTGTTCCTGTCTTACTGGTTGTTTGGCCTGAGGCTTCCAACACTGGAGTTTGTAGGCTGTTGGGTAGAGCTTGTTCTTGGTGCTGAGATGAGAACCTCTGTGAGACCTCACTCCAATGAATATTCCCTAGGGTCTGAGGGAATACCCCTATTCTCTGTTAGTCCAGTGGTTCAGACTCGGAGTTCACACTACAGGAACTTCAGCCCAACCCCTGGCTCATGAACCAACATCTCACAAGCTGCATGGGGTGGCAAAAAAAAAAAAGAAAGAAAGAAAAAAAGAGGGAACAATAACAAAGTGAAAAATAAAATTAGGCTAGGAAATAACAGATATGTTAGAAAGAATATAAAAATCTAGATGAATCAACAAGTGGAAGGTACATCAGTACCACAATAGTGAAAAAGAGGAGGGAAAGGGAAAAAAAAAAAAAAGAAAGAAAGAAAGAAAGAAAAAAAAGGGGGGTAAAGGCCTTGGCTGTGGAGGGCGGGACCTAAGCAAGGGTGAGGTTTGGGCGGTGGGCAGCGCCTATGCTTAGGACCCACAGGGCTGGAATAGGCCCTGGGGGCTGTCGGGGGCTGGGGCTTAGGCTCAAGGAACAGAAGTGGCCCAGGCCTGCCCCCCATCCCTGGTCTCAGAGGGTGGGGAACCTCACCTGGGAGCCCAGCAGGCTTCCTGGACTCAAGTGAGCGGGGCAAATGCCCTCCTCTCTTCTCCTGCTCCTCCCGGAGGGCCCCTCCCACCTGCCTCTCCTGATCTCCCCAGCCTCAGGGGTGCCAATCCTGTCTGGCCTCTACTTCTTCTCCCCCCTCTGTCCCCCCACGTCCTATTGGTTCACTTGGGGGTTCCTCCCATCTCCTTAGGTGTCAGGGTCCTTCACCAGCCACTGGCAGGCACCCTAGTTGTGGGGAGATGCTAACTCGATGTCTTTCCACACGCCATCTTGACTCTGCCCCCTATCCTTTTTAAATCTAGTTGTTCTTGGCTTTCTTACATCTGAACATTGTCATTTTGTCTCCATTTTCACTGATGGCCTTGTTCTTTATGTCAGTAAGCTTGGTTTCCTCCCCAGCACTTGAACAATCCCAGACTTCTGCATATCTTTTTGCTCTTCTGGAATTTATTTTCTGTCTAATCTCCATATTCACCTGTTCACACTCTGAGCCTAACATATCCTGGGATTTTTATACCTCTCTGTTTCAGACAAGCAGCTGGCTCTGGAATAAATGACTAGTATCACTCCAGAGAAAAGTAAGTAGGCCTTACACACGTAAGATAAGCACAGAGTCAGCTGCTTTCTAAACTATTTTTTAAATATGTTTATTTTACCTATTATTTTTTATTAGTCAAATTCCCATATATATGTAAGAGAAATCTAAACACAGGTACATAACTTCTTTTTAAAAACATATTGCTCAACTGTAGTATTTAACTTAATTTTATGTAGTTTCAAAAAACAAACAATTACACTTCTGAAATTGCCATGTTTCTTCAAAACTGCAAGTTCAAATGTACTGGATCAATGTTGTTATCATCATATACACTTAATGCACACACACACAAGGTTATTGTTGAAGTGTTTTAATATTGATTCAGTCATTCACAAATATCTAGCAGCCATGTATAATACACAAAGTACCATGTTAGTTGCTATAAAAGGTAAAAATGTGGTTACAAATATAAATTCTCTGGGGGAAGTCAAACATATAGTCTAGTAAGAGGCTGAATCTAGCCATTGCCGTGAGAGTGGTGTAGAGTGAGTTCTGTGAAAGCTCAGAGAGGGAAGAAATCATATCCATTTAGGATGGTACGAGATGGCATTGAGGAAGGGCCTTTTGAACTGCCTTCAAGAATTGTCAGTGTTTCAGTAGCCAGAGATCAACAGCAGACATCACATTTGAAAGGGGTGGTGGTAACACAGTTGCTGATTTCGGAAAGGTCCATCCTTGACTGGAGACGAGTAAGTTCTGATTGTCCAGAGAATAAGATTTGTATGGAGAAATAATTGAAAATGTGGCTGTAAAGTTAAAGGAGGTCGTTTGGCCCAGGCTAATAAAGCACTAATGCTACTTGGGAGACAGCTGTACATCCAAGTCCCAGAATTCCTGTTGAGAAGGAGAGAAGTGATCTCTACACCCATTCTTACTAGCCTGAAAACCAGCTTGAGTATGGGCAGTTATAAGAACCCATGGAAAAGGGGAGGCTGATAAAATGATAAAGAATTGTGACTTTGGAGTCGGATCAACCTGGTTTTCAATCCTAGTTCCACTGTTCAACTCCATGTGACACTTAGCAAATTAACTATCTCTGTCTCAGTTTTATAAAATTGGGGTAATGACAGTACCTACCTCATAGGGATATTTTGAAGATCAAATGAGGTAATTAATGAAGAGGACTTAACAGAGTCTCTGGCTCTATAAGTGATAGTTGTTGTAGTTCCTAACCATTGTTTAATCTTGACCTTATCAAGGAGACATCCCTAGGGTACTTCCTCTTAGAGTCCTACAAGAGCAGGTTTCATCTATTACCTCTAATAGTATCTTATGTATTTCTCCTTGCCTGATACCTCAAACATTATTACTCATAAGTTCCGTGGGACATACTGAGAGCCTCATCTATTTGGGCCTTCTGACAGCATCCTCCCTATATTGCATTCCTCTGTTTTCCAGGGTATGCCTGTTACCTCTGATTTTTTCCCCCTGACTTCTGTGGTTACCTAAATTATGTAGATAAGTGTAGACTTCTTACTTATAATTTTATAATTTCTGAATCATTTCTTAGCTCTAACATTAAGCACTCCGTATTCTCCATTTATCAAATGCTATTCTGTTACTTTAATTTGAATTATTGATTCTCAAGCTTCAATTTCTTTAACTCAAAAATGAAAAAAAAAATGTGAAAGCTATTGAGAAGCAAGAATGTGATATACACCAAGAATATAATTTAAGATTAAATACTGTTGCCTTGTTATATGGTGATCTATTGAAGAATGAACTCTGACATAATTAGTTTATTTAAAAATTCAGCCTAAAGAAGTAAGTTTTGGAAAGTGTCAAAAATATTTCATTGCAAGGCAGACTTATTTGTAAGAAAATTTTAAGTTTTGAGGAGTATGGCATCAACTAAAATTGAAAACAAATTCCAAAAATGAAAGATTCCCTTTAGTTAAGGAAATCTTGATTTAAATTCGCACCCTTTCCATCTTATCACTTTAAGGAAATAGTTGAACTTCTTTGTTGCTCTATTCATTTATTTAAAAAATCTATTTCAATAGCAGACAGGAATACTTAAAGCATATATTTATAATATTATATGAACCATGATTTGATTTGAATTCAATCTGTTGCTAGTTTAATAATTAATTTATATTTAATGCACATGTATACTATACCAATGACCACTTTTTTTCATTTTAAATATCTTCTAGCACCTCCAGTTTTTATACAAGAACCTGCTGATGTGTCTATGGAAATTGGCTCAAATGTGACATTACCTTGCTATGTCCAGGGTTATCCAGAACCAAAGGTTAAATGGCGAAGATTAGACAACATGCCCATCTACTCAAGACCTTTTTCAGTGAGTTCCATCAGCCAGCTAAGAACAGGAGCTCTCTTTATTTCAAGTAGGTTAAAGGAAATATATTTTATACAAATATATACATATAAATTATACATTTTTTATACATAGGTGTTGCTATGTTTAAAATAGTGAATTAATCGTGCCAACATATTTTGTTTGTTGCATTTCATTTTAAAATAATACTGAACTCATATCTAGGAATTGTCATAAATGAATAACATTTTATTCAATTTTATGTCATTACTATATCATATAGATTTATGAAGCAATATGACTTTCTTCATATCTCACTGTTTCTTATTGCAAATAGAGTCTCCTGGTCCTGTAGGTGGATAAGTAATCACATTTTATTGACTCTTATACCACCTGTTGTATAGAAAGGTAAAATATTACTAGTAGTTAGTTAATGTTAATTTTGGGCCAAGAATACATAACCACATCATAGGGACACTATACACTATCAAAAATTTTTGATTAAAAGCTATATCTATCTGGAGCAAAACATTTTTTAAAAAGTCAAATATGCCATCATCCCAAACTTTTACCTGTAAGCTATTAAGCATTCAGATATTTGTAAACCCTTAGTACTTTTTCAAATATTGTTAAGAATAGTTGGATACTGGCACCAGAGGAGTAAAAACATTTAGATGATTAATTGATTTTTTTTTAATAAAATTGCATTTTTAGGGTATTTTGTAGAAAGCCCCCAATAAGTGATTTTCATGTTTATTAACAATATTAAATGTGCATTAGCCACTTAAACTTTCAATACAAATTAAACTGTCTAATTACAAGTGCTTACAGCTCTGTGCTAGGTGAAGACAGAAGTCAAACATGGGGTTCCTCACTCAGGCATTTTACAATCTACTGTCTGAGTGGATGGTCACAAAAGTACCTACCAGAATTACTCATTAGATTGGGTCAGATTGTGCAGGAACTGAAATGTGCAGGTGAAGAAATGTAGTTGGTGAGGTAGAAAATAGACCCCCAAGCTTCATAGGCACGAAAAGGCATGTGAAAGTACTGTTTCAGAACAGCTCCCCTGCAGGATATGAGGAGACAGGAGCGGGAGGGAAGAATGGGGAGGATCATGTAGGTAGGGTGATGGTGGTGATGAGAAACAACCCAGAGGGAACAAATGAGACCTGAAAACAAATCAGTTAGCAGAAATGAAAGAAAAGTAAGAATAAAGGAGGGCAGTGTATTCACCGATGGTTGCCCAGTTGTTCAAACTAAATCATCTAAAAGGAAACTAGTGATGAGAAACTTAGCTCTCACTGGTATTTTGTATTTCTACAGAAATTAGCCCGAGTTGATAATATGGAGACTATCTTGGTTAGAAACAATGTATAACTTATTAACTAGGTGATTTGCTGAGCTTTCCTTGGCAAATGAATGTTTGCTAATTTTGAGAGTGAACACTGTGCTTACCAGATGCAGTTCTGCAGTTATATACATGTGGTTAACAGAGTAGAAACTTGGTCACTGCTCTTTATTTGGGATAGTATGGAACTATTCATAATGGAAAGCTGTGTTTTTCTCTGCCAATGTCTTATCAATAGATTAAACTGTGCCTATTTTAGTTAAGATAGTTGCAAAGGTGACGATCAATCCCCTATTTAAAAATCTTCTCTTGACTCCCCAGTTGCTCATAAGGTAAAACTTTGCTGTTTTATAAGGCACCAGGCTACCTCTTCATCTGCAGGCTCCTGACTGTGCCCACACGGCCTGTAACCCAGCGATGCTCATCCTAGTATTTATTTTATAAATATCCTTTTTATTATTCTGAAAATTCTATGTATTTGATCAACGTACATAATAAAAATTATTTTAACATGCAAAATATAGTACAAAGGAAAACAAAGGAAAGTAATTTTTATTAAAATAATATGTATTTAAATAGATAATACTCTGGCAATGCTCATACAATATGTATACATGTTATGTATATCACCATGAATTTGAGAGCTAAAATGTAGACTGATACAGAAATATGGGATTGATGACTCAAAAACTCCAGGCCGGTGAAGTGATTTTCTGAAATGGCAGGCAATTCTTGCAAGAGTTCTTTCTTTCTTCCACTTATACAGAATTAGGTTGTAGGCTCAAATAATTATAAACAAAGTCATCACATCCATGAATTTCCAGTGGGGCCTTCAAAAGTCTTGGTGAACCTGGGATATTGTTCCTTTCGTGAATCCCCCCCATGCATTGTCTCCCTAGTTTTTGCCAGTAGACTCCCCTGATCATTGGACCAATGAAAGCAGTCTCCCCTGCAAACCTCCAAACGCCCCCAGGGTGGTACTGCAGCTTTCCATTCTTTGAACAGACCATGATTTTTCAAGTCATGCTCTTGCCTTTGCAGCCCATTAGGTTTGGACTGCCCTTCCTCTGTTCTACCTACTGTTTCAGGTACAGCTTAGGTATTACCTCCTGTGTGAATCCTTCCCGAACTCCTCCTTGTGCCATCAGTCACTTCTGTCTCTGTGCCCCCATAGCTCATTGTCTGAAGCTCAAATTAGGGCAGTCATCACACTGTGGTACGATTGTTGCTTTCAAGGTATGTCTCCTCCCCTAGAATGGGAACTACCAGATCACAAGCACGGTGCCTGGCACATAGTTAATGCTCCACAGATGATGTTGAATGAGTAAATAATCTCTTCTTTTTAGACTTATGGGCAAGTGATAAAGGAACATATATTTGTGAAGTGGAAAACCAGTTTGGAAAGATCCAGTCCCAGGCAACAGTAACAGTGACAGGACTTGGTAAGATCAATTAAGTACTTAGACACCACACTTTTTGAAAACATCAGACTCCTCTTAGTACGTCATCTCTTGCCTGTACCATTAAAAACAAACAAAAAAAAACCCAGGTAAACATCTGATTACTACATTAGCCTTCCTTCTCCCCACCCTATTTCATATTTCATGATGTTAGAACTGGAAATAGAGATCATCCTCTTCAAGCTCCTTATCTTTCATTTGAAGAAATGAAGGTCAATTGAATAAATTCATTTAAGTCTTAAGTATGAGTACACACACACACACACACACACACACACACACAACACACACACATGTTGTGGTGGTGTGCTTTTCTAGTTCTTTTCTTTACACTTATTATTTTAGTCCACATGGAATTATTTCTGTGTGTGATATGAAGTAAGAATATAATATCCGTTATTTCCAAGTAGTAAGACACTTGTTTTAATATTTTTATTGCATGTTCTCTTCCCACTGAATAAAATACCCATTTGGTCACATGCTAAATTTATAATCATATGTCTATTCCTTGGAATTCTATTTATGCACTAGTCCTACATTGTTTAAATTATTACACCATTTATTGTGATTTTTAAATCTCATTAATACACTTCTATAAAATTTTCTTTATGTATCTCCCTTAATTCATCTACGTATATTTAAATTTCCCAAGAAGACTCTCTTAGAGATTTTGCTTTGATTTATGTAGAATTACTTCCCTGATTTCCATTCAAGAGTCCACCTCATTTTATTTGCCTGAGCTGTTATGACAGCCTCCTCACTAATCTCATCCCTTCCACTTTTCCCTTGTCCGGTAAGTTCTCAGATTGATATTTCCTGAAAATGGTTCTGATGATTCCACTCTTCTATTTATCCATGCTTTCAGTCACTCTCCATTTGAATACATTGCAGATTTCTTGGCTTGACCTTTCTGCCCTTTCATGCCATAGACTTATTCTTTTTTACTTTCTCTACTTCTTTGCTATTACCTGTCCTCTTGCCATTCCCTCTGCTTAGAAGGGTCCTTTATCTCTATCTTCCAATTCATACCCATGTACATTTAAAAATCTCGTTCTTGAAAACTCCATTTCTAATAGCATAATTAGTAGTCATCTTTGCCTATAAAAGAGTTTGCTTTCCTTTGGATGAAATAGCATTGACAGTGCCTGTGTTCTCTCTCTGATTTAGTTGCTCCACTCATTGGAATCAGCCCTTCAGTGACCAGTGTAATTGAAGGACAGCAGCTGACTTTGCCTTGTGTTCTATTGGCTGGAAATCCCATTCCAGAACGTCGGTGGATTAAGAACTCAGCCATGGTAAGAACATTTTAAATCCATGCATTCATATTCCTCTTGCGTAATATGAATTCATATTCATATATTGCCTCTTGTGTAAGAGGCAATGTATTCCAAACATTGAAATTTTAATGTAATAAATATACAAACATATATTTTTTAAGTGTACCAAAACTTTTCTTCAGTATTAACATGTTTATGCAGTTCATATTATTTTGAAATTAATATGATGGAGAAATAGTCAATGGTGTAATTTTATAATTTTGTAACTAGTAAACTCTCTTCAGAATATGTAATAACTGAAGCAAGTATGAAGTTTTTTTCCATAGGATTTAAATATTTTATATCCTTCTTTGCAGGACATAATAAAATGTTAATATTCTCATAACATTCTTTCATTTTATATATTAATCTTTATTGTTATCGTCAAACGTTCTTTTATTGTGAACTATTTTAAAATGTGGATCTACTTTGTGTCATTTTTCAATGCATAACTTTTGATTATGAAGGAATGCGAAAAATTTTCACGGTTGTAAGGAATTATTCTGTAAACATGCTATCTATAGCAATAAATTTTCACCTAGTCCAGAGCATTTTTCCTTCCATTTTCCAGAGTATTTAGACTTACTCCCTTATTGAAGTACCAATTAAAAGTGAATTGATTCCATGGGATAAGATGTAAAATTGTTTGTATTTGCATAAAAACCTGAGAAAAATGAGTGCACCTCACTCAATAATAAATGCCCTTATAACATTGGATGATACTGTTTGAGCACTAAAGTACCCTATGATTGAACAAAATGCATAAATGTTACAGAGTTAGAGGTGATGATTCTTAACGGAAACCGTTGTCAGCCTTCTCTCATGCAGTTCCTATATCATACATTGCCCTCTAATATTATTTGTATCTGTCACTGAAAAGGGTGCATGTTGAGATTAAGTCACATTCTCTCAGCTTGAATGATGCCTGTTTGCCAGAATGAAAATGTCAGATGGCTTGGAAGTGGTAGTAAAGCCTTCTTGAAAAAGAACAAATTAAGCCAAAAGTAAAAGTGAAATTTGGGTCCTTCGTGATAATAAAAATTACAGAAACAGGGAATTAGTGTTGTTTCTATTTCTTTCCCTTTCCAATATGTGCATAATTCTGACAGATGTTAGTGGGTAGAATTTTTGGTGGTATATCACAGTGACATACAATTGATGCTACTCTTGGTAACATTTTATTCTCATCATTTTTCACTTAAGGGTGTTAAAATATTTTGTTATTTTATAACACATTTAATAACCCAGTTGGAGAAGAAAGCAGATCTGGTTTGGGCTTACACAATATTGCCTGTTTAATTAAAAATGACTTTTTTTTTTTCCTTCAAGTTGGTCCAAAATCCTTACATCACTGTACGCAGTGACGGGAGTCTCCATGTTGAAAGAGCTCGGCTGCAGGACGGGGGCGAGTATACTTGTGTGGCCAGTAATGTTGCTGGAACCATTAGCAAAACTACCACTGTGGACGTGCATGGTAAGAGGCGCACCCATCATAATTCTTTCCAAACCATGTTCAAAGCTGGGTTCATATCTTTAAATCAAATAACTCTGTTCTTCTAGTTTTAAGAAGCAGATATCTTTCCTAATTGTTATTCTTAACAAAAAGCCTTATTTCTTGAACAATATTTACATTGTTAAGCCTGTTTCCAGATTTCCCTTTTCTGTATATACAAAAGGACATTATTGGGAGTCACTTGCTGAGTCTCTCCAGGGGCTTTTGTAAGTGATTTCTTAATTGATAAAAGTGAACTCAGCTCTCAAAGAGTTATGTTTAAAAGTACATTTTAATTTCAGGAAAGCTGAACTTACTGTGCCATCAAAATTGCCTCTTCTCGGATTGTGCCACAAGCATTTTCTTTCTAATGACCCCTTTGTGTGTTTGCTAGAAATGACCTAAACTTTTCTAAAGGCCACTTCATGTGCTCCAAACAATCTTTTTGCGTGTTAAATAACTTAAAGGTCACAAATAAAAAAATCCAGAAACCATCCTTTTTCCATTCGTGAGTAACCGTTACCAACTTTTTACATCTCAATAAATAACAGCTTCATAGCTTAAGAAATTGTCGTAACTTCTTTTGTATATCTCCTTTAAAGACTTTGCTTTTTAAAGCGTTGTATTAAAAACTAGCTCTGTGTACAGGGATAAAAGTAGAATAGAACATTTATTTTTAGTAGTTGATTCAGTCTTTTTTAGGGCCTGGATTGGAGAATCCAGTAATTTCCAAATTTTGCTTGTTCTGTTGAAATTTTCAGTGGATACAGGACATCTTTTTTAATGTGTGCTTCTCATTGTAAACAGCCTCTTCCACCTCTTTCAGTCCTATACCAATCATGTACCAATCTCCACCAACATTATGTGAGATATTCTTGAAGAAATACCAAAGTAACATTAAATGAGTTGAGTAAATACATAATGTCAAATTGGGTATAGCTGTGTTTAACTATTTTTTAAAGAAGATCAGTCCATACATTTTGCGGAGGGTGCTTATGGACCAGTTTGAGAATCTACGGTAGAAATGCATTCATGTCATCTCCCTTTGGCATCTAGCAACTGCCTAGAATATTGTGTTGAGAAGAATTCTGATATAAATTTTCACTTGGGTGAAAGAGTGACATGATTAGTTGTGATGTCTGCCAGGTCCGAGGAGTATGGAGAAGACAGACGAACCAATGAGGTGGTTTATCAAGATGCAAAAAATTTTAACAGTTAAAAGTTGAAAAGGTCATTTCACAACATCGTTTCATCCATCTTAGGCCAAAAGTGTAACTGATTTAGTTAATAAGATTAAGAAAAATTAACCCAGCATTTGACATGAACTAAACCAAACAGCTATTTAGAGGACAGATTTGCCTTTGAGTTGGATGTGATCCAGTATCACAAATTCTGTATACCTCTGTATTTATGTTAATTTCATCACTCTGCCTCTCCACTTTTAAGAGTATTTATTATATCCTGAGATAAACCATAATGGAAAAGAATATTAAAAAAAGAATGTGTGTATATATATATATATATATATAAAAAACTGAGTCACTTTGCTGTACAGTAGAAATTAACACCACATTGTAAATCAAAGGCTCTCAAAGAATTCTTAGAAGAATTGAATTAACGAATGCCCATATAAATATGTGCAAATTAAAATGACAAACTATTTAATTGTCATGTTGATTTACATAGATTGACAATCTGGAAAGAAAAACTCTTCCATACTCAAATGTCATCAGATTTGAAAAACGTTGCCTAAATTTGCCACTTGCCTTTATAGCTGTCGAACTGAATATGTATTTAAGAAAATGGCTTATTCCATGTTGCCATAAAATGACAGCAAAGTTGAAAGTTGACTATTCCATGATGATTCTGGAAATTAAATATCTCACTTTAGAGAGTAGCCTGACATTCTTGTCTATGGCTGGGAATTTACTGCCAATTCTTTAAGAAGATATGATCTAAAGAATAATCCCAGCCTTAGGAAAATACAAGGATGTAGCAAAGCTCATCTAAGCCTTTCAAAAGGAAGCTTTTGCACTGAGGTCTCTGGTTTCTCTTGTTCTGGCAAACTTCTCCAGGGTAGCTGGGATAATTCTAGAGAAATTTGACTTAAAAACAAGAGCCACAGTGAGTGCTTGAGCTCTAGGGAACAGCTCCAGTCTCATCTTTCTGGGGGAAGGAAAGGAAATTCCTGGTATATATTGGGCTTTCATTACGTTCCTTGCGCTATGTTAGGTACTTTCACGTATGGGAGCTTTTTTTTTTTTTAAAGATTTATTATTTATTTAATTAATTAATTTATTTTTTTTGGCTGCGTCAGGTCTTAGTTGCAGCATGCGGGATCCTCATTGAGGCATGCGGGATCTTTTGTTGCAGCGCACAGGCTCTTCGTTGTGGAGCGCGGGCTTCTCTCTAGCTGTGGTGTGCAGGTTTTCTCTTCTCTAGTTGTGGTGCGTGGGTTCCAGAATGCATGGGCTCTGTAGTTTGTGGCACACAGGCTTCTCTCTAGTTGAGGCACCCGGGCTCAGTAGTTGTGGCACGTGGGCTTAGTTGCCCTGTGGCATGTGGGATCTTAGTTCCCTGATCAGGGATGGAACCCGTGTCCCCTGCATTGGAAGGCAGATTCTTTAACATTGGACCACCAGGGAAGTCCCTGGGAGCTTCTTTAATCAAATTCTTTATTTTGAGAACATTGAGTATTGATAATTTTTTGTATGCAAGTTGGTTATGATGAACAGATATATACAGAATAGAATGATGAAGTCTTCCCTTTCCTTTTGCTCCCAATCATATAATGTCAATTCTTCAGTTGCTTTCTAAAGTCAAAAGATATGCATTCTTAGTGAAAAATATTGACTGGTCTTCCCTGGTGGCGCAGTGGTTGAGAGTCCGCCTGCCGATTCAGGGGACGCGGGTTCGTGCCCTGGTCCGGGAGGATCCCACATGCCCCAGAGTGGCTGGGCCCGTGAGCCATGGCCGCTGAGCCTGCGCGTCTGGAGCCTGTGTTCCGCAATGGGAGAGGCCACAACAGTGCGAGGCCCGCATACCGCAAAAAATATATATATATATTGACTTAAAATCTTGTATTTTAGACTTTTAAATGTAAACTCCTGAGGCCTTTCAAGCTTTACTTTTGAATTCCTTTTACGAAAATAGATTCTATTTTCGAGGTTAAATTTAGTAGCTTGCTAAGTGATTCTTGTGTATAGACAGGTATTTAATCTGTAGTGGTTAAACAGTCCATTTCTCTGGAGGTGAGGTTAAGTCAGCTCACTGCAGCTTAACGGGGTAATGGAGAATGGTGTAAGATATGTTAAGTGTGTAACTCTGTAGTTCTAGCTTGAATTTCCTGAAAATACGATTTCCTTCAGTTCTCTCTTATTTTTGTTAGGAAAATCAACTTAATTTACTACTTGATTTTAAGTGTTTATTAAATTCTTCAGATTGCAACTATTTTATTTACTTTATTACACTCCCTTACAAATTGCCATACGTTTCTAACAGAAAAGGTTGTCTTTGCTAGTTTTTAGAAATATTCGTATATCCTGAAAATGTTCAACTTTAAACTTGTGAGGCTAAATGGAAGGACGGGTGCTCAGATTCTGCATATTGCTTCCTTTTCCAGTTCTGCCAACCATTCAGCATGGACAGCAGGTACTCAGTACCATTGAAGGCATTCCAGTAACTTTACCATGCAAGGCAAGTGGAATCCCCAAACCATCTATCATCTGGTCCAAGGTAAATGACGTATCTAGTGATGTTTGTTAATAATATGTGTTGCTACAACAATATTTGAATATTTTCATACATGGAACTTGTCACTGTACCATAGAACCTTACAGAAAGGAGAACCCATAGTCATACGTCTTAGAAGGGACCTTAAAATGTCCTTAGTTCATTCAACTACTTGATGCTTAAATAGTATTAACACAACAGTGAACACTAATGCAGCACATTCTTTGTGCCGGGGACTTTTCTAAGCACTTCACATGTTGTAGCAGATCCTTTTTTACTCCTTGCCACATCCCCTAAACCCTTTTGACTTAAGCTCAGCTCTGGTGGACTGCTCCATGCTCTCTGCCAGGGTCACTCTTCATGCATGTACCTCTCTAGTTTGGGGACTCAGGGCTTTCTCCAAAACCCCACAAGGCCCCTTAGCCTGCTGAGTGGTCAGGGAGTACAAGAACATTAAATCCTGGGAGAAGGAGGTGTCCCATATAAATGTCCCACTTCTCATCTATCAGAAAAATCCTTCTGGGGTGCATTGCATCTACATAGTTTCTCAGAGGGCCCCGAGCACACTGAGCTTATAAGCCCAGCCACGGAGGAAACCAGGACAGTGAAACCCTTTATTAGCTTTCCTTCCTTCTTGCCTCACTTTCCAACTGTCCTCTTCAAGCCCCTGGGAATCACTTTCCAAGTAAACTTCCTGACTCCACATCTTTATCTTGGACTCTGCTCTTCTGGAAGCCGAAATAAGACACATAGATGAACTCATTTATCCCCCTCAGTATCCCTGTCGTGAAGTTCTCTGGCTTTTCCTTATGTTCTTGCAGTGAGGAAAGAAGGACTTCCTTCTTCCATTTTCTGAGGAAGTCCTTTCCATCTTTCAACAGCCATGAAGGTGGCATATTTTCTGTAGATTAAATCTGGTAGAGAGAAAGTAATATAAAATGGTGGCATAATAATGAAATATGGCGTTTGTATATTTAGGGTCACAACCAAAGTATTTTGTCATAACATCTAATTTTATACTTCTAAAAATCTCTGAAATATAGAGAAGTTGGTTTTGACATCCGTAAATTAAACTGAAAGATTAAGATTTCTGCATCCTGGGCACAAAAATATGGTGCTGAACCTGATCCCCCAAACTGCACAGTCTCTGGTACTGAGTAGAAGTTTAATGCATTTTAGGGAAATGTAAAAATGAAATCTTCTTTACAGGATGGCCTTTGAGCTGGGATCATGCACAGAAGTTAAGAGTTTAGGCCCCCAAGCCTGCCTGCCTGGGTTCAAGTTCCAGTTCTACCACTGACTAACTGTTTGGCCCTGGGCAAGTTACTCTGCCAAGCCCCCAGATTTAATTCTGTCATCTGTAAAACAGGGGTTGTAGTAGTTCCTACTCATAAGATTGTTGTGAGCATTAACATAATTAATTCATGTGAAGTGCTCAGAACGGTACCTGGCTTAGCATAAACACTCATCCCATCTGCTGCTACCTCATCCTCTCCACTTTTTTTTTTTTTTTTTTTTTTTTTTAATAGCGGTACACGGGCCTCTCACTGTTGTGGCCTCTCCCGTTGCGGAGCACAGGCTCCGGACGCGCAGGTTCAGCGGCCATGGCTCACGGGCCTAGCCGCTCCGCGGCATGTGGGATCTTCCCGGAGCGGGGCATGAACCCGTGTCCCCTGCATCGGCAGGCGGACTCTCAACCACTGCGCCACCAGAGAAACCCCATCCCCTCCACTTTTAAGTAGCTTTGGAATGAAGGGGATCTAGTTTGGTATGAAGAAATGTCACCTTTGCATTGTTTGTTTAATTTTTCTTACAAAGAGCTTTCTTCAAATTAGCATTCTTTCAATCTAGTATTTTCCCCTTTAGAGATTTTTTTTCTTCTTCTCTTTTCTTCCAGACATTAAGTCACTCCTTTATTATCTTAAAAAACACTTTTTGCTCTGTGTTGTTTTGCAGAAGGGCGAGCGGATTTCCACCAGCAGTGCTAAGTTTTCCGCAGGGGCTGACGGAAGTCTATATGTGGTGTCCCCTGGAGGTGAGGAGAGCGGGGAGTACGTCTGCACCGCCACCAATGCAGCTGGCTACGCCAAAAGGAAAGTGCAGCTGACCGTCTATGGTGAGAGCCCTCGGAGAGGAATGTTTTTCTTTGATGCTGTCTGTCTGCCAAAACTCACATTTCTCTCCCAAATAATGTTACTAGAGGGCTGTACCCCTAAAGTGAACTGCTTTTCCAAGTTTATAGTTTTGTACAAAAAATGCATTTTTCCTGCCAACCAACATCTCCTCTACTTAGATTCTGATTTAAAGGGAGAGGAATTGTATAGCCCTTTGGAAAAATTTTATGGTGTTTTCCCAAGGAGTACGCTTATGTCACCCAACCCTCTTTAGAAACACCACTTAGTTAAAACTTAGTTAAAACAAAGCCAAACCTCAGCTATATCTTGGTTAGTGCTCTGCCTTGAGGGGTTGCTTTTACAGATGCTGGATTCCAAAAGGGCATTTCAGCTGACCTCTGCATTGTGTTCTGAAAGAAGGAGCTAAAAAGGAAAACTTTCTAGTCCTTTTCCTTTAAGCTCTCACAATGTGTGTTAATGGAAAGCTTTAGATACGTCCTGAGACTTTGGAACAAACAGCATCTTTTTGCAAATTACTGAAGAATTATAGTAGTCCCCATTTTAGTGTGAATTAAAGTGTGCTTTGTTTTCAATGTACTGTTTCCCTTTCAAAACTTGTGTTTATTTTAGTAAGGCCCAGAGTGTTCGGCGATCAACGAGGACTGTCCCAGGATAAGCCTGTTGAGATCTCAGTCCTTGCAGGGGTAGAGGTGACACTTCCATGTGAAGTGAAGAGCTTACCCCCACCCATAATTACCTGGGCCAAAGAAACCCAGCTCATCTCGCCATTCTCTCCAAGGTAGGGGACCTGGGATGAATCGAAACATGTGAAACATAATCTCTTGGGACAGGTGACTGTACTTGTTCAGGTTTTCAAATGTCTCAAAAAAAAAAAAAACCTTTTAAATTTGAGATAATTTACACGTACATTCGAGCCTACAGAAAATATATATGCCTTCTAAGTCATTCTTTAATAGCAGAAGTGCTAACACCCAGCTTTGACATAATTTCCCACTGGTGCATTCTACAAGGTAGTTATGAAAATGGAGTAGATTTGTATGTAGATCCTGGTTAGCACAAAGTGCATAGTATAAAATTCCAGTAATCCCAGATGAGCAATAAAACACAATACATTCTCTAATATCTAGGATTTGACTTTCATTAGATGACTGTGTAAAAATCTTCTTGATTGAACTTAAACCCTTATACAAATAAAGGCCCACTGAAACAATATATTTGATAGGCTAAGTGACGTGGAAAGCAGAATGCCAGAGCCCTTAAGAGCGCAACCTTTGTTGCCATGCTGATGTGAGTTTTAATTTACCTCCACCACTTAAAGCTTACCTGAAACTTAGGCAGTTTTTTTCAGTGGGCCTCTTTGAACCTCAGATTTCTTGTTTATAAAATGGGTATAATACCTGAAAGGATGATATAAGATAATGTACATTCCATATCCCGTCTCTGGTTCTCAAAGAATGGTAGCAATTACTGTTTTAACTCAACATCATGCCAGAAGTTACTGGCGGAATAAGAATTACAGTCTCTAGCTATTGTCTGTTAGACTTGTTGATGTATGGTTATGAAGCTATAAATTCATGCCACAGTAGTTTCCCTACCACTGGTGAGAAAAAAAGTAAACAATTAAGAACTACTTTACTATTTGTTTGAAAAAATATTTGCCTCGAATAGTTTTGAATAGAAGAAATACCACATTTCAGATAAAGTTGAAGTTTCATTGTTCCCCTCCTCAGTCATAATCTCTTTTCTCCCTTCCCAGGGGCACAAACACTGACACAGACTTGGTGTATATCCTATGCATACATCCTTAAATAGTATAGAATATTGTTTTCTCTGTTTTTAATTTTGTTTTGTGTACTTGTTTTCAATTTACCATTGTAACATGTTCTATATTATTATTCTACTGCTTGCTTTATTGAGTCAACATTTAGCCATTTTATACATATATTCAGTTTATTCATTTTAACTACCATATACATATTCTACATTTTATTTATACATTTCCCTGTGTATGGACATTCATGTTCTTGTTTGTTTTGTCTTTCTACATTTTCTTCTTTTCTTTTTCTTGGTTTTAGAAATGGCTTTTCAGGGAATATCTTTTTTTTTTTTTTTTTTTTTTTTTTTTGTTTTGTGGGCCCCCCCCCGCTGTGGCCTCTCCCGTTGCGGAGCTGTGGCCTCTCCCGTTGCGGAGCACAGGCTCCGGACGCGCAGGCTCAGCGGCCATGGCTCACAGGCCCAGCCGCTCAGCGGCATGTGGGATCCTCCCGGACCAGGGCACGAACCCGTGTCTCCTGCATCGGCAGGCGGACTCTCAACCACTGTGCCACCAGGGAAGCCCATCAGGGAATATCTTTTTATCTCTCTTTGTATGCATATGCATGTTTCTTTGCGACTTGCACCTAGAACCCCAATTTCTAGTTAGAATGAATTACTATTTTCACCTTTGTAGACCGTGCTTAACTGCCTTCTGAAGGGGCAATCCTGATTTACCTTCCATCAACAGAATATAAGTGTACCTTTTGCCACATTATAATCACTGCATGGTGTTGACTGACTTAAAATTTTTTGCCATTCGTCTGGATGTGAAATGGTGTCTTGCAACTGTCTTACTTTTCACGTGACTGAACTCTAGTGAGCCTGGAATGTTTTCCCTTGTTTGTTGGCCATTTGTGTTATCTGTGAATTGCCTCTTTAAACCTGCTGCAATGTACTGGTGACTTGTTTCTCTTTTTCTTATTGAATGTAGAAATTTGGTTTTTGTTCTCAATAACAATCCTTTGTTTGTTGTACGTGTTGAAAATATCTTCTCTCAGTCTACTCCTAGCCTTTCAGGTTTATGTATGGTGTCTGGTTGTACAGAATTTAAAAATTTCTATGTAGCTCAAGGTGTTAATCTATTATTTTTTTAGATTTCTGCTTTAGGAAGATCATAAACAGAACTCCAATGTTTTATTGCAATTTTTAAGTTTGTTTTCACATTTTGGATTTTAATACATCTGAATTTTTATTTTGTGTATGGTATTAGGTAGTGCTCTAATTTTATTTGTTTTTTTTCCCATGTGGAGAGCCACTTGCCCAGCACCATTTTGGAATAGTCAGTCCTTTCCTGACTTTTTGTAACACCATCTCTGATATTGCATGTTGAGTTCTCATACATGCTTAAGTCTTTTTTTTGAAGGGGGGGGTTCCATCTTTAACTGTTTATCTATTTGTCTGTCTCTGGGCCCATAGCACACTTTGTCTTAGCTTACGAGAAATCTTGATAGTAAGTAGGTCTATTTGACCTCCTCCCTGTTAAAGTTATTTTAGTACAATTAACATAATAACATTTTTATATGTAGATCTGGTTTACCTAACTATATAAGAGGAATATATTCAGTATATATCTGAGAATGGCATATATACCTTTTTTTGCCTTTATTTTAGGATACTAAACTTTTAAATAAAGCATTGTAGAAAAAAGCAATAATGTGTTCAGAGTATATTTAAAGTTTATTAAACTATACATTTGCTTTGTAAAGTTGCAACTTAGCAAAGCAGAGAGATGTACAATTATTTGACGATGTCAGGCCCTTACATTAGATTTAAATGTAAAAGAAAACTGATTTGGTATTTGTAAGAACATCATACAGAATACTCAAGACAATTTTGATAATTATGAAAATTCCTGACTTTTAAGGTGTATAGAAATGACATTATAGATGGGAGAATGGTTTGAAAAAGAGCTTGCAGAGTAGTAATTTCACATTGAATTGTAGCTGCGTAGGGGATATTTAAATCCTCATACTTTATGGTCTACTCTCTGGTTTCTTTCTTTTAGACACACGTTCCTTCCTTCTGGTTCAATGAAGATCACTGAGACCCGCGTTTCAGATAGTGGGATGTATCTTTGCGTTGCCACAAATATTGCTGGGAACGTGACTCAGTCTGTTAAATTAAATGTCCATGGTGAGTTTTGAAATGAAGGCATATGCTATGGCATATACTGGCCACAGGGAGACCTATTGTCCCAGTTTCTTTGATAATTAACCTCAAATTGTATAGAGAGTAATTATAGAAAAATTTTCTAAAATCTGAGACTTGTGATTTCCTTTCAGTTACTCTGAAATCTTTATCTGCCATCTGTAAACAACTCTCCCCTTTTTCCTCAGATGCACAGTATTAAAATTTTGGATCTCAATTTTACTAGATGTCTACAGTCACTTATGACTATTGTGGATACACCATAAAAAAAGAAAATGTGTTTAGACCGGTGGCTTCTTGTTGAAGTGAATGTGAATGCCCAAGGAAGAACTTAATAGCATATAAATGGTCATTTTCAATGTTTGTAGAGCTCAGCCACTGAAAACATTCTGCTCCTGGGATTCTTTAACTACTTTAAAACTCTCTAGGTAGTCTGCTTTCTTCTCTCAATTTGCCATAGTCTATCTATTGATAATTACTCATTCATTCAACACATGCTTAGTGAGCGCGTGCTGTAAGCCACACATTCAAATATCAGAAGAAATTTTCTCAAATAGTTTTGACCTGATTTCACTCTCAGATCAGTCACTGCAGTAGCGTCCTCTTGACTGTGGGATATGAAATCCAATGAGAGTTCTGTCATTTACTAGCATTAGGCATATTACCTCCCCTCGTCTATATTTAATTTTCTCTTTCATAAAATGATGATAATAATACAGGCATATCTTGGAGATATTACTGTTTTAGTTCCAGACCATCTCAATGAGGCAAATATGGCAATAAAGTCAGTCACACAAATTTTTTGGTTTCCCAGTGCCTATAAAAGTTATGCTTACACTGTACTGTAGTCCATTAAGTGTGCAATAGCATTCTGTCTTTTAAAATAATGTACATACCTTAATTTAAAAATACTTTATAGCTAAAAAATGCTAACCGTCATTTGACAATGCAGGGTTGCCGTAAAACTTCAATTTGTAAAAATTGCAATATCTGTGAAGTGCGATGAACCAAAGCACAATAAAATAAAATAAAGTATGCCTGTACTATCAAACTTAAAAGTTTGTTGTAAGGGAAAACCTTTAGAATATACTGGTTAAATATTAAGTCTTAACAAAAGGACAGAGGAATGGGGTTTGTTAGGGAAGTAAAGTACATAAATTCTAATCATATTCTTATGAGTCAACTTGATTATAGTTCATAATGCTTGTATGTGGAACGCAATCCTACTTGCCAGTGTTTTGATAAATTATCTCATTTAAATTTCTGAAGGAATGTAGATAAAGGGAAATAATAGAGGCTTTATCTTGATTTTCTTCTCTGAAATTAACAAAAGCTTTTATTAGAAATATTTCGTACTGTCTGGCTAAACCTTCCACAAAGAGAACAAAAACTAAGAATACATGGAGAGAAATGCTTTTTGTTTTGCTCACTTAGATGATAGAAATTAACTGGATTGCCATTTAAGAGGGCTTTAAACCTTAAGTTATTTACATATTATAAGAAATCTGACATCATTAAATGCTTACTTTTCCTCGAGTTTGGAATGAGGAGTTTTATATTCATTATTTCCCATAACCCTTGCAGTGTATTGGTATTGAAGAGGTTATTTTGCCTAGATTATCAAGGAAACAGGCCTCAGGAAATTCACTGAATTGCCCTAGATCACACAGCTAGTTAAGTGGCCTGAGCCTGGATCCAAATCCTGAGATTATTCCACTGTCTTACGCTGCCTCTTGGTAAGGAGCTCTCATTTAAAGTGAGAAAAGGAGGAATTTTTTAAAACTTGGATTATTAATACTCAGTTGCTGTTTCCAGTGCCTCCAAAGATACAGCGTGGCCCTACAGTTATGAAGGTCCAAGTTGGTCAAAGAGTGGACATTCCATGCAGTGCTCAAGGGACACCTCTTCCTGTAATCACCTGGTTTACAGGTGGAAGCGCCATTTTGGTTGATGGACTGCAGCATATTAGTCATCCAGATGGAACATTCAGCATCGAACAAGCTGTGCTCTCCGATGCTGGCATATATACATGTGTCGCTACTAACATAGCAGGCAGTGATGAGACGGAGATAACGCTACATGTCCAAGGTGATTTTTGGCCTAGGAAAATATTTGTACAGTGGGGGAAAAACCCTGGAGTCTATACAGAATATATAGTCTTGGATGGTCTTGGATCACTTTCAGAAGATTTCTATATAACTTTTATGACTCTCTAGTTAACTTTGAAAGGAGAATCATTCCAGAAAGAAATGAAACTATACATTACAAAACTGTTTACCTTTGAAAATGGAGTTGCCCTGGATGATGTAGACAGTGGAAACAATCCTAGATAAGTGCCTCACCCCCTATTTTTGGTTTGGAAGAAATTGTGGGCAGAGTGGGTTGGAGTAGGATTTACCTCACAGTGGTAATTTGCACTCAATATTAATCCCTAGAAATCGAGGTCCACTGTTCCCTGTAATGATGTAGGCCTTATTTTGAGGGTTTAAATATTAATCCTTGGGGACTTCCCTGGCGGTCCAGTGGTTAGGGCTCCAAGCCTCCACTGCAGGGGGGCATGGGTTCGATCTCTGGTCAAGGAACTAAGAACCTACAGGCCACGTGTCACGGCCAGAAAAAAAAAAAAAAAAAGATGAATCTTTACTCCTTCAAGCAACAGGTGTTTATCAAGTTCCTGACAGGCGTCTGTCATGATCTGGGCAGAGAGGAGGAAATAGTGACAAAGGTAAAACACCTGCTCTCGTGAGCGGTTCTGTAAGTAGGCAGAAAGCAAGCAAGTACAGATCGTGAGACGTGCTGTGTAGAAAATTAAAACAGGGTGATGCTCCCAGCAGTTGGCTACTTTAGATTGAATTGTCGTGTAGGACTTCTCTGAGGAGATAATATTTATAGTGAAATCTTGTTGACTGGCGGGAACCAGCCATGTCCAATCAGGAGGAAAAGCACTCCTGTCAGAGAGGATACCATTGCCAAGGTAGGAATAGAGAAGCAGGTGTCATACTTAGCCTCAGAAGAGTTCGATATTGCCCAAGGAAAGCCTGTGATAATGCATTTCTTTTTCTAACAGAACCACCTACGCTGGAAGATCTAGAGCCTCCGTATAACACTCCATTCCAAGAAAGAGTGGCCAGTCAACGCATTGCATTTCCATGTCCTGCAAAAGGTATGGAATACTCGGACGCATGGGCATTGGCATAATGTTGTATTCTTCCAGAATTCTATATTGAACCCCAAACATCATAAAATTCTACTTGTCAGTCCTCGTTATAACATTTGGGCATAATGGAAACTAATCCCTCTTTCAAATAACAACTACGTTGAATAGGTATTTTTCCCTCCCAGGTGTTTTATTTCCTTCACTGGAGATACCTTCTGTTTTTTCAAACTTGCCTTATCTAGCATGTTTTCCAGGTCGTTCATGCTTCTTCCTGTTACTTCTTGTAGTTCATTGCATTTTTGACAAGAATTCTCTTTAAAATGTGACAGATAGGGCTATTCAAACTTTGCATATTTATCTCAGTCAGGGGTATAAATTAAGGCAATCCCCTTGTTTGTTCTAGATACTTCTTTTCTAAAAACCTCTTTCTAGATTTATCCTCTACTGGTAATTCTGGAGCCAGGTTGTAACTTGGCTCTCTGATGCTTGTCCAGACTCCTTCTCTCCCTGAATTTCTGGGTTTTCTATCCCACCATGTTTCCTGGCAGGAGATTGTTATTCTCTCTCCTCTAGAGGATGTGAAAAAGGCACTGTCACTATCACCTTACTCTGGATGCCCAATAGATGGTTAAGAACATCTTTTCTTTTGCATATGCGTTCATCTGCAATGACTCAAATGAGTCTGTAGCAGTTCTGGCAAAGACCAAGCAGTATTCTTTCCATGACCTCCTGGAGGGCTCCATGCCACTGGTAGCATTAGTGCTCCCACATGTAACTCTTAACTCTCCTGTCCCTGGAGACAGTGGCAGTTGAAGGTCCTTAAGCCTGTCTCTGTTACTGTAGCAAGATTTTGCCTCTCTTAACAGCATTAAAAGAAAGATAACTTTAACAAGATTTTCAGATATCTAAAGAATTGTCAGTAACTATTCCTGGAGCCAGTGGGGAGGGAGGCAAGGCCTGGAGAATGATCCTTGAGAAAGGTTTAAGTTCAGCTGAGTTCTGTGGGTGCTTACTACTGATGGAGCCCTGCCAGTGGCACTATTGTTCAGTACTCTCCGCTGAATCCCTGACTCCCAAGCTGGCTTGGACTTCCCTTTTCCATTTTGAAATACCACCTCTTCCTAGTACTCTATTCTCACCGGGGGTAGAATTCTTGAGTTCATTTAAAATAGCTAGATGCCTTTTCATTTTATTTGCCATGAATTTCATCTTGACCATGGTTGTTCTACCATTTAGAAATAAAATAGAACACAGTTTCTTTCTTTTGCTTGTTCATTTACTTTTTCATTTATTAACTTAACAAATATTAACTGAGAAGTTTGAGAACCACATAAAAGAATGAGTAAGATGTAAGGAAATGATGATAACCCCCTTTTTTCCTTGACAACATGAACAACTGCAGTCCATCAGTTTTCTCTTCTCTTCCTCATCAGTCAGCATCTTACTATGAGGATGATGAAATAGGCGAATATTTTTGTTTTATTTTTTCCCATAAGTATAGTCATTTTATTAGTTCATAGTCATTCATAGTCAATCACAGTCATTTTTATAATTCCTTAACTCAATTTGAGTTTAACCTAAATGACACATTCTATGTATTCCTGCCATTCTCTTGTACTTAGATATATGACCATTCTTTAATATTTTTATTATGCTTTAATATAAGATTATTAGCCACGTCTTATACAATTATATTAATTTTATTGAATGTGCTTTTTTGATTTTTATAGAGATTAAGTAAAATGTGAAAGTACTTAGAATAGTACCTGGCACATTGTTTGCTAAATAAATATATTCTTATTATAGAGTTTACTGTTTGTCTATTTCAAGTACGTCCTTTTGGCTCCATTATGCATTTTAAGATGGTTTTTATCACTTTCATTCATGAGTTATGTAACTTCCATTCACTCTCTTGGTCATAAATAAATTGAGGAAAGCAGTTCTGCTCACTGCTTTCTCAGCTTTCTTTTCAGTATAAAAAGTCAAGAAATAATCTATTGCCCTCTGTTTAACAGAATGGGATCCCCAGATGTGTGGATAGTAGACGTTCCTCATCTCTGCTCTATCAGGCCTGTTTAAAATGTGACTTACGAAGCATCATTTCTGTACATCATTTATGTACTCTGAGCAATCTTCATGTATATTCCTCTGATAGCATCTTGTTTTTGCTCTTCCTTTATTTTCATCCAAAAACTCTCCCCATTTCTAGTCCATTTAATTAATATAGCTTTTTTCCCCCACTAGCAGCATAAACTCACTCAAGAAAATGTTTTGCTTTGCTTACTGTCATCTGAATGTCTTGATAAAAACAACTTTAATCAAATTCTATACTACAAACCATACATCTTTTAACACTGATCAGGAATTAGAGGCATTAAATACCATAATCTCATCAAAATCCCATGCCAGGAGCAGTATCTTCAAAGAAGCATAGTACCTAAGGGTACATGTTATAATCATAACAAATTTTATTCCTCCTCAAGATATTTGCTATTTAATAGTGACTTCTAATTTTGTTGTAAAATATCACAAAGCTTTAATTTCTTATTTAGGTACCCCCAAACCAACCATCAAATGGTTGTGGAATGGTAGAGAGCTGACAGCCAGAGATCCTGGTATTTCTATATTAGAAGATGGTACCTTGTTGGTTATTGCTTCTGTTACGCCATATGACAATGGGGAGTACATTTGTGTGGCAGTCAATGAAGCGGGAACCACAGAAAGAAAATATAACCTCAAAGTCCATGGTAAATACAGACAGAAATGCTAAAATCGTGTAACTGAATATGTGACATTTTCAGATTCTTTTATATATGTTATTCTTTCAGTCTAGTGTTATTTAATATTTATGTGAATAGACGTGTTATCGACCAGAAAAGTAGTGGTCTAACTGCATTTATTGATTTATTTTTTATCACTGAAAGTTCAAATGGTAGAAAAAGATACATAGTCAGAAGTCCCCTGGACCTGAGCTAAGCCATCTACTTATCCTCCCTATGGGCAGGGAAGGTTGTTAGGTATATGTGTGTGTGGATGTATCTTCCCAGAGATATTTTTATGCAAAAATGAAGAAATATGAATATATATTTCACCCTCTTTTTTTTACATACAAAAAGCATTTATAGTAGACCATTATATACATTACTCCACACCTTGCCTATTTCATTAAACACTCTATCCTGGGGATTATTCAATATTCCTAACTCTTATTTATGCCTACCTAGCATCCCACCATACCATGATTTACTTAACTTTCTTCTAGTAATGATGAGCATTTGGTTTGGTACCATTTGTTTACTATTCTAAGTAATGCTTCAATGAAATCATGTATATACGGCACTTTGCACGTCAAAGGATATGTGCATTTTGAAATTTGATGGTTATTGGCTTCCAGAAACACTGGGCAATATTCATTCTCATCAGCAAAGTAGTCTCACGTAACTTGAGACTCTAGCAGTTTGCATTTTGAGCGGTATGTGAAATAAATAGGATCTCCCTTAAATTTATCCTTAATTCAAAACTCTAAAATAATAATTAAAGTAAAAATTCAATGAGTTACTTATAAATATAGTGGTCAAGACTCTTCATTTCATAATAAAAGCTGTCTTAAGTATGACCAGCCTTTCTAGCTATCAAGTATCTCAGAATTTGCTTTCTAAAGTTCTTTGGAAAGAAACTTTGTATATAATATTTATTTAAAACTATCTAACTACAACTTCTCACTTTTTGCAGTTCCTCCAGTAATTAAAGATAAAGAACAAGTAACAAATGTGTCCGTGTTGGTCAACCAGCTGACCAGTCTCATTTGTGAAGTTGAAGGTACTCCATCTCCCATCATTATGTGGTATAAAGATGATGTCCAGGTAAATGGAGACATCCAAGTATGCATAGGTCCTTGCCTCTCCCTCTGAAGTAAATCATTCAAATGTGACTTTCTTATTAATAATAGTATAAAAATTTTACTTCAAGTTTTAATTATGCATTTTTATTAGGATTGGAAATAACACTGACCCTTTTGGCCTTAAAAGGTGACTGAAAGCAGCACTATTCAGATTGTGAGCAATGGGAAGATATTAAAGCTCTTCAAAGCCACTCCAGAGGATGCAGGAAGATATTCCTGCAAAGCAATTAATACTGCAGGCACGTCTCAAAAGTATTTTAACATCGATGTGCTAGGTAAGGAAAACATTCTTTTAAAAAACTGCAGTTCAGATGCATTTCTTATATAGGACAGCATTAATTGTATTAAAGAGTAAAGAGGTGAAAAATAAATTGATAGGAGAAATATCATTCATTTTATTCTATTATTACCTTTGTCTTCAATATTGGTTAATCAGAACCATGTGATATAGAAAGTGTATAGGTATTTGTTATTATCATATAGCGATGTCTATGGGTACTTGGTACTGTCTTGTACAGAAAATACTAAATTACTGCTCTTGTTAGTTTCTCTAATGATGTGGTCAGGAAATTCTTTGGGAAGTAACTATACAGGATGATGCACAGTAAAATTCATTCATGTTGCCAGCATCTCCTAAAGCTGCTAGGTTGTACTTGAACTGAGGAAGGTAGTAAATTCACCCTCCCCTGCATTCTAATTAATTCCTATAACTAAACAATCTCAGCCCTGATTCTAATTAAGTGGGGAGAATGCTGAGAATGGGTAGCAGCTGTAATAAATTGGGATTTAAAACATTTAAAATGTTTTAATCATAAAATTTCTATAAGTTTAGTTTGTGAGATTATATTTGCTTATTAAAATTTACTTTGTGATAAAATGACTTCCTTCCTTTTCAATGTTTTGCTCATCGAAAGGGCATATGATTTGTAAGTCTGGAGTGGAAGTGAGGTCTGGGAATGATGCTGCATTAGAATTACCGTTCGTAAACTGCTAAAACATAAAAGTTCTCTCTCTCATAAGTCTTCTCAAAGCCTGAAGTACTTTGAATTTCCTCTGCTAAAATTACCATTATTGTATTTAAGTATAGGTTATAAAAACAAAGTGATCTTTTCTATCATTAGTCTCATTGGCATTATTTCTCTTGGCACTCATTTACTCTCATGACTTTGACTGCTGTCTGTACACTGATGACTCCCACATTTTTATCTCCAACTCAGACTTCTTCCCTGAGCTCTCAGGTGATATATCTGCTCTCCTCTACAATATCTTGGCTTGAATATCTCAGTGGCATAGAAAACTGAAAGATCTCAGTAAATGCCTGTTCTGGTCGCCTTCAGTGACCCCCATCATAGTGACCAGCACCTCCATCCATGTACTTGCTTCTGACACAACCTGGTGCTCATTCTTCCTACCTCCCTCTCCCTGACTCTGTAAATCTGTCTACATCCTGTTAAATCTGCTTCTTAATTCCATGTTAATTATAATTTATAAGCTGAATTAATGTAATAGCCTCCTAACTACTCCCCTTCATCCAGTATTTGCCACTGGAATCCGATCTTCATTCAGAAGCCCGTGTGGTCTTAAAACAAATTTGATCACAGCCCTCCCTTATTGAAACCCTTTAATGGCTGATCATTGCTCTGAAGATTAAGATCAAGCACGGTAGTGTGATATAAAGGGGGAGGATTCAAAGACCAGGGAAGTTTATGGGAGCTCTTTAATATGCTTTATAATTCCGAGAATAAAAACTAGTACAATCTTTTCACATTATATCTCATTTACAATTTTAGCATAGGAGCCCTTTAAAAGAGACAAGGGTAATATATGTCAAACAGCACTATGATAGAATTTAAACATTATAAGATTGTCATTGACTATGTCATTCATTATCTAAAACGTATAGCAGTAGTAAATTTCATTTTATGAGCTTGACTGCTCATTAATATTCTAAACTCCTTTTGTACATTGAATTAATACTCCTCAAAATGAGTTCTTTACTACTATAATTCTTCCAAGTAATTGTCTTGCTATCAAATTTTTCATGAACGTGTTCCTATGTTTAAATTTGACATTTGGGTCTGCAGATGTGATATGAAAGGGATTATTTTATGGTATTTTACTTTTAACATTAAGATCTTGTTGAAATATTATAGAAATCATTATCTTCTCTCACTCCCCACTCTTTTTGCTAAGTCATAGATTTTCATGATAAAATGTCTTTGTTCAAGTCCCACCCACCATAATAGGCACCAGCTCCCCAAGTGAAGTCTCAGTTGTCCTCAACCAGGATACCACCCTTGAATGCCAAGTCAAAGGCACTCCCTTTCCCATTATTCACTGGTTCAAAGATGGCAGGTGAGTACCTCTTCTGTATTTGTTACAAGGATCCAATTGTTTGGAAATAGATGTGGATTTTCCCCCTCTTAATTATCTTACCACATAGAATATTATTAAATGAACATGAAGGAAAAACAATATTGTTCAAAAATGGTCTCAAATTTATGAATTGTAGGACTTCATAAATGCTGGGAATTTATTTTAGAGACACAGAGGAACTCATATTTATTATACACTAAATATACACTAAGGGCTAAGAATGAAAAATGCAAGATCCAAATACAGAGATCATCTTGTCTTTACATGGAATTGTTTGAATTATTAAAAAGGAAAACTTGCTTATGACAGCAAGATGCATGCTTAAGCTAGTTTAATATATGGTCAAAAAGGAACAACCACAAAAGAGCAATTAGATGTTTCTCTTGGCCCTTGTGTATTATTATAATTTCTGAAAGCAGCTGTCTAAGACCTAAATAGCAAAGAGTAAAGGTTTTCAGTGTATAAAAGATTGTGTAAAAACTTTTTATATGTCAATAAGACAAACAACATAGAAAAATGTGTGGAGGGTATAAGCAGGCAATTGAGAAGTTATATAGTTAATCAATAAATATATTAAAAGATGCTTACCTTCAATAATTTGGAGAAGGTAAGCAAAATAATATGATTTTGTTTTTCATAGGTTAGTTTGGCAAGAAAAAGTAGAGGTTCGAAAAATATCAAGTGTTGGCTTAGAGTATGGGAAATCAGGATATAGGACTCTGATGGGACAATGTAAATTAGTACTCTGAAGGGCAATTTGTTGATATCTATTAAAATTTAAATGCTCATATGCTATAATGTAGCAATGTCACTTCTGGTGTCTAGGACAGGGAAGTCGGTCATCTGTTCTGCAGGAAGGCTTGACTCCCTGAATACTCCCTGAAACACTGAAAGCAGAAAAGTGAAAACTGCTTAAAGCTTGACATTGGGAGAGAGGATAGATGACGTATGGCATTGTCTTATTATGAAACACTGGACAGCAATTCAAAAGAGTAAGATCAGGCTATATGTACCAAAACTATCTCCATAGCTATTGTCAAGTGAAAAGTAGAACAATAATACAATACCATTTATGTATAACAACTTTAGATTCCTCTAGCAATACATTTATGGGTGAAAAATGTTTAGAAAAACATGTGGAAGAACACAAACTAAACTGACAATCGTTAAGAAGTCTAGAGAAAAGACTCACATTAGGGGTAATACAAGGAGACCTTTTCTTATTATAATGGTTTTTTGTTTGTTTCAATTTTTGTGTTACTTGCATAATTAACAATCAGTGAAATTTTTAAAGTTACTTCAATTTGAGTAGCATTATCAAGTATTCCACTTCTTTAAACAGTTAAAATGCATTAAAGTAAGGTACTTTATTCTCTTAGTTTTAGAGAACTTAAAAGAGTCATACCAAGGAATAGTATGGGATGCTACCACAGAAAATTAAATGTGTTTCCATTTAACCTTGTAGTCTGATTGGTGGCTTATTAATATAGCAGTGCATCTATTTATCATGGGGCTAGTTCACTGCAGCTTTTTAAAAACTGGATATGGGTCTTCCTGAAAGAAGATCAATGGATTTTAAAGGCATGACTCTTAGGATATCAAAACTTTAATTACCATGATGTTTTAAGTATTAAATAAAGCTGCTGCCAAACATAAAGTAAGCATTTTATAGTAGTTAGTAAATGACTCCGTATAGTAGAAGAAGACTTCCTTGACACATATATATGAGCTGCCTTTGGGGTAAATATCTTTCAGTATTTATGATTATAAAAGCATTTATATTTATTACAATATCTACTTTTTAGGAAAATTGGCATGATCATTGTCTTTAGTAAGTAATAACCATTCATTCTATTGTAAATATTTTTCCAGGTGTTATAATATTAGTTTACAAATAATATTGCTTAGCTTGAAGCTCCTGTACACTTAGTCTTTCTTTTCTGAATGATGGTAGAAATTTTGGCTTTGTAAACCAAAAAAAAAAAGTGGGGGGATGAATGAAAGAAATTAAGTTTTGTATTAATATTATTCAACAATTTAAGTTTGAAATGAAGTTCAGTTTAATAATTTAATATTATTCATTTAATTTAAGTTTAAGTGAAGTTTTGTCTCAGAGTGATAATTATCTACTTTCATTAGTAAAGTGGTTTAATAATTCTGTTCTTCTGAACAGAAGTACTTAATCATATCATTGTATTTTTTTAGATTCATACTAAAAAATTCAACTTTGATTCATATTTTTAAAGTCATATGATTTAATGATTTTTGTTGTGATTAATAAAAGAGAAAACATTTACGATAACAAAAATGGGCCCATGGAATAAAATTTTACTTTTTTTAGGCCTTTATTTTTGGGAGACTCTAATATTGAACTTCTAGACAAAGGACAAACTTTACATTTAAAGAATGCACGAAGAAGTGACAAGGGACGCTACCAGTGTACTGTGTCTAATGCAGCTGGCAAACAAGCCAAGGATATAAAACTGACTATCTATAGTAAGTGTGACGTTCTTATGCTTTTTACTGTTATTATCAGTTCTCATTATACATGAAAATCAGGGTTCGCTCTACTGTTAACTGCTCTTTGATTCAATACAAGTAATTTGGAATGCTACTTACTTTAAAAGAAAAAACCTACTTTCATGTGTTTTAGGCTAGAACATTGCATCCAATTTTAATGTATTTTATCATTAAGTATGGATTTCTTCAAGGGGTCTAGTGATTTTCATATGACCTCACTTAAGAGGTCAAGTATGCCCTGATTTTTTAGTGTAACATAAATCAAATGTCTGTATCCCTAAAGGGGTTTTTAAAAAGCTCTAAAAGGAGTAGAGATGCATGAAATACAATGAAGATGATGGTATGAGAACAACTCAATTATTCTATTTTCATTGCATCTTGGCCTTTATTCAGACCACATGGTAATATTTTAAATGTTTTAGGCTGTGCTGCTATTTTCTCTCAGTTAAGTCCCCATCAGAGGTATGTAGCCCTCATTTCACTAAAATTCTCAATATCCCCTGAGGAAGGTGACTGCCAAAGTCATTTATTTTTTATGCCAGGAGCCATAGGAAGGCACTTGAACATTATGTTGCAGGCACAAAGAATTGCATGATAGAAAGGAATAGGACTCATTAGGCCAGTCATGCTTATTGTGGCTCTACTTCCTGCACTGTCTTCTGCTTTGTATAGCGTTTGACACTCAAGGAAAGTTTAGATACCTCAGGAATGTCACTTCCTTGTAGGATCTTCCCAAACCAAACCAATCACGTCATCACTCTCTATTACGTTGGCCTAGTTTTCTTTATAGCACGGATCACTGTCTGATAGTTTAGTTGCTTACTGATGGGTTTATTTACTTATTTGCTATTTCTCTCAAAGGAAGCTAAACTTCATAAAAGCAGGGCCTTGTTTTGGATGTTCTCCACTTTAATGTCTGATACACAGTAGCTCTCAAGAAATACTTGCTCAGTGAATGAGTTGTCTAGTGATACACTGTTCAGTATGGTAGGCACCAGCCTCACATGACGGTTGAGCATTGGAGATGTGGCTAGTCCAAATTGAGACAAGCTGTAAGTATAAAATACACACCAGATATCAAAGACTTAATATGGAAATATAATATAAGATACCTAAGTAATAATTTTACATTGATTACATCTGAAATGAGGATATTTTAGATATATTGGACTAAGTAAAATGTATTATTTTCCTACTTTTTAATGTGGCTACTAGAAAATTTTAAATTATATATGTGGTCTTAATTATAATTCTGTTGGACGGTGATGGTTTGAGTCATGGATGTAGAAAACAAACTTATGGTTACCAGAGGTTAGGTGGGGAGGATAAATTGGGAGACCAGGACTGACACATAACACGCTACTATGTATAAAATAGATAACTAATGAGACCCCGCTGTATAGCACAGGGAACTCTACTCAGTACTCTGTAATGGCCTATATGGGAAAAGAATCTAAAAAAAAAAACAAAACAGAAAGAGTGGATATATGTATATGTATAACAGATTCACTTTGCTGTACACCTGAAACTAACACAACATTGTAAATCAACTATACCCCAATAAAAATTAAAAAAAACAAAAGGAACTTGGGCTTCTGAGGTAAGTAGACTTGGGTTCAGACCCAGCTTCTGCCACTTACTAACTTTGCAACTTTGGACAAATTGCCTGACCCCTCTGAGCTTCGGTCTCATCTATAAAATGGAGATAATAATAGTACCTACTTAATAATATTATTGTGAGGATCAATTGCTAGATACTTTATATTTCCCAGCTTACAGTAAAAGTTCAATGAATATTATTCATTTATTATTATCTACTTAGTGATTGTATTGTCTTGCAACTTGAAATATATGTAGAATCTGGCTTGATTTCTATATAACTTCACTGAATTGCAAATTTCCCTTTTTTAATGTTAGTTGTCTTTATATAAAGTTCAAATAGCTTTCTTGAATCAAAGAAATTTTATTTAATGCAGGCTTTTAAGTCATTTCTTTCTACAAATAGAAGCCTGTGGAAGAAATCAGTCGTGAACAGACATGTATTCCAAAAAACAGTAATGTTACTGAAAGATTAGCTGTATAGGCATCCAAGTTAAACAAAAGCGTTATTGCTACCATTGGCCTCCTACCAGAACCAACCTTTTGAACAATAGGTGCAATATTTCCCCTAAGCTGTTGAATAGTTTTCTCTACATTGTTGTATTGTTGCCAAAGAATGTGATGAATACATTTTGGTGATTCAATAAGACTCCTATTTCCATAGGAGTTGAGTTCTTTCATTTCAGATTTTCTTGTTCATTTGGTATGATGCCCTAAGGCACCGAGAAGAGAGGGCTTTGTAATGACTAAACCTTCTTAGATTGTCTGAGATGAAAGGCACTGTAACACTGTGAAGTTTTAAGTATTCAGTAATTCAGGAAATAATGCCACTTCCTCTCTAGCAAGCTTGTCTGCACCTCTGAGTGGGTAATCTTAAGCTTATTTTATTTCGCTTGTGAAAATGCTTTTATTCCTAAGAATAAATGAAACAGATGCCATACTTGGGCTGTGAGAAATATTTATATAGATTTCAGGTTGAGAATGTGGTTCATAATGCAGTTTATTCATTCATTTTCTTTATTTACATACTAACATGAGGAAAAAGAAGATGGGTCCGATGCATCTGAAAGGCAGAAATGCACATTGTGCCTGAATTAGGGAAGAAATGGAGACAAAATATGATGAAAAATAAAAGAGATGGAGGGGAAATGGGGGGTGGGGAATGAATGTGAAAAAAAAGGAAATAAAGAGCTTTTAATAACCTATGGGGAGACTGCAGATTCATAGCCAGTAGTTCTGAAACAAAGATTTTTAACCTGCAGTCCGTGCATAAGTTTCAGAGGTCTGAGAGTTTCCCCAAATGGTGTAAAAGTCTTTGAGTGTATATACATGGTACATTTTAATGTGCAGTGGGTTCATAACATTTACCTGTAACACCCTTCCTCAAACAGAAGTACAGGTCTCATAAAAGTATACATGAATTAAATTGAAACAGGAAGAAATATTTATCTGGAAGATTTAAACAGTAGATGGTTTATTGTTCTGCTTTCAGCTGAAAATGTTCTTTGAGTAATTTTTTCCTCAATTTCATAAATACGAACTTTTAAAATGAACTCTTTTCAATACAAGTGATATTCCTTTGTAAAGCATTCATGGAGGGTGAGGGGTTGTTTGAACCTATGTTCTTGACTTCATTTTTTTAATTTGTTTATTTTTATTAGTTTTTATTGGAGTATGGTTGTTTTACAATGTTGTGTTAGCCTCCACTGCACAACAAAATGAATCAGCCATACGTATACAGATATCCCCTCCCTTTTGGACTTCCCTCCCATTTAGGTTACCACAGTGCATTAGGTAGAGTTCCCATCTGTTTTTCACTTCATTAATGTATCATCCAACTAATTAGGCTAGCCAGTTTATTTAGACAATTTCAGCTAAAAATTTGATGTATGTTTCCAGATTCCATCAGTAGGCTCAAATCAAAATTAAAATTTAAAGTCTGAGGGCTTCCCTGGTGGCGCAGTGGTTGAGAGTCCGCCTGCCGATGCAGGGGACCACGGGTTCATGCCCCGGTCCGGGAAGATCCCACGTGCCGCAGAGCAGCTAGGCCCGTGAGCTATGGCCGCTGAGCCTGCGCGTCCGGAGCCTGTGCTCCGCAACGGGAGAGGCCACAACAGTGAGAGGCCCATGTACTGCAAAAAAAAAAAAAAAAAAATTTAAAGTCTGAGTAAAATGTTCTTTCTTAAGATTTCAAAATGGTGGCTTGAATTGAAATTAATTAATTATCTATAGCAGGACTTGACAAACCTTTTTTATAAAGGGCAAGTTGGTAAATATTTTAGGCTTTGCAGACTGTGAGGCAAAATCAAGGACGTTATGTAGGTACTTACATAACAAAATAGAAAGAAATGTCTACCAATTGTTTATTCATGATATTCTATTTTTCTGGTAATTTTAAAAATTGTAAAATTTGTTGTAATACAAGTCTACTAATGAGAATGGATTTCTTTTGGAGTGATAACATTTTACTTAATTAGAGTTCAAAGTTAATGATTCCTGTCACCAAAATTAAATGCAGATGTTCATCTTTTAATACTGGTATGTAATGAGATTTTATGTATTTCATTTTTGAAAATGTCTTTTCATTCAGATACTGTAGATACTGTCAAATACTAATATCATGTCACAAACATAAGATTTTAATTGATCATATTCATTACTTGAAAGGCATTTGCAGAATTCTGTTATATTCTCTTGATGTTTGACTTTTGGCCTGCCATTCTACTCCCAATTAATCAATTCCAATTGAAGGTTAGATGGAAGGCCCTCATTTTCAGAGATAAAAGAACTTAAAATGTGGAAATTTCATTTGCATTTGCATCAAAGTTTGACAAACATGGTTGAAACTGAAAGTTGAGCTCAAAATATATTCACTGCAAATTTGTAGGGGAATCGAGATCTGAGTTTTGTTTGACAGCATGGAAAATGTGTAGAGGAGCTTGACATTACTTGTGATTCAAACAACAGAATGAGTACTAACAGTATAGATTTTGCGTTCAAGTGCTAGTTTTATCTGGTAAGTTTAGGTTGAACTTATTAAGAAACATTGTCAAGTTTATGGCAAAACTAAATTCCAGAATCATTCAGTACTCAATAATAGTGTTTGAGGACAATTCTCATTCAGAAAAAATTCAGTCTCAGTCCTAAGCTCCAAAAATTAAAATGTAACTTTACCACCATTAAGACATTAAGCTGCTATAAGGTAGAACAAGTCATTATATTCACCTTCTACTTCTGACAAAAATTCATGGAACTGATGATATTTAAGTCCATAAGAGCAAGTAAAATACCCCATGGACAGTTCTCTTTCAATAACACATGAATATTTTACACAAGTGCTGATGAATAGTACAAGGAATAACGATAGACTTTTAGAATTTTACATTTTAATAAATTTAAAATGTAAAATTTGTAAATTTCTCTAAACCTTTTTCTGCCCCACACGTATTTTTATCACCATCAGTTGTAGCACATCTTAGCAGATTCCACTTCAGGTTGTAATAAATTAGTGCTTTTTCAACTTCTTTGAAAATATTTTTGTCTGTAGTTGTTCCATGCAGACTATTCTTAGAGACTAATTCTTCAGTTTCTTCACCGTGGCATTGACTCCTCAAATAAAAGACAGCTAAGCAGTATCAGTAACATGTCAGTTTGTCAAGAGCCAAGAATACTGTTCAGAAAAGTTGCCTTTAAAAAAAACAAGACTATTGATATTGTCAGTTTTCTCAACTCTTCAAGCAGTTTTTCTTATGGAAAGGCTGATCATCTTAAACAAATTGATTAGTTTAGGCATAATTGTTTGCTAATGCAATCATTCTTGATTTAATTAAATCACTGTTGGTAAATGGCTCTCCTTCCTTGGCTAACAAATGAGCCACTCAGAAACTTAGATGGTAGCCTCATTTTGACTGTTTATCTTTGTGAAGAAATTCTGCCTAATGAGACATTCCATTTTATATTAATTTATCGGTTGTTTTTCTTTGAATGGGGTATATTGTGATGAGTGCTTAGGCTAATAGAGTTAGTGTACACTGTATTTTTTCAAAACAGCTATAGTGTTATTAAAAAAATAAACTCAGTGCTTTGCCATTGAACCTAATAACAAAATAATCCGCACTGTTCTGTGCTTTAAAAATGGCACGTTTTAAAGCTTACTTTTCTTTCTTTTGTGTGTTTTGACATGGGGAGTATGCACTGGTAATAAAAGTAAAGTAAAGTATCACGGTATGGTGATATTTATGGCACTTGAAATGCTGTTGGCTTTTAATTGTGTCACTGAAGTTTATGGTGAGCTGAGCAACAGTGAGAAGCAATGAGAACACCACATTTGGTATTTATTGCAACAATTTAACTCTGCCATTGTAGAAGTGAAAGTTGCCATAGACAGTACATAAACAAATGAGCATGACCATATTCCAATAAAACTTAATAGGTGCTGAAGTTTGAATTTCATATAATTTTTACATGTCACAAAATATTATCATTATTTTGATTTTTTTCCAGTCATTTAAAAATGCGAAAACTGTGCTTCGTTCAGCATCTTGATGCCTGGCCTGTGGGCCATAATTGGCTGCCCTGATTTATATAGTAAACCACCTTATAGAAAAATTATTCCACCATCAAATTTACCTCACAATACAGGCATACCTCTGAGATATTGCAGGTTCTGTTCCAGACCACCACAATAAAGCAAATATTGCAATAAAGCAAGTCACACAAATTTTTTTTGGTTTTCCAGTGCAAATAAAAGCTATGTTTACACTGTACTATAGTCTATTAAATGTACAAAAGCATTATGTCTAAAAAAAGTACACACCTTAATTTAAAAATACTTTATCGCTAAAAAATACTAACCATCATCTGAGCCTTTAGCAAGTCATAGTAGTAACATTAAAATCTCTGATCAGATATACAGATTGCCAACAAACACATGAAAGAATCCTCAACATCATTAATCATTAGAGAAATGCAGATCAAAACTACAATGAGATATCATCTCACACCAGTCAGAATGGCCATCATCAAAAAATCTACAAACAATAAATGCTGGAGAGGGTGTGGAGAAAAGAGAACCCTCTTGCACTGTTGGTGGGAATGTAAATTGATACAGCCACTATGGAGAACAGTATGGAGGTTCCTTAAAATACTAAAAATAGAACTACCATAGGACCCAGCAATCCCACTACTGGGCATATAGCCTGAGAAAACCATAATTCAAAAAGAGTCATGTACCACAATGTTCATTGCAGCTCTATTTACAATAGCCAGAACATGGAAGCAACCTAAGTGCCCATCAACAGATGAATGGATACATAGGATGTGGCACATATATACAATGGAATATTACTCAGCCATAAAAAGAAACAAAATTGAGTCATTTGCAGTGAGGTGGATGGACCTAGAGTCTGTCATACAGAGTGAAGTAAGTCAGAAAGAGAAAAACAAATACTGTATGCTAACACATATATATGGAATCTAAAAAAAAAAAAAGGTGATGAAGAACCTAGGGACAAGATGGGAATAAAGACGCAGACCTCCCAGAGAATGGACTTGAGGACACGGGCAGGGGGAAGGGTAAGCTGAGACAAAGTGAGAGAGTGGCATGGACATATATACACTATCAAATGTAAAATAGATAGCTAGTGGGAAGCAGCTGCATAGCACAGGGAGATCAGCTCGGTGCTTTGTGATCACCTAGAGGGGTGGGATAGGGAGGGTGGGAGGGAGGGAGACATAAGAGGGAAGAGATATGGGGATATATGTATATGTATAGCTGATTTCCTTTGTTATAAAGCAGAAACTAACACACTATTGTATAGCAATTATACTCCAATAAAGATGTTAAAAAAAGATATATTTTTATTAAAGAATCCATCATGGGCTTCCCTGGTGGCGCAGTGGTTGAGAATCTGCCTGCCAATGCAGGGGACATGGGTTCGTGCCCCGGTCCGGGAAGATCCCACATGCCGCGGAGCGGCTAGGCCCGTGAGCCATGGCCGCTGAGCCTGTGCGTCCGGAGCCTGTGCTCCACAACGGGAGAGGCCACAACAGTGAGAGGCCCGCATACTGCAAAAAATAAAAATAAATAAATAAATAATAAAAAAAAATCCATCATGATCACTGAAAAAAATAAAATAAAATCTCTGATCATAGATCTCCACAACAAATATAATAATAATGAAAAAGTTTGAAATATTGATAGAAATACCAAAATGTGACAAAGACAGGAGGTGAGCCAATGCTGTTGGAAAATAGTGCCAATAGACTTGCTCAGTGCAGACCTGCCTGCCACAGACCTTCAGTTTGTGAAAAATACAGTGTCGGCAAAGCAGTAAAAGGAAGTATGCCTGTATAGTAGATCTTGCCTTCATTTATGTGTGAGGAAAAAAATATGTATATCAATGTTTGTCACTGTGAACTAGTTCCAAGAACAATTATCAGAAAACATTAAGGAATTCCACTCAGATCTAGATACTGTTTTCTAATATTCTTTTCCACTGAAAAGAACCAGAGCTTCTAGGAGAAATAGTTAATCCTAAGGCTGGGGCAGAGTGTATAAAGATGAGCCTGGAGCATGTAGTAGGGCCAGAAAATAAGAAAATACTAAAATAATATGATGTGAGTATGTCAAAGGGACATAGGGCCGGTTGGAATAGCTCCCAAAGGCCATAACTGGAGCAATTTGAACAATAAAATAAATAATGTAGTATTGGATTATACCCAAAGTATAAAATGAATCTCCATGAGTGCATATTGATATAAAGAAATAAATTGGGGAAGAGAGACTAATCTCTCATACAGAAGAATTCCAGATGATAAATTATGTAGGTATTCCCCTCTCAAGGAAGTAGAATAGCTCTCCCCCTCATATATATGGGCTGGGAAGAGTGATTCTTTTCAAAAGGGCAAAAGAGAGTAACCTTACAGTGGAGGAACCTAGCAAAATCTACCTCAACCAGGTGGTCAAGGTCAACATCATCAGTGATAAGCTGTGTTGATCGTGTGTCCCCTTGATATGACTGATGAGAATGGTACTCCGTGATCGTGCTTCCAAAACCCATAACCCTAGTCCAAACATAAGAAAAACATTCTCTTCTAAAATAAAAGTTTATTTTAAAAAATTAAAGCACTCAAATTCATGAACATGCCATTTAATTTATTTTAAGTTATTGCAGTGATAGCACAATCCTGGAATGATCGTATTCAGAGTATGTAGCAGAGCTTGAGTCAGTGGTGTTGTTTTTCCAGCAGCAGAGTCCTCATGTGGTGTGAGAGGCCAGACATGTGGTTACTGAATTATGAAAGATACACATGTAGCCAATTAGATGAGTATAATTGAGTGAATGAACTCTCTGTGGCGGTTCCAAAAAAAAAAAAAAAGTAAGAAGAAGCAAAAGTTAAAGACTCCACAGCTATTACCAGTAGCTGGATCTGAAAGCACTTAGGCCTTTTGTATTTCCTGGGGAAAGGGCATGCAGTTGTACCTCATCTGACATTTTTGCTCCCTTGGCCTCATTTCAAACTTATTGTATTTACTTTAAGTGGGATTTATTTTGTTTTGCTTTGTTTGTTAAACACGACTTTCTTAGTTACTGTAATATGATCTATTGGGCTTAAATGAACCCCTGAAATGAAAACTGACTTTCTGCTTTTACTGAAATCTGAAACCCAAAAGGACAGTGATGAAGATTGTTTTGACAAAACAGGCAACTAATTACCAATAGGTAAATCACAGACTTCCTAATTGTCTTTAATTCATATTTACTTTAATGCATTATTTAAATATCTATAGCGTTTGAGACTTTGATGCAGATGCTAAAACTTAGAAGACTTGTTTCTGTTCTGAAATCCTTTGTAGTTCCACCTAGTATTAAAGGAGGGAATGTCACCACAGAAATATCAGCACTGATCAACAGCATAATTAAACTGGAATGTGAAACACGGGGACTTCCAATGCCTGCTATTACTTGGTATAAGGACGGCCAACCAATCATATCCAGCTCACAAGCACTTTATATTGATAAAGGACAATTTCTTCATATCCCTCGAGCACAGGTCTCTGATTCAGCAACATATAAGTGTCAAGTAACCAATGTTGCTGGGACTGCTGAAAAATCTTTCCATGTGGATGTCTATGGTAAGGAAAAAAATATATGTTTTAATTATGTACTTTTCTGCCTATGCTTTCTAATATGGCAACATGCAATTTGTTCACTAATAAATCCCTGTTGGGTTGGGTTGTCTTCAATATGCATACATTGGAATTAGAAGAATTTGTCTCATGATTTGGAAAAATATTTTAAAAAGCTAAGGTTAGCAAGAAGTGGCCCATTCATTCAGTCAACCACCTGCCTATGGCACTGGGGAATCTAGACCATTTGATTTTTACGGAGAAGGTAAAGTAGTTCTTAGCACTAAGCTCATTCTCTCCAATTTGTCCTTTTTTAAGCCAGACACAGTATAGCGTATCCGACAATATTTAGACTAATTGCAGATAAGCTGAACCAAGAAATTCTTTCCTCAGTAGCTTAGGGGGAGATGGACATATAGGTAGTTTCTGTAGTCAAACTACGTGAGTTAAAAATGAAAAGAATCCCCTTTATTTCATGAGGATTTTAAAGAATTGCCTGAAATATTACTCTTTTCTACGTAGTTCCTCCAATGATTGAAGGTGACTTGGCTGCGCCTCTCAATAAGCAAGTGGTTATTGCTCATTCGTTGACACTGGAATGTAAAGCTGCTGGCAACCCTCCTCCAGTTCTCACCTGGTTGAAAGACGGTGTACCTGTGAAAGCGAGTAACAACATCCGCATAGAAGCTGGTGGGAAGAAACTGGAAATCATGGGTGCCCTAGAAGTCGATAGGGGACAGTATATATGTGTGGCTACCAGTGTGGCAGGAGAAAAGGAAATCAAATACGAAGTTGACGTCCTAGGTAAATGAGGATGCTGCCACCTGTATTCTCATATTCATAGCAAAACCTGACTAGTTTATTAAATGCTTTTGTGTTCATGGAATAATAAAACAATCTTAGAGAAGGTTTAGTGATCTGTTCAACTCTGGACTACACATTACTGAGTGGTGAATTGATCACCAGAGTCCCAAGATCTAAAAACCCACATAAATCTTCCACTTGCCCTGATAGGTACACTTTGTAAGTAGGTAGATGCCTTTTTACATTTGTGACAATATCTGATTGTAGTGAGTGAGAGCATGGTCTCTTGTCATGAGCACTGTGTTAAACAATAGGAAACTTAGTCTGTGGCACTTGGAAAGTCATCTTGTAACCTTACATCTCTATTTCTTTATAAATTGAAGGCTTTCAATGCAGGCCCAATTTTTGAGGTTCCCTTATCTTATTCTTATGAAAATAAGCAACATAAAATATGAATCAACTTTATGTTTTGATGGCATCATCAGCCCCATAGTGCTAGATTAACTGAGAAAAATTCACAGTGTGTCGAAAATATATTTATTGATCGTGGCAAGTGTGTATTGTAAAAGGTATTTTACAATACATTTCTGAAGTCTCCTTCATGTACCAAATGACTATGATACTTATCAGCCTTCTAAGTGCAACTTAGTATTGCTTAAAGTGATGCTATATTTTTTCTTGTAAACATTTCTTTGTATGTTACATCCTTGCTGTTTTCTAGTGCCACCAGCTATAGAAGGAGGAGACGAAATGTCTTACTTCATTGTGATGGCTAATAACTTACTGGAGCTAGATTGTCAAGTGACAGGCTCTCCTCCACCAACTATCATGTAAGGGTTTTGGTATGTCTTCTAAATATCTCCCACTTCTTTATTTGAGTGTTCTAGAGCTATCTTGAAAGAGGTTCTGTGTCATTCAAAAGTGATTTATAAAATTATTCTAATTATATCCCTCTTTTAAAAGATGTACTGTATATTCAAGGCAACTTTTATCCGATACTCACAGGGCCCATAAATCTCAATTAGAAGACTTCGTTCTATGCTCTTAAAAATTACATTTTCAGTTCATAGAGACAGACTATTAAGCAGTATCTGTCAGATCTTCCTGAAGCACTGAAATGTTAAATGAACAACGGAATTTAAAACAGTATGCCAGACATATTAAGGAATTGTGGAAGTTAACATGAATATATGATTACCAATACTTTTTTCTCATTCCTTCATTCACAAAGTATTTCTTCAATACTTATCTTTCATTTCCAAAGTGCTATGGGATATGCAAAGGAACAGATACTAAGTAACTTTTGGGCTAAAATATGTTCACACATGATTATAAAACTAAATGGAAAGTGATAATTCATAATAAATTAAAAATTATAATGCTATATGATTTTAGGATTTTATTTTACAGATGTTTTAAGATTATGTGTGTTTTGTTGGTTAATATTATTTAAACATTTGAAGTGAGTGATATGTAGGGGCATTTGCCTCTTTCTGTAGCCCAGCATTAATAGAAGAATGAAGAACTGTACACATAGTTCTTGGGTTCCAATAATATGCCAGCTTCTTTGTTAAACTAGGTTTCCTTTTTCTTTTCCCTATTTACAGTTTATTTTATTAGAGTGAGCAGATGGGAAATTAGGCAAGTACATAATTGAGAATACATATATATAAATGTATCATATATACATATATACACATATACATACATATATATAAGTATATAAGTCGAATATATGAATAAATGTAGTTCCTCCGAGATAGATAGATTGCTTTAGAAACATAGTTATTTAAGATATAGATAGGAACATAGTTATTTAAAATATGTGTCCAGACTTCTTTTTGCCTTATTTCTGTAGGTGGCTGAAGGATGGCCAGCTAATTGATGAAAGGGATGGATTCAAGATCTTATTAAACGGACACAAACTGGTTATTGCCCAGGCTCAAGTGTCAGACACAGGCCTTTATCAGTGTGTAGCAACAAACACTGCTGGGGACCACAAGAAGGAATTTGAAGTGACTGTTCATGGTATGCTGAAGAAGGAGCATTTCACCGAAAATTCATTTATGCATTGTTTCAGTATCTAATTCAGAACTTAGCTCAGTAATCTGGATAAATCTTGAGTTGTGGAAAGTAGTGCTAATTTGAGTGAGAATTTGGATCAAATTTGAATTAGATATTGGAAAATTTTAAGGCACTTTACTAACACAGAAGATTTAACCAAGAGGTATCATGTGAATGAACTGAGACCGAATTTAAATGGTAAGAGATATTCTGCATAGAATGTGAGGGTCTGAGGAATGAGATCAAAGAAGATAGAAGAGGCAGGCAGCAAATTTCAAATAAAGGGGGGATACGAGTGTTCAAAGATTCAGCCAAAACAGGAGGGAGTGTGAATAAAGTCATTTCCAGAAATGGAGGCTGAGGGTGTTATGCAGGATCCAGGGCACATAAGTGCACTCAAGGAACTGGCACAATAGGGTTAGAACCATTAGTCTAATGACAGAAGCAACCCTCTGCCAGGGTATTAGGTATCTCACTTGCCAGCAGACCTTGGGAAGGGAGGGACTGGAATGAGAAACTGGAGAGTGTTTGGAAGCCACAAGTAGAGGTTTCTATGAACATCAACTTCATTATTCCCAGGCGGACTGGTTTTTTCCTGCATTTTGATGGAATACAGCTAATGCTGTTTCTCAGTCTCAATTCCAATTCTTGAGGGAGGGAATCTGGCAGGCCCAGCTTAAATCAAGTTACTATCCTGGATTTAATCAGCCTTACTGGGGACAGAGTCATGTGGTATAAATATGGGTACTGGAAACCCACCCCAATTTAATGAGGCAGTTCTAGAGAAAGGGCAGGTCATAGTAGATTGGGAAAACACACCAAGAGATTGTAAACCAAACATACATGTGGATTGCAGTTGCTGTAAATACACTTCACTTATTCTCTGGAGAATTAGAGACCCATAGTTAAGAAATAAGTAATCTCTAAAATTGCTAAAAGTTAGAAGTGAAATGCATGGAATGAAATTATTCTGTTTGTTAAAATAGGCCTCTGCCCTTTTCTAAATTTTGAAGTTTCAGGTTCTTGGATACAGACTTTTAAGTGTTTGATCCCACTGATTATAGTTTTTGCTCCCTCCCTCACTTCCATTTTTCTTCCTTCTTTCCTTTCTTCTCCTCTCTTTTTCTTAAATCTAGTTCCTCCAACAATCAAATCCTCAGGGCTTTCTGAGAGAGCTGTAGTAAGGTATAAGTCCATCACCTTGCAGTGCATAGCCAATGGCATTCCAAAGCCATCCATTACATGGTTAAAAGATGGCCAACCTGTCAACACTGCCCAAGGAAACCTCAAAGTAAGTATGAATATTATTTTGTCCAAGATGAGAAAGCTATATATGGAGCTATCATATTCTCCTTTCTTAATTATAGATTTTCCTGTTGGATAGATTTTGCAGGAAATGTACTAAAACAATATGTGTTTTCCTTAGGATTTTTCAGAATTTAACTTAATATTTTGATTTGAAAAATGGAATTAATTAAAGACTAATAACAATGATGTTAACTTTAACCTAGTGGTTGGTATTTTTATTATTTCAATTTATGCCTGTTTTAATTATTTAAAAACTAGTATCTTATGGATGAATAGTTCATCAGTACTAAGTAAGTCAGAGTATCCTCAGTATATTCACCATTGACCAGGATTAAGGTAGAATTATATCTATTGATACATAAACCTAAGTGAAATGGTTTCTTGAAAAACATAGTTTAGTTTATAAACATCATGATGGCAGAGACTCAGTCTCTATGAATAAGTTCACTTGTGTATCTTTCATATTGAGTATAGTCCCGGGCATATAACTGTATCTCAGTACATATTTGTTGAATTAATAGATAGGTAGATTGCAAACCTGAGTAATCTACATGATACAATTAAAATAATTAATAGATTTTGCTACTAAGATCAAGTTAATTGACTAATGTGGGTTTGAGCTTTGCTTGAGGTAGGTTTCAGTAACAAGGGATGTGCCAAGTTCTTCTCCCGGCAGAAGTGATGGATATCTGTTCATTTATCATTCCTATTGCAAATTGAATGGAACTAATCTCACATATTTGCGCTAACAAAAGATTTAATATGTAGCCTTCTAACACAGAGCAGGTAAACAACTGTTTACCTGGGAGACAAATATTTATCATACAATCGTACAAAAGTATAATTGCAAACTGTGATGAGTAATTTTAGGAGACAGTTATAGAGAGGTATAAGAACAGATAATGAGGAAAGCCTTTGAGCGTGTGTTGGTTTGCAACCCCTGGAGCTTCCCGGGTGTCATCTGAAATCGGCCCCCTATTCAGAGAGAGCAGAGAGAGATCTAAGAAAGAGGCACAGCACTCCAGATTGGTAGGGGGCAGGTTTAATAAGCAAGGGAACTTACTTACCAGGCTTGTCTTGGATGACTGCAAGGTGAGTAGATCTCCTCACGTGCCCACCAAATCTTAAAAGTTTATATAGAGGTCTTAACTGGGTTCAGTCATATATCCTGTCCAGATGGTCTCAACATCACACTACTATCTCAAGGCTGCGTCCTTGGGCAGTTTCTAGCACTGGGAAAGAAGACGGAATGCACATTCCAAAAATGGGGAGAGGATGAGGAGCCTCCAAATGCCTGAGTCCAGCTCACGGGTCATCCCTGCGGTCACATCCTCTCAGTGACCTCCTCCAACAGGGTGAGGGAGGGTAATTTATGGAAAAAGTTTTTAAGCAGAGATCTGAAGAACATATGGAGTTAAGTGGGCAAATTAATAGAAGAGAGGTGAGTAGAATCTTTCAGAGGAGATGTGCATGGGCAAACAACCTAAAGTAAAGGGGAGCATGACGCCTCTTGAGAACGTGAAAGCAAGCCATTGGATTAGGGAACCAAGAGCAAGGGAGAAATGGTATTAGAGGAGACCAGAGGACAGGTAGGAGGCATTTAAGTAATGTTAATGATTTTATTTTCACTTTGCGAATTTCACAGTGTGAAATTTTTGAACAGTTTTAAGAGAAGAGTGACATGATCAGGCTTATATTTTCAATAGTTACCTAGGCCCATTTGGAGAATGAATTGTAGGAGTCAAGAGTAGATATGTGGAAATCAATTACTTATTTGCATTTGTCTAAGAGAGAAAAGATAGAAATTTGGACTCACATGCTGGCCATAGAGATGAAGATACATGGATATATTTGAGAGTTATTTATTGGTTAAATCATTAGGGCTTGATTATAGATTGTTGATGAAAGGTGAGGGAGTGGAGAATATCAAGAAAAATTAGTAGGAAGCTAATCTACACAAGTACATAAATAGTGATGCCATCCAGTGAGAAAGGAGACTTTGGAGGAAGATAAGTTTGAGGGGGAATAACTGTGATTTGAGTTTTAGACTTCTGGGTGTTGAGTTGACCTTGAAATAAACTAGTGGAGTTGCCAGGTAGACCATTGAATATATGGTCTTGGAGCTCAAAAGCTAGTTCTGGCTGGGGATATTGGCACACAGATCATATTTGAAACGCATGGACGTAGATGAGTTAATCCGAGCGCAGAATAAAGAGTAAGAAGAAATAGAAAAAAAATGATCTAGTTCAGAATCTTAAGAAATTACTGCACTTAAAGGCCGTATGCAAAAGTCTAGAAGTGAATATAAGTATATGAATGTGCTGCTTAACGTGTTTAGTACAGTATGGATGAAGAATAAGTTACGTGGGAGTTTATGTGGGAGTGTATGGAGAGAAGATCTTATGGGGTCAGAATGCGGTAAGCCTGGAAGGCTTTGCTGAGTTCGGATTTCATTCTGGGCGAAGTGGGGAGCCATGAATGAGCTTTGAAGGGGGACTGGTAAAAGGATCAAATTTGCATTTTAGATAAATTATTCTGGCAACAGTATGCAAGGCAGATTAACAGTTCGGGAGGTTGGAGACACTGGAATATAAATTAAGGAGCCATTATAATCCCACAGTGGCTGTGAGAATGGAGACAGGGGGTCTGAGAAACACAGAGTGGTATAATTACTAAGAGAGTCAAAGTGGGCTCTGAAACCCAGATGACTGGTGTCATTAAACAAGATTGGAAACACGCAATGAGAATTTGGTTTAGAAATACAGGAAAACAGCTTTGTTTTGGATTGTTCAATTTCATGTGCTAACCTGTCCAGCAGATAGCTGGAAGCTCAGGAGAAAAGTTGAGGCCAATGCTGTAAATTTAGGAGTCTGCATGGGATTCTTCATCACAGCCATGGGTTTGGATGAAAACTATCAGAAAGCTAAGTTTCCTGTTTATGGAACAGGGAGAGGAAGCAGATTCCATAAAGTAATCTACTAAGAAAGTCAGCGAATGAGAACTGAGGGAATGCTGTACCTTCAGCTCCCAGAGGGCAGAGGGACTGAAGGAGCAGGAAGTCAACAACGCCAAATGCTGTAGATGGTGAAGGAGAGTATGAGCTCACTGCCTAGGCTGCTGCATGCTGTGATTAGAAGTTAACTGGTAACCTCTGAATAATCATTTTCAAAAAATAACCACTGAATCACCAGTTCCAAAATGGTAGAGGCTAGCTGTAATGCGTTCAAGAGGGAAATAAGGAAAACCAGTCAAGGAAATTTATCTGCATTTCCATTACTCATATTTTATAATTTTTATTGTTTTTCTGGCCCCCATGACCATTTAATCAAAAAAGATTGTTTTAAAACTATTTATGAAGTGTTACATAAATGTAACCATGTTTTTTTCAAATAGCTTAAATTTTCATCACATACCTCATAGTTGCAGTGCTAAAGTCTTTTATTCAGTGGAGTTTTATGACTGTACCAGCAGGCTTGCCTTAGGTAACACTGTTTTGTGTTTTCCAATGACTAAGAAAAGCTTTTCAATCAAAATAGTCTATTTTCTTGTGCATGATGAAGTGATCTGGCTCTAATCTATCAAAAGATAATTAAGATACTGGCATAAAAATATAACTAGATATTATAAATTTAAATGAGTTTGTCTATTCAGCAGATGTTTTCAAGTCCAAGTATAAAGTACAAAATGCTGCCATACTTTCTGATCCCAATTAGATACAGTCTTCTGGTCGAGTTCTACAAATTGCCAAAGCCCTCATGGAAGATGCTGGCAGATACACATGTGTGGCTACCAATGCAGCTGGAGAAACACAACAGCACATTCAACTGCATGTGCATGGTAATGGCATCTTCACGTCTTAACAAGAGTATTTCTGTGGCTTTTTTAAAACATAGTGGGCCCATTTTTATCGAATTGTAGTATAAAAGAAGCAAGTGTTTATTTTAATCTGTATAAAAAAAGTATATAGTTTTTTTTACATTATTTTCATTATAATTGCTCATATTAAGATCTTCAGTTTTCAGGTTGTCAAACAGGAAGTGCTGGAGCTCATAAGTAAATAAATGCACTACCCTGTGTTTTAATTATTTGAATTCTGTCAACTGATAACTTTGTACAGATAATGTCTGTTGGAAAAAAAACCCAGAAGTTGCAGGGTTTTTCCTTAGCATTGTCTGTGATTATCCTGCTTGCCTATAAGATGGATTTTGTGAGTAGAAGCTATTCTTGACTCAGGATCTTCTCTCATGTGCTTTAATAAAAAGTCTGGTTGGCTGTGGAACACTTCATGAATACTGTAGCTTCACAGGTAAACTTGAAAGATTACCTGACCTTGAGTGTAAGACTTCACATCTCTAGAGGCTCATCAGAAAGGGCCAAGAATTGTAGGCTTGAGCTTTCCTAACTCAGCCAAGGATATTTGCAGAGAGCTAGCCAAGCTCTCATTGTACATGTTGTTCATTTTCTCTAATTCACGTGATTGCTTGTTAAACTTTTATTCATTCATTCATTCTGTCCATCCATTCATTCATATATTTACTCTACATTTTCTGAGCAATCTTAACCTAGAAGAACACTCCAGCACTTAGTTTAATTCCAGGTATATAGCAGGCAGTCAATAAATATTTCACAAATGAAACAGTAAATAGTAAGTGAATGAAAAAATTTAGTTTGAATGTTGAATTCTAATCTGTTTCTTTACATATTCTCTTTTATTTAAATCACCCAGTTAAAAGATTTATATCATCAGTTCTCTAAACGTTTCCAATAAACCAGCTTATTCTTTCCCCATGTCTTCCAGTATGAACACCTAACTTATGGATGTCATACACACAAACCGTGTTCCTTAAGAGGACCTTCATTTTTTCATTGAATAATTAACCTAAAGACCAATATCTGAGTGTAACCATCTTGGAACGGTCTCACTATAATTGAGGGTTGGGGGACAGGCTGACCCTGCTCTCCCTTAAGTTGCCTTGAATTTACCTTGTTCCTCATAGGGCCTTGTATATCTTTCTAGTGTTCTTTGGCAGCTGTCTCCAGCATATACTCAGACCTCCACTTCCATCTAAGAGTGTGCTGGGGGTGGGCTTGTTCTCCTTCCCCATTTTTCTGCTCTGAGTCTCCTTCTCTCCTCCTTATACAGGCTGTTTGTTCCCTCCCTTCCAACAGTTTCAATCCTTATCTGATATCCATTGTTGGCTAAAGGAAATAGTTGAGTGGGATAGCATGATGTGTTGTAGTCATCTCAGGCACTGGAGTCATGCCGACTTTAGTTTAAATTCTATGCTAAACATGATCTGCGTAACCTTGAGGGAACGATTTAACCTCTCTGAGTATCTGACTTGCAGAGTGCTTTTGAGGTCTAGAGGTATTAGACGTAAAATATTTCCCACTTTTACTCTTTCAGGAGTTATCAAAAAGAAAGATTTGGTTTTGTTCTCTAGACTGGTTTAAATTACTTAAATGAAGACTCTGTAATGAAGAACAGAATATATGTCTCCAGAACTGGGAAGAACCAAACTTCAGTGTTTGAGGCTCTCCAGCTTGTGTTCATAAAAATCATAGGTATTGCTTGTTAAAAGTACAGCTTCCTGGGCCCATTCCCACATCTCCTGAAACAGCATCTCTGATGCAAGTAGTCTGTGCCATTACGTGGAGGTACGTTGGCTCAGACTGTAAAGACTGGCCTAGAGACTTGCCAGTGTAGTCAAGAATGACTGAAAACTAGAATCCATAAAAGAAATCAAGTATCCCATCACCTACCTAGCAACAACAGAAAAGAATAAACAGATTCACTACCTAAGAAAAACACAAGTCTATAAATATGCTGTCTGAATATGGTAACACAATGTATGTTAGCAGGAGATGCAATTAGTGTACATACTGACATGGAAAATCATCAGAGACAGGGGATGCAGGCTAGAAGATGTCTGAGTTAATGTGAAAAGAAAGAGAAATAGAAGGTTAGTCATTGTAAGGATTTATTAAAAACTACCAAATTATGGTTTTCTCAGGGTATATGCCCAGCAGTGGGATTGCTGGGTCATATGGTAGTTCTGCTTTTAGTATTTTAAGGAACCTCCATTCTGTTCTCCATAGTGGCTGTATCAATTTACATTCCCACCAACAGTGTAGGAAGGTTCCCTTTTCTCCACACCCTCTCCAGCATTTACTGTTTGTAGATTTTTTGATGATGGCCGTTCTGACCGGTGTGAGGTGATACCTCATTGTAGTTTTGATTTGCGTTTCTCTAATAATTAGTGATGTTGAGCATCTTTTCGTGTGCTTCTTGGCCATCTGTATGTCTTCCTTGGAGAAATGTCTATTTAGGTTTTCCACCCATTTTTTGATTGGGTTGTTTATTTTTTTGATATTGAGTTGCATGAGCTGTTTGTACATTTTGGAGATTAATCCCTTGTCAGTTGCTTCATTTGCAAATATTTTCTCCCATTCTGAGGGTTGTCTTTTCACCTTGTTTATGGGTCCAAAAAAGAGGGGATATGTGTATACATATAACTGATTTGCTTTGCTGTACAGCAGAAACTAACACAACATTGTAAAGCAACTATGCCCCCCCCCCAAAAAAAACTACCAAATTAGATGGAGAATATAAAACAATCTTCTTCATACAAATCACCAATAGGATAGAGGTAAGATATATTAGTAGCTGAAAATGTTTCATCTAATACAATCTTGACTTGTCTGGATACCATTTCATCAACCTGAAGGGAGAATAAATGATGAAGTGAATTCCTAATCTAATACAGATAATGGTCAACTTGGAGGAAGTAGTTGGCTAAGAGCATGTGATAGGAATCTGAACAGAAAGTTGGTGTATCATCTTGGCACTCATGATGGCAGTGTCACGTTGGATGAAAATGGCTCCAAACTTGATTCTGTCCTCTTCAATACTTGTATTAATAATTTCGGTGAGAACTGGAGTTGTTAAACAAGGTGTAGGAATTTCTAAGGGTTGATAGATTTCAAAAAGACCTCAGAGGTTAAAATGACAAGTTAACCTGACGTGAAAAATTGCATAAGAATAGAGATAGAATGGCTTAAAGATACCACACATTGAAATACTTGAGGTATTAATGGCTCTCTCCAATTACTGTAGATTTGATCATTCAATTTCATAATAAAGCTAATCAACCTTAGAAGTCAGTAATAGAAGCTTATAGTAGCCCTCTTATATTCTTGCTCTCTGAATGCTTCCAAAGTGTTGTATCTAATTCTGGTGCTATATATTGAGGGACATTGAAAAAATCTATAGGGAAGCAACTCTTATTTAATTTAGTTCATTTATCAATTTATTTAATCAAAGAAACTCAGCTTTCAGATTGTTTAGTATTTTGCTTTCCTAGAAAAAAGATTGTAGAAGCTTCCATTCTTCTCAAACATGGAAAAAAGTGTTTCCAAAAGGTGGAGTAAGGGTGCATGGTCTCCTGGACTAGAAGATGAAGTCATGATCATGAGAAGGGGAATAGTCTCATGATTCCCTGTGTCTTCCAGGCGGAGTTCTGTCAATTATAAAAGGCTGAGGCTCTCAGTAGGTGGTCCTTTTGATGATCAAAGTTTCATAATTCTGGAAGTTCTAATTCTCTAGACCAAACTATGAAATTATATTTAAACCTCAGATATTTGCCAAGTGAGACAGATGTTTCCACAAACAAATGATTATTTGGGGTCTAATGGCTCAAGCATTCATTTCATCTGCACTTAATTATTTCCTAGCTAAAAGCAACCAAGTGAAGTGCCCAGAAGTAGAATGTTGTGGTTAAAAGCTCTGGATTTAGGCTCCTATACCCTGAAGTAATATCTGGAGGACAGTGGGCTTAGATGTTAACTTTTTAAAAGCCCCATTTTCTCATCTGTAAAATGGGAAGGATGAAGATAATACCATAATCAGGGAAGTTGTTCTGAGGACTAAATGCAAGACTAGACATGAAAAATTTAGCCTGGTGTCTGGTTTCTAGTCATCATCTGTAAGTAGTAGCTTAATGACTGTTTCAGCCAAACACATATTTGGCTTCTGGCACTTCTCACTGTACCAACATCTTAACAAATATGTCTAAAGTCCTGCTGTCTTTACTGTTGGCCAGGAACCATCTTGAGTCTGTATTAGCTGTCTGGTTAAAACATTAGTAGAGCACCCTTAATTTAATTTTATTATTTTAAAGTATTTGCTTGGCTAACATCTGCTAACACCCACTTAAAAATGGTTTCTATATCATTTCTGTGATTTGCTTAATAGCTCACTTGTGGCTTAAAGGAGACTTGAGAATATTATAGGGAATTTTTTTTCTTTTTTAAAGGATAACTTCAGTTCTGGGCGCTACTATACTATTTTCTCGGTATAGATGAATTTATTATTTACTAGATTATAATTTTGGTGGTTAAGGTGTATTATCTCACCCAAATCACTTTTAGATCAGTTGTGTATTAATTCAAATTTAACCAGAGTTTGAAAAAATGAATTTATGCCTCTGAATGATTAAAATAATAGGCAAAATTTAGACCCACAATATGTCCAGAAGAAGGTATTTTGTTTTTGGCATGATATACGCCTAGAACTTTTAGAAGAAAGGAAAAAACTAGTTAAGTTGAATGGAATTCAATCTTCTGCTTGGAGTATGCAGACATCTTCTTACTGTTAACATAAGATATTATTACCTTACTAATTATTCTTCTAGAACAGCATTCACCTAAATTCAGATTTCCAAGACCATCTCTTTAATGCTAGAAGGGAATAATAGCATTTATATTTGTATTTACTTTTTAACCTAAAAATGAACCAGCACCATTTATAGAAAAGACTAATCTTTCCCCATTGAATGGCTTGGCAGTGTTTTTGAAAATCATTTGACTGTAGATGTAAGGGTATGTTTCTCTAATCTCAATTCTATTCCATTGCCTAAGTGTGTATCCTTATGCCAGTACCACTCTGTCTTTTTTATTCCTTTTTGTCTCCCAGCTTTATTGAGATATAATTGATAAACAAAACTGTATATGTTTAAAGTATACAATGTGATGATTTGATACATGTATACTTTGTGAAATGATTACTACAATCAGGTTAATTAACACATCCATCACTTCACATAGTTACCATTTTTGTGAGTGTGTAGTGAGAACACTTAATATCTACTCTCTTAACAATACAGTATTAGTAATAGAATAGTCACCAAGCTGTACTTTAGATTCCCAGAACTTATTCATCTTATAAATGAAGGCTTGTATCCTTTGACCAGCAACTCCCCATTTCCCCCACCCCGCAGCCCCTGGTAATCACCATTCCACCAGTTTCTGTGAGTTCAACTCTTTTTAAATTCCACATATAAGAGATCATATAGTATTTGTCTTTCTCTGTCTGGCTTATTTCACTTAGCAAAATGTCCTATAGATTCTCTCAGGTTGCTTCAAGCGGCAGAATTTCCTACTTTCTCATGGCTGAAAAATATTCCATTATGTGTGTGTGTGTGTATACACACACCATATATATGTATATATACAACATACATCATATGTATATGTTGTATGATAATACATATAATACACACACACACACACACATGAGAGGGGGAGAGAGAGAGAGGAAGGAAGGTAACATCTTCATTATCCTTTCATCTGTCTACGGACATTTAGGTTGTTTCCATGTCTTAACTATGGTGAATAATGCTACAATGAACATAGGAGTGCAGATATGTCTTTGAGATACTGATTTTACTTCCTTCAGATATATAACCAGAAATGGGATTGCTGGATCATATGGTAGTTTGCTGGATCATATGGTAGTTCTATTTTTAATTTTCTGAGGAAACTTCATACTGTTTTCTATTTTCTTGTTGATTTTTGTCTAATTGTTCTATTCATTATTACAAGTGGAATATTGATATCTCCAGGCTTTATTGTTGAATTGTCTTTCTCCCTTTGATTCTGCATAGTTTAGTTCCATGTATCTTGAGACTCTGTTGTTTTGTGAATATATGAGACTCTGTTGTTTTCTCATGTTTTTTGATAAATTGATACTTTGTATCATTTCAAAATGTCCTACTTTGTTGCTAGTGACAGTTTTTCTTTCAAAATCTACTTTGTTTGATATTGGTGTAGAGTGTCCATTCTTACTTGGTTACTGTTTGCATGGTATATCTTTTCCATCCTTTTACTTGCAACCTATTTGTGTCTTTGAATTTAAAGTTTGTCACTTGTAGACAACATATAGTCAGGTCGTGTTTTTATTGTCGTATTGCTTCTTAAATCCATTCTGCTAGTCTCTTCTGCCTTTTGCTTAGAGTGTTTTAATACATTTACATTTAACGTAATTACTGAGATGACAGGATTTATGTCTACCATTTGTATGTGTTTTTATATGTATTATGTCATTTTTGTTTTTATGTTCCTCCATTACTACCTTTTTGTGTTAGATATTTTCTTTTTTTACTATATTTTTGAGTTCATTTTTAGTGGTTGCCCTGAGTATTACAATTAGCGTCTTAATTAATAATGTTATAATTTGGATTAATACTAATTTAATTTCAATAGCATAAAAAACTTTGCTACTATATAGGTCCCTTCCCTTTCCCCTCCTTTAAAAGTTACACCTTTACTCATCATGTGCCTATCAATACATATTTATAATTGCTTTATGCTATTGTATTTCAATTCAGAGGGGAGAAAAAAATGTTATATGCAAAATATATAGTTTTACTGTCTTTACCATTAGTTACCTCTACCAGTGCTCTTTTTTTAAAAGTAATTTATTTATTTATTTATTTATTTATTTTGGCTGTGTTGGGTCTTAGTCGCTGCGTGCGAGCTTTATCTAGGTGTGATGAACGGGGGCTACTCTTCATTGCGGTGCATGGGCTTCTCGTTGCAGTGGCTTCTGTTGTTGCAGAGCACGGGTTATAGGTGCACAGGCTTCAGTAGTTGTGGCACTCAGGCTCAGTAGTTGTGGCTCGTGGGTTCCAGAGTGCAGGCTTAGTAGTTGTGGCTCACGGGCTTAGTTGCTCTGCGGCATGCGGGATCTTCCTGGACCAGGGCTCAAACCTGTGTCCCCTGAATTGACAGGCGGATTCTTAACCACTGTGCTACCAGGGAAGTCCCTACCCATGCTCTTTTTTTTTTTTGAGTTTTATTTTATTTCTTTATTTTTTATATGGCAGGTTCTTATTAGTTATCTATTTTATACATATTAGTGTATATATGTCAAATGCAATTGCCCAACTTATCCCACCACCCATCCCTGCTTTCACTCCTTGGTGTCCATAAGTTTGTTCCCTACATCTGTGTCTCTATTTCTGCTTTATAATCTGGTTCATCTGTAACTTCTTTTTAGATTCCATGTATATGCATTAATATATGATATTTGTTTTTCTTTATCTGACTTACTTCACTCTGTATGACACTCTCTGGGTCCATCCACATCTCTACAAATGACCCAATTTCGTTCCTCTTTATGGCTGAGTAATATCCCATTGTATATATGTACCACATCTTCTTTATCCATTTGTCTGTCGATGGGCATTTAGGTTGCTGCCATGACCTGGCTATTGTAAATAGTGCTGCAATGAACATTGGGGTGCATGTGTCTTTTTGAATTATAGCTTTCTTTGGGTATATGCCCAGTAGTGGGATTGCTGGGTCACATGGTAATTCCATTTTTAGTTTTTTAAGGAAAGTCCATACTGTTCTCCATAGTAGCTGTATCAATTTACATTCCCTCTAACAGTGTAAGAGGGTTTCCTTTTCTCCACAACCTGTCCAGCATTTTTTGTTTGTAGATTTTCTGATGATGCCCATTCTAACCAGTGTGAGGTGATCCCTCACTGTACTTTTGATTTGCATTTCTCTAATAATTAGTGATGTTGAGCAGCTTTTCATGTGCCTCTTGGCCATCTGTATGTTTCCTTTGGAGAAATGTCTATTTAGGTCTTCTGCCCATTTTTGGATTGGGTTATTTGTTTTTTTAATATTGAGCTCCATGAGCTGTTTATATATTTTGGAGATTAATCCTTTGTCTGTTGACTCATTTGCAAATATTTTCTCCCATTCTGAGGGTTGTCTTTTCATCTTGTTTCTAGTTTCCTTTGCTGTGCAAAAGCTTTTAACTTTCATTAGGTCCCATTTGTTTATTTTTGCTTTTATTTCAGTTACTCTAGGAGGTGGGTCAAAAAAGATCTTGCTGTGGTTGATGTCAAAGTGTGTTTTTCTGTAGTTTTCTGGTAGCATCTTTAGGATTTTGTATGGAGAATATCATGTCATCTGCAAACAGTGACAGCTTTACTTCTTCTTTTCTGATTTGGATTCATTTATTTCTTTTTCTACTCTGATTGCGGTGGCTAAAACTTCCAAAACTATGTTGAATAATAGTGGTGAGAGTGGGCATTATTGTCTTGCTCCTGATTTAAGAGGAAATGGTTTCAGTTTTTCACCATTGAGGACGATGTTGGCTGTGGGTTTGTCATACATGGCCTTTATTATGTTGAGGAAAGTTCCCTCTATGCCTACTTTTTGCAGGGTTTTTATCATAAATGGGTGTTGAATTTTGTCAAAAGCTTTTTCTGCACCTATTGAGATGATCATATGGTTTTTTTCCTTCAGTTTGTTAATATGGTGTATCACATTGATGTGCGTATATTGAAGAATCCTTGCATTCCTGGAATAAACCCCACTTGATCATGGTGTATGATCCTTTTAATATGCTGTTGGATTCTGTTTGCTAGTATTTTGTTGAGGATTTTTTCATCTATCTTCATCAGTGATATTGGCCTGTAGTTTTCTTTTTTTGTGACATCTTTAGTTTTGGTATCAGGGTGATGGTGGCCTTGTAGAACGAGGTTGGGAGTGTTCCTCCCTCTGCTATATTTTGGAAGAGTTTGAGAAGGATGGGTGTTAGCTCTTCTCTAAATGTTTGATAGAATTTGCCTGTGAAGCCATCTGGTTCTGGACTTCTGTTTGTTGGAAGATTGTTAATCACACTCTCAATTTCTGTGCTGTGATTGGTCTGTTTATATTTTCTATTTCTTCCTAGTTCAATCTTGGAAGGTTGCGCTTTTCTAAGAATGTGTCCCTTTCTTCCAGGTTGTCCATTTTATCGGCATATAGTTGCTGTAGTAACCTCTCATGATCCTTTGTGTTTCTGCAGTGTCAGTTGTTACTTCTTTTTCATTTCTAATTCTGTTGATTTGAGTTTTCTCCCTTTTCCTTTTGGTGAGTCTAGCTAATGGTTTATCAGTTTTGTTTATCTTCTCAAAGAACCAGCTTTTAGTTTTATTGATCTTTGCTATCATTTCCTTTTCTTTTTCATTTATTTCTGATCTGATCTTTATGATTTCTTTCCTTCTGCTAACTTTGGGGTTTTTCTGTTCTTCTTTCTTTAATTGCTTTAGGTGTAAAGTTAGGTTGTTTATTTGAGATTTTTCTTGTTTCTTGTGGTAGGATTGTATTGCTATAAAGTTCCCTCTTAGAACTTCTTTTGCTGCATCCCATAGGTTTTGGGTCATCGTGTTTTCATGTCATTTGTTTCTATGTATTTTTTGATTTCTTCTTTGATTTCTTCAGTGATCTCTTTGTTATTTAGGAGCACATTCTTTAGCCTCCTTATGTTTGTATTTTATACAGTTTTTTCCTGTAATTGGTATTTACTCTCATAGCATTTTGGTCAGTAAAGATAATTAATATGATTTCAATTTTCTTAAATTTACCAAGGCTTGATTTGTGACCCAAGATATGATCTATCCTGGAAAATGTTCCATGAGCACTTGAGAAGAAAGTGTATTCAGTTGTTTTTGGATGGAATGTCCTATAAATATCAATTAAGTCCATCTTGTTTAATGTGTCACTTAAAGCTTGTATTTCCTTATTTATTTTCATTTTGGATGATCTGTCCATTGGTGAAAGTGTGGTGTTAAAGTCCCCTACTGTCGATTTCCCCTTTTATGGCTGTTAGCATTTGCCTTATGTACTGAGGTGCTCCTATGTCAGGTGCATAAATATTTACAATTGTTATATCTTCTTCTTGGAATGATCCCTTGATCATTATGTAGTGTCCTTCTTTGTCTCTTGTAATAGTCTTTATTTTTAAAGTGTATTGTCTGGTATGAGAATTGCTACTCCAGCTTTCTTTTGATTTCCTTTTGCATGGAATATCTTTTTCCATCCCCTCCCTTTCAGTCTGTATGTGTCCCTAGGTCTGAAGTGGGTCTCTTGTAGACAACATATATACATGTTTTGTTTTTGTATCCATTCAGCCAGTCTTTGTCTTTTGGTTGGAGCATTTAATCCATTTACATTTATGGTAATTATTGATATGTATGTTCCTATTACCATTTTCTTAATTGTTTTGGGTTTGTTTTTATAGGTCTTTTCCTTCTCTAATGTTTCCTGCCTAGAGAAGTTCATTTAGCATGTGTTGTATAGCTGGTTTGGTGGTGCTGAATTCTCTTAGCTTTTCCTTGTCTGTAGAGGTTTTAATTTCTCCATCAAATCTGAATGAGATCCTTGCTGGGTAGAGTAATCTTGGTTGTAGGTTTTTCCCTTTCATCACTTTAAATATGTCCTGCCACTCCCTTCTGGCTTTCAGTGTTTCTGCTGAAAGATCAGCTGTTAACCTTATGGGGATTCCCTTGTATATTATTTGTTGCTTTTCCCTTGCTGCTTTTAATATTTTTTCTTTGTATTTAATTTTTATTAGTTTGATTAATATGTGTCTTGGTGTGTTTCTCCTTAGATTTATCCTGTATGGGACTCTCTGTGCTTCCTGGACTTGATTAACTATTTCCTTTCCCATGTTAGGGAATTTTTCAACTATAATCTCTTCAACTATTTTCTCAGTCCTTTTCTTTTTCTCTTCTTCTTCTCAGACCCCTATAATTCGAACATTGGTGTGTTTAATGTTGTCCCAGAGGTCTCTGAGCCTGTCCTCAGTTCTTTTCATTGTTTTTTCTTTATTCTGCTCTGCAGTAGGTATTTGCTCTATTTTATCTTCCAGGTTACTTGTCTGTTCTTCTGCCTCATTTGTTCTGCTATTGATTCCTTCTAGAGAATTTTAAATTTCATTTATTGTGTTGTTCATCGTTGTTTGTTTGCTCTTTATTCTTCTAGGTCCTTGTTAAACGTTTCTTGTCTTATCTCCATTCTATTTCCAAGATTTTGGATCATCTTTACTATCATTACTCTGAATTCTTTTTCAGGTGGACTGCCTATTTCCTCTTCATTTGTTTGGACTAGTGGGTTTTTACCTTGTTCCTTTATCTGCTGCTTATTTCTCTGTCTTCTCATTTTGCTTAACTTACTGTGTTTGTGGTCTCCTTTTCGCAGGCTGCAGGGTCCTAGTTCCCCTTTGTTTTTGGTGTCTGTCCCCCGTGGATATCGTTGGTTTGGCACGTTTTGTAGGCTTCCTTGGTGGAGGGGATTGGTTCTTGTGTTCTGTTGGATGAGGCTGGATCTTATCTGTCTCGTGAGTAGGACCGCATCCAGTGGTGTGTTTTGGGGTGTCTGTGTGCTTATTACGATTTTAGGCAGCCTGTCTGCTAATGGCTGGGGTTGTGTTCCTGTCTTGCTAGTTGTTTGGCATAGGGTGTCCAGCACTGGAGCTTGTTGGTCATTGAGTGGTGCTGGGTCTCAGCATTGAGATGGAGATCTCTGGAAGACCTCTCACTGATTGATATTATGTGGGGCTGGGAGGTCTCTGGTGGTCCAATGTCCTGAACTCAGCTCTCCCACCTTAGAGGCTCAGGCCTGACACCCAGCTGGAGCACCAAGACTGTCAGCCACACAGCCATGTACGTGGTGAGTTTCTTGCCTTTTGGGAAGTCTGAGGGCTTCTGCTAGCGTTCAGGAAGTGTTCTGTAGGAGTTAGTCCACATGTAGGTGTATTTTTGATGTATTTGTGGGGAGGAAGTTGATCTCCACGTCCTACTCCTCGGCCCTCTTGAAGCTCCTTCCAGGAACCCAAACGCATTCTACTATCCACTTTCTACTTGGCTGCTTTTTTCACTGTGGTTGCAGAGCTCTTTGCTTTCAGCCTTACTGCTGAGGTAGGGAGAGAGTGATGGGAATAGAGTGAGGTAAAATGTCATAAACCTCGCTGTTCTTAATTAGATTTTGCTGTTTTTCTTGAATAATCACTTTTTTAATTATTGCAAGCCTTTGTTTAATTTCCAGAGTTGTGAAAAAGTTGGTTTTGATAATTTTTCCAGTGTTCTTTTTTGTTTTTTAATGGAGGCATGTATTTTCAGTCTTTACTCTGCCATTCTTGCTGACATCTAATCTTTTTTTCTTTCAGTCCTTTAGTGAAATGAAAAATAGCCAGCCCACTCCACAGCTCTTTTATTTCTTATTCTTACCATGTTGTTTTATTGCAGCTGCTACATAGTCTGTCAAAGCCTTCAGTGATCACTTTCGTCCAGAAGGCTTCAAGTTAGTATTTAAATAACTGTTTTGAAAGAAGGCGCCGTGGACTAATTATTTTTCCTTTCCAGTTGGAAAAGTCAGATAGCCATATTTAAAGGTCTTTTGTCCTTAAATACCATATCATAAATCAGAATTTAGTGCAGAAAACAGAAACATTCTAGGCATTTCAAGCAGGAGGGGTTAATACATTGCATTAGATGGATACAAAGGAACTACAGGTATGAAGGAGGAGTGGAGTCTAGGCTTTGTCTTTAGGAACAACTTCCAAGAAAATAAATATGACTCACAAGAACATCTACTTTTGAGGACAGACTTTATTTTAAACTTGTCAGAAAGCAGCTTTGAGTTTTATTGTCTTCTTTTGTTATTTCTTTTGCTTGTTTGCTTTCTTTGGTGTAGTCTTCTGCTTTTATTTTTATTATTTCTTTATTCCTGACTTCTTTGGCTTATTTTATTGGTCTTTTTCTGGAATCTGAGTTGAATGATTGGAACATTTATTTTCATTATTTCTTAGTTTTTAATATATTAATTAGGGCTTTAAGATTTTTTTTGAGTACTTACTGTTTAGTGACATTCCATAGGTTTTAGTTTTTAATCAATCTCATTCTAATTTATTTTTTCTACTTCTATACTTCTGTCTTGATTTCCTTTTTAATAAATTTTTTCTCCATGTAGAGAACTTTATATTTTATTACTGAGTTCTGTTTTTTTTATTATGGTTTTATTAAATTATGGTTATAAATGCTTTATTGACTTTTTATGGCCTAATATATAGTCTGTTTTGAAAATATTCTGTTGGCATTTGAAAATAATATGTATTCTTTGTTAACCATAAATACACAAATACATATGTGTATGTGTATATTATATGTATTGTATATACACACATACAGTATGGATGGGTAATTTTAGTTCTCAAATTATTTGTAACTTTATGTTTTGTTTCACTGCATAGTCAATTTCTAAGAAAGGTGTACTAAAATACAGTACTTTTCAGTTTTTCAAATTTTCTCTGCTATTTAACGATTTTTGCTTTTTTATTCAGTGCATAAAGCATTATCATTATAGTGGATTCTTTCTGAATTGTAACAGTTCAGTCAATAGAAAGCATTATTTTTGTCTTGTATAACAGTATGTCAGAAATTGATATCACACTTGTTGTTCTGGTATACCTTTGTCCAGCTCTTTATTGTCAGTATTTTTGCAATTGTTTTGCTTGTGCTTTTTAATTTTAAAAAATACTGTTAACCCTCAAATAGTGTTAAATATTTCTCTATTGACCAAGAAAATGAACTAATTCACATTTATGCTCTTGATTTATATATTTGATTTTATTTCTGCCATCTTGTTTAGTTCTTGTAATTTTTCTTGTTCCCTTTTCTCCTTTCCCCTTTCTCTGTTTTTGCTAGATTAATGGGTCAATTGTTTAATTGTATATGAGGCAGAGGTCAGGGGCTCTCATGCATTGGATAAGTTAAATTTAGCAAATCTTTAAAATGTATTTTTATATAAACCTTAAAGCTAACATATCTGTAGCATCTTTTCCAAGTAAGGTAAGATCTCTAGTTTACTTGTAATTTTGTTTTTCTCCTGGCATCCCTCCTACACTCCTTGAGACAGAAGATGTAGAGCATTGCTGTTCCAAGTTGTCATTACTTTTACACTATGCCTCTTAGACTTTCTGAATTCCTACTTTATAAATACATTAAAAATAGAGCAGCATTATCTGTGATTACTTAAAGTTGAAAATGTAGTTTTCTGTTTTATTTTACTAACAATTTAACTGTAACTTTCATATCAAAAGAAAAAACTCTAATAAACAAACAAAAAATGATTTTAATCCCTCTGAAATGGTTTACGATAGTACTGTACTAAGGTAAAGTCAGATATTTTGAGGAATACCCATGTCCTTCCCTGAAAGAGTTCAAATGTGTTAGATTACTTCTTGGTAAAGGCAATTCATCATCAGACCAGTCAGATTTATTGGAATTAAAAAAAATACTCCTTTAGCTTTCTTTTACTTCTCTACTAATCTACAGTTCTAAGGCTTTTCCTGTCTAGGCATAGAGAAATGGATGATCCAGAAAACCTATTAACATCTTTTTCCATCCTGTTCTTCAGTACTACTTAATAGTCTACTTTAGTTTTATTCCAAATATATCATTGTATATAAGTGAAAGAAAGAAAGAAAGAAATGACAATTCCCAGTGAGCAAACAATTTCAGTTTAAATATTCTATTTGTGTTTGCTAATTATCTGTTTGGGCTTCTTACAGAACCACCCAGTCTGGAGGATGCAGGGAAGATGCTGAATGAGACCGTGGTAGTGAACAACCCCATACAGCTGGAGTGTAAGGCAACTGGAAATCCCTCACCTGGTAGGTGTGTTTGTGGACTCTGTAGCTTATTAACATTTTAAGATTTCTGCGAATTGCTAAATCTGTTTATAAGCATAATATAGTAATTACTAATAAGGGAAATATTATAGAATATATTTCAAGGGTAAAATATTGTTAAGGATATCATTAGGTGGATGATATTTTTGAATTTTCATTGCTTTTAACTACATGAAATAATTTACTCATTTAAACAATGTAGAAATATGTGAATAATTATCTTACTGTCCTTACTATGACCACAGAACCCACAATGGTATTGTATATAAATTTTTGTTGAAAAATATATTTTTATCTAGTCTCAATTGATTATCTTTATAAATCATTCATTTGATGAGACTATTATTTTGTTGATTTTCATCACCAGTAAGTTATTCATACTAATCAATAATAATATAAAAATTTTGAGGCTAATAGTATATATAGTGTTTGGTTTTGATTAGATGCATAAACAAAATTTTATAGATGAGAGGAATATATACTACACCAAAAGAAATAGAATCGGTTAAAAGTTTGCTATCAAACAAATACTGATATTGGATTGGCCAAAAAATTCGTTCAGGTTTTTCTGTAAGATTGTATGGAAAAACCCAAATGAACTTTTTGGCCAACCTAATACATTAGAGATAATGTAAAGAATATTATTTTTATAAGTTCACTTCAGGACTCTTATATTGGCTTGGCTATTCATGTTTTTCTAGTTTACCTCCTCCTAAAAATCAACCCTAGAGAGATAATTAAACAGATTAAAATAAGATGATAAGCATAAGAATAAAGCAATTGTTACTGTTGTAGTTAAGCTTCGATTTAGTGTGTGTATTGAGCTTTTAAATGAAAAGTTTTAAAAAGATGGGTTTCTGTCCTCTTCCCCTTGCAGCTATTACATGGTACAAAGATAATCGTCCACTGTTAGGTTCCAGTAGCATGACTTTCTTGAACAGAGGACAGATCATCAATATCGAAAGCGCCCAGATCACAGATGCTGGCATATATAAATGTGTGGCCATCAACTCAGCTGGAGCTACAGAGTTATTTTATAGTCTACAGGTCCATGGTTAGTGCTACTTCTCCTAGATTCATCCTGGAGTGAAGAAGCATTCAAAATGATTAAGTGCATCTATAAAATTCTAGTGTAAATATTTAACAGAATGTGTTATTGTCATCTTTACTTAAGAATGCAGTATTCTAAAACTGATAAGCGTTTATATTTTCTGATTCCCATTAAATGCTCTATTTTCACATGCTATTGAACTTAAGTTTTCTTTAGATGAATTGCTGCAAATAGTCATCAACAGTCTTATCAGCTAATGACATTGGCCCTGTTTGTAAATATTGTCTGTCAGAATCATAGGTTTTAGTTCAAGAAATGTTTCCAAGTTATTATCTCTAATAATGCTTTTAAGAGGAGTTCATAGTTAACATACTAGAGTAGATACAGTGTAAGGAAACACACACAGATACACACAAAGCCTGGAAATCAAGAAATAAAAATGTAAAACATTACTGTGGACACAACATATAGTTTTATTATTTTGAGATGTAATATTCCATGATGTTAACATATCTTAATTTTATTTATTTTTTTATTCCTTTTCAGTGCCCCCATCAATTTCTGGCAGCAATAACATGGTGGCAGTGGTAGTTAATAACCTGGTGAGGTTAGAATGTGAAGCCAGAGGTATCCCTGCCCCAAGTCTGACCTGGTTGAAAGATGGGAGCCCTGTCGCTAGTTTCACTAATGGGATACAGGTACTCTCTGTCATTCCTTAAGTGAAATCTACCATCTAATTATTCAATACAGGAAGTATAAACAAGTAAAACTATTAAAGGGATTTGGAGAGCAAGGATTCACAAATGTTATCCAAACATGTACCCGTATACATCCATAAATACCATGGGCACACAGTTGTGATTTCTAAACAATTCATTAAAAGCTCAGTATATCTAAGAGTTCCCTTATCTCATATGTAGTGCTATATTTTGACCATTGTTTTATATACTTTCTACTTCCCCCCCAACTCTCTGCCACCACCATAAAAGATACCCTATGCAAAGAAATGTTCATCAACAATAAAAACAGGAATTTTTTGGTAGACGTTATATTTAAATGTCTGGAAATAATCAGAATATTTACTTCAGAGTAAATATTTACACAGAGTGTATTTACTTCTACTAAAACATCATATAAAGAAAAATTATAAAGGCAACATTATGAGAAGTGAAATTTGAGTCTGACAAAAAAATTTAAGTACATTGCACTGACTCAAAATTTAAAATACGGAAACACATATATCTCATTGAAAGTGTACTTCAATTTTGCTTTGCTTAGCAGAGAGCATAGTTACTCCACCATTCTACTTCTTGAGCTTTTCTTGAAAATCCATTGCTTGCAGAATTTGGGATCATAGACTATCCAGAGTCCATGTCAATATTAAAGGTACAACTACATCAGTGGGATAAAAGGACAATGAATGTGACTAATTAATTTATTTGACTGCTACCATGCTGTTAATTTTACCTTCTTACTTTTTCTCTCAAAGAAAAATTAAGAGGAGGATTAGCTCCTCTTATTCCCACTTCTTCTTGTCTTTCTCCCCTGGTGGCTTTTTCTCTTTCTGTAGTAAGTATTGATAAAGTTGGATCTTCACTTGATCCTGTATGTAGAGAGTTGTGTTCAGTGGTTATTACCAAGTTTGGTTCTAGCCTCTGTCGTCCTCCACAGATAAGATGAGAAGGGGATTAAATGATGCTTGCCCTCTTTAAAACATCCAAGTAGAAATCCTTCTAGAGGCAAATGTTCAGTTGATCAATCTCAGAAAATAATTGAAAAAGTATGTTTACACCTACAATTCTCAGGAGATATGTTGGTTCTTTAGCTTTATGTTCATCAACAGGTTCTGTCTGGGGGCCGCATCCTAGCCTTGACCAGCGCGCAAATCAGTGATACGGGGAGATACACCTGTGTGGCAGTAAATGCTGCTGGGGAGAAACAAAGGGACATTGACCTCAGAGTATATGGTGAGACATTTTAATAATTACTTCTGCTCTGATATAGCTGTGTTTAAGTCCTAATGTCATTGAGGAAGTTAAGAAAGTTTTTGACAATAAAGAGCTGTGAACAATAGAAATTATCAAAATATTACAAGGTTAATTAAATCAGAGTCACCCTTTCTGCCTTATATTTGACTTTGATTTTCCTTTATTGAAGTTCTGAGAAATAAAGATGCATACATCCAGCATGTAGGGTGTTGTTTTTATGGAGCACTCTGAAGAACATGACTATGGAGAGATCTTTGCAGTTTGGAAGACATTCTTCTCCCTAAAGCAAAGCTCTGTTCAAGTAGCTCTCTTGATCTATTCTACTCGAAGCCTGGATTTTCTTACTTTTCAATTATATGTATAATCAGCATATTTTATAGTCAGTACTATGTCTATGAATTAAAGGATATTTGAGAAGCAAAAGTTAAACTAAACATAAACTTAGGCAAAATTCAAGTATTTTTTCTTCCTACCTATGATGCAGCTGTAAGGTACAAAAGGAAAGGTCTGATTCCATCACACCAAGAGGCCCCTGGAACAAAGTTGGGGCCTCAATGGCCTCCATTCATAGATTACACTTGTCATTCCACATTTTAGTATACCTTTGCATTTAGAACTTTTTCAGGGTTTTACTTGCATTATATTCTTGGTTCCTGGAATAATGGATTTGTTCTGTAGTCCTCAAAGAGTATCTGTTTAATGCAAGCCTTCTCTTCTAAGTCCTACCTCACTTCCAAATAATTTACTCCTGTTCAAAATATATTACTTTTTTTTTTTTTTTTTTTACCTCCAGGCCATGTGGATTGACTTCCCTTTTTGAGTTTGCCAAAACAAATGTAATCATCACAAATAACTTACGTAATAAGTCCACATTTTTTAATAAAAAGGCCCCTTGTCTCAACATGGATGCCATGCATCTCTAATTAAGCTAAAAAATCCCAGCTGGCATCAATAAATTACCCAAGGCTTATTATGCATCCCTCTTTTTTGTTGCTTCTGCAGTTGGCATGGGTCTGTATCTAGCCTCCAGCTGGTGCTCTGTGTCTGAGATAACAGAGGGTCTAAAATGCCCAACTGCAAGGAATCTAACTCCTTCCCTTAATGGGTCACTTTTATGCTTTATGAAGAACTGGAATGTTTCCAATCTAAACTATCCTTAGAGAATGATGCATCAATCTAAGTATGTGACACAACAGCTCCTTCAATCATGAACAAGCAAGCAGATGAGCAAGCAAACATCGGTATTCACTGGGTTTTAGTCAGCCCTGAAAATCTGGGATTGACTGCTTCCATTTCTGCACTGGTTAGTGTCAAAAGTGGACCTGGGAGGTGATAGAGAGTTGATGTTTTTCAGGAGTTATGAAGATGTGCGTCACTACTTTTTATCATTTATTAAGTACCCCCATACTACCTTTTTAGTCTGAAAACCAGAATCTTCCCTCTGTTATAAAAGTCAAGTGGCTAGCCAGCCCATGCGTATGTTTTAGAATGTGCATATGTGTTTAGTAGCCAGCCCATGCGTATGTTTTAGAATGTGCGTATGTGTTTAGTAGCCAGCCCATGCGTATGTTTTAGAATGTGCGTATGTGTTTAGTAGCCAGCCCACGCGTATGTTTTAGAATGTGCGTATGTGTTTAGTAACTTGCTGTGTGTATATATTTTGAATGTCAAAGAAGTGCCAGATTAAAACAGGTTTTTAATGTGAAATTAGCTTCCAGTCTATGTTCTACTATTCGTATTATGTCCCTATATTATATTCCTAAATTTGTGATAGTAACCTTGGCAATCTTGGATCTATTTGGTGCATGATGAATCTGCAGCCTCAGAGGTAAGTCCCCGTCAGATTTACATGGTAGAGTGTGGTGGTGTAGGAGGAGCAGACACTGTGTAACATAGCTTTCCCTACAATTACAAGAGTAGTTCATTAAAACTGTTTCTCCCTGGTATCAATTTGGAGTATGCATCACCATACTCTTAGGTGCTGAAACATGAGGATAGAGTTTTTAAATGCTTTGGATTCCTGTAGTACCTTATCTTTAAACTGAAGCCCTGAGAACTTTCTTAGAGATCACACACTCCCCGGTGTTTTAACAAGCATAACCCTGTGGCAATTCTGACTTGTGTAATTACATTTCACAAGTATAACGCGTAGGATGAGAAACAGACACAACACACCCCTTCCTAAGCAACATGACTGCAAAGCAGAATAGGGATAACATCTAAGGAAGCTGAGGATCTAAACGGTAGAAGCTTGTTCTCTTCTCAGACTAAACAAAAAGTTGGAAATGAAAGGGCAGAAAAAAATAGTTGTGCTGAGGTAATATATATCCTTGACTGTAATTAGATTTGCTTTAATTTATGTTCTTTAAGAAACAAATACTCTTTTTTATTCTTCTTTTTTTTGTTTTTTTTCTTTTTTTTTTTTTTTTGCGGTATGCGGGCCTCTCACTGCTGTGGCCTCTCCCGTTGCGGAGCACAGGCTCCGGACGCGCAGGCTCAGCGGCCATGGCTCACGGGCCCAGCCGCTCCGCGGCATGTGGGATCTTCCCGGACCGGGACACAAACCCGTGTCCTCTGCATCGGCAGGCGGACTCTCAACCACTGCGCCACCAGGGAAGCCCTACTCTACTGTTTTTGTATTTTTCCTCTCAATTGAAAAAAATTGAGTTTGATTCAACTCATTTAGCTTAAAGAAAAGTAATTGAAGGAAAAATATTTGGAAATAAATTAGCATTCTGCTTTCTTGAATTGTTTCTGACTTTTACGTCTACAAGCAGTCATAAAGAATCCATGCTCTTTTGTAAATTCTACAAATAATCTGAGATAAACATATTTTATATAGTTGTGGTACATTTTTATCCACAGAGGACAGACTTAACCTGAAATTATTTCCAACTGTGAAGTTGTATTTAGGACTCTCTATGCTAAGACTGGTGAATATATCTTTTTTTCATAATATCTTAGAAGATGGCACTCATTGTGCTGATTTTGCTGAGATTATAGAAGTTTTCATCTCAAACAGACTAGTTGTATATCTTTTATCTGTTGTCTCACATGTTAAAAACAATCCCACTCTTTTCTGTCACCCGTAGATTACTTTAGGCTTTTGGAAAGCCACATGTCTGTGTGCTGTTAAATTTAGCAGGACGGGCATCACAGATCTCTGCCCAAAAGTTCCACTGATCTGTTCCAACCATTGTGCATGGAGTTTCTTTTGTTAGCCTCATTTCCTTTGGGTTTAACACAAGTCCTGCATCCAGAAACAGCATAAGAAATACCCTCTAGTTCAAATGCCTTTCCCTGTGTAAAAGACATGGTAGCAGAGAAACCTCCTGGTTATAGAACACGGTTATATAACCTCCTGGTTATAGCCCCTTAAGCTATAGGGACTAGCTTAAGTACCCTGCGTTCATTGTCATTTTGCCACATGCAACAGTACCAAGCTGGAAACAATGGCCAATGGACTATCATAATGTTTCTTACCACAAAAATCTTATTTCTACCAAAGCATTTGGAATATCCTTTAGGATTCATTTCAATGAAACTTAACCTTTCTTGTAAAAAAAAACAAAACCAAAAAAACTACAAATATGGTAGGTTTCCTACAATCCTAAATAGTTATGGGATTTAGTGAGAAATGGCTGAGGAAATTCCCCTCTGTGCTTTTTTGGAGTGGCCCTTTTATAACAGGCCTGATTTTATCATTAGTTCATGATTTTGAATTATTATAAATATAAGCCTGAAAGAGTCCTTGAGAGCTTATGGAGCCCACCGTCTAATTCTTGGCAGGGCTGTACCTCGACCATCTGAGACAAATGATTGTTTACTCTATTTTTTAATACACCCAAGGGAATGCAGTTCCTTAAACTTCTCCAAGAACATATTTCACGATCTGACAAGCCTTATAGCCAGGGAATTCTAATTTTAATCTCATCAAAATTTCAACTCATTTCTTCTTTTTATGTAGTTGTATGCTGTACAGCTGGTCACTGTTTTAGTTTGGTCTTTAATGTATCATTTATCCCACATGGTCTTTATTCCATAGAAAACTGACAAGGCACCGTGAAAAACCAAAATGAGCTCTAAACTGCAAGTCAGAAGACTCCTAGTTTTGCCACCAATTAGTCACGTTATTTCAAATAAGCTCTTATCTGTCACCCATCTTATGTTTTGCAAACTGAGGTGGGACAGGATGATCTCTTTCAACTCTACTTTTTTATTTTGCCTCTATATTTATGAAATTTATTTTCTTTTGCAAAAATAAACATCAAAAATGTGTTTGCTTTAATACATTGTTATTTCCAAAATATTTCATGAGTGGTTTAATGCTTTGAAAATCTTAAGTGGTGACATCTAGTTCAAGAAGTTTCTTAAGTGGGCACTTGGTGAGAACTTCCAGTTCTAAAACTTTTTTACATGAAAAGTTAGTGAAAAAACTACTTCTATTCAACAGGAACACATTAATCAGTGATTTATGAACACTTGATTCTGAACGAAATGATGTGCAGAGGGTATGTTAGAATTACTGTGATCCTACATCTTAAAAGAACTAATAAAGTTATTCAGTATATGTCCTGATGATTAGTAAAGATAAGCAGTATGCTGGCCTCTTTTATCCTGAGGGAAAACCCATCTTTCACTTAGTTGCACCAAATATTATGGGAGAAGAACAGAACGTCTCTATCCTCATTAGCCAAGCTGTGGAGTTACTATGTCAAAGTGATGCAGTTCCCCCACCGACTCTGACCTGGTTAAAAGACGGCCACCCCTTGCTGAAGAAACCAGGCCTCAGTGTCACTGAAAATGGAAGTGTGTTAAAGGTAAGCCTATAGATTCATTTATTGCTTCTTATATTATTCCTAAGCTCACGGCTTTGGTATCACCACTATCAAAATAGTACCGCTATTAAACTTTACAAGTATTCTACTAATTTCATCTTATAAAATTCGAGGAACCCTTTTATTAATGAGGTTTGTAATATTTTTCAGTTTTATGCTTAGTAAGGTTTAAATATTATACTTAACTGTCAATTCATGTTTGTAGCCAGAAGCCATTCAAAAATACTTCTAGGAAAATATTATAGAAATATTCTAAGGAGTGCATCATCTTCAGTCATTCAGCCAATCAGCAAATACCCATTCTAGGTGCTCTGCATAGGGATGCAAAAAAGTATGACACATTTATGCAAAATGTCTTCCAATTTTGCATAAATATAGGAAAATTTAACAGCTCATGAAAAATGCAATGAGTGCTCCAAGTCTCTAAGTTAATTACCAAGTGGATGATATAGACAGTACATTTGGGAAAGATAGCAAAACGTGAGGCTGTGGTTGTCCAGAATAGTCTTGGAAAGCTACTTGGCTTTTTATGGGTAGATAGGACAAAAGGCCTGATTACGGGAAGCAAGTAAGCTAGTGTGACTGAAACAATTTAACAAAGTGAATTTTGGAAATAAGGTGGACTACGTTGATTTAAGCGAAATAAGAGCTAACATTGAAAGCCAACTTAAGGAATTAGGACTCAGGAAGCCAAGAGGCCATTGGAGTATTTATAAAATCCTCAATAACCGTATTTAGAATTGAAAGAATGGCTAAGTAATCTGCCTACGGTTACTAAGAGGCAGAAATGGGATTTGAATACAGGAGTATAGCTTCAGAATCCATGCTGCTAACCACATAGTTTCTAGTTAAAGGACTATTATTACTGTCAAACAAGGAGAGTCTTGGGAAATGGATAATGATTTTCAACACAAAGGAAACTAAGACGCTTACACAAGGAGGATAGAAGTATAGGAGAGAGTGAGAGGGAGGTGAAAGTGTATATTGGAGGCAAGAGGATGGAGTCGTTCGTAATTATGATCCTGTAACGATGGAGCCGGTGAGGAAGGAAAGGCCGGAGTCACTGATGGAGGAAAGTAGGATAAGTCAATTGAGCTATATAGGGGGGAAAAAAGCAAAAAAAAAAAGCAAAAAGCACTGCGCCTTCTCAGAGGCAGACCCCAGAGTTCAAGAAGGCAGCTGGTAGAATTGTCAAACCTCAGCTCTGACTGAATGATAGAGGGAGACGATTGTACAAACCACAGGTCCCAGCACTGCTAGGGGAGAGCTATACGTGATTAGAACTCTCCTAGCAAATTTTAGTGAGTAGAGAAGTTCATTTCTTCAGAGCACGGATCCCAATAGAGTTGGGAAGCCAGGAGAGAGGTGATGGTGAAGAAATCCTAGGATCCACTGAGTCTCCACCACTGAGGCTAGCCAGGCACCCTGGAATGTGTGGGTCCATAGGAAGGAACATAGGGTGAAGACCTCATGGAAATGAAAACTTCTAGTGTACCCCTGCTGTACTAAATACTTTTAATGATAACTCCATCTCCAATGATTCTCTTTAGAATGTTTTAGCAATTGATTTCAAAGCTTTCAGCAATTATATACTGTTTGTTGTACCTCTTAGATTATCTTATATTCTTATTTATACCTTGTTTATTATTAAACTCTTTTTTTTATGTTCACATACATTATATTCTCAACTAGATTGAAAACTCAAGTCAGAAACCATATATCACACCATACTTCTTTGTATCTTTTACCTATAGTACCTGGTACAAGATTCTCAATAACTGCTGAAAGGTCTATGAATAAATGATAAATGAGTATTAATGTATGTTGCAGATAAATATATGGAAAGTATTTACTGGTATTCAGTTATCTACCAAGCACCAAACTGGGTATTAGGAGATTGAGACTAATTGAGTATAATACCTGGCTTGAAGAAGCTTACAAACCCAAGATAGGAGAAGACATAATAAATTAATAGTATGGGTATTATTTTACTGAACGAGGACCTGGGCATGGAAAGATTGTATATTTAAAGCCCTGAATAACATATTCAGAAATTAATTGTGACTTTTTTGTTATTTTATCTGAATCGTATTTAAAAGGCCTTTCTAGACCTTCAACCAGTAAAATTAATGAGATTCAAATAAGGTATGACATAAAAGAATTGCTGAATCTTGATAAGTGTTGAATGTGGGTGATGGGCATATAGCCATCCATTTTACTGTTCCCTCTATTTTTTATATGTTTGAAAACCTTCAGAACACAAATGAAAAATCAGAGATCACAAATAACATTAATAGAAAAGCCCCAATTACTTACAAAATAGAAACTGTGGTTTCAAAGCATGATTTTGTTTTCAGATTGAAGATGCTCAGGTTCAAGACAGTGGTCGTTACACTTGTGAGGCAACAAATGTTGCTGGAAAAACTGAGAAAAACTATAATGTCAACATTTGGGGTAAGTGGGATCAGCCCCTGATTGTAAAGCAAATGATACAGCTTGTGGTTTAATCTTTGATTCTTTGTGTCAGTTCTTAAAATAACCAACCACGTAACTAAAATTGATCATAATACAGACATGGACACTAATTAATATGTTTAAATGATGCTGAACTGTCCTGAACATCAGCTTATATAATTAATTCAAGAGCAACTAGACAGATTTCTTGAACCTAAACATGTTGGTCACTGTAACTTTGATGTAGAACAGTTCTGCTCTCCTGCCTGATTAATATGCCTTTTAGCTTCTACAACTGAGATCCTCTAATGATTGAGTGTTCTCCATGAACAGAGAGTGTGTTGGTCAATTGAAAATAAGTCAAAAGGCTAAATTGTGTATGTGAATTATATTTGTGTGAGAGAAAGAGGACACGTGCACTTGTGGGTGGGAGATGGGATTACTCTGCTGACGAATGTGCAAAGCTATTCTTGCTTGAAGTTTTACTATTACTAATCAAGATAATTCTTAGGAATAGTCACAACTTTTATATCACTGTAGTTGTTACACTATGTTCAAAAGTGTTCCCATTTCCTACATATTCACCTTTATTTTAAGTACTTCTTTAAATTCATTTATAACATATTAAGCTCTCTTAATTTTGATTGTATTTGTTTAAACTTTTTAATTTTTGAGATAATAACCTGAAATTTACCTTTGATTATAAAAGTTAATTCAAAAACACATTTTAAAATAAAAATAGGTAGAGGAAGTAATCTAATTCCAATAGAGAATAAATATTTTATGTATAAAATGACTTGTTAATTATAAATCATTATTATCATTTTTAAAAATCTTGAGGAAAATTGTAAGAAGTATTATCATTCACCTGTAAAAGGATTTACTTTTAAACGACAGAGTTTACTATGCAGTACATTTATATTTACTACATATTTGTTATGTACCATTCACTTCTGTTCCTACCTCCTTCCATCCTTTTTCTCCCTTCATATTTCCTTTCTTTCCTTTCTCTTCTCATTTCTTTCAAATGGGGAAAATGTTCGTATAACTCCCAATATGGACAACAGTGAGCTAAGTCTTATCAAGTAAAGGTTGAAAAAAAAGAAGAAAAGAAAAATTTGGAGTGATGAATTAGAAAGTGAGATGAAGAATTCATTTTTAAAATGCTGTATTAGAGATACCTGTAGACTATTCACGTGAAGCTGTCCTCTATGCCATCAGAATTATGAGCCTATAGCTCAGGAGAAAGAGATAACAGCTAAAAATGTGAGGTTAGAGACATGAGTGTATACGTAGTAGTTGAGATCCCTTAGCGAGAATAAGAAGAATGTGTACAAAAGAGTACTGTATAGAATGACCCTCACATATCACATAAGAAGGGAGACAGAAAAAGAGACCCCCAAATGGGAAACTGAGAAGGAGCAGTCAAAGAGGGAGCAGGAAAACTGGGTAAAGCTTGTGTCATGGAAACTAAGGGACGATGGTGTTCCCAGAAGAAGAACACGGACAACAAATAAGTTGGACGTGGTTAGATAGATGAGTGAATGAACGAATGAATAATGGCACATTGCAGAGAAGCCAAATGAGACATAAAATACAAAGTGTACTTTACAACTGAGTAGACCAATGCCTCTTAAAGAGGAAAGCAGGTCGCAGTCAATGTAAGAATGAATGATAGGGGAGTGAAAGTCGAGACCTCAAAAATCATTTATAGAGTGACTCTGTGTTCTAGGTACTATGCCACATGTAGGCATAGAGAGCTTAAGAAGAAAGACAATGACACTGGTTACTGAGTTCAGTTTGGGGCAAGTTGAGTTTGACAGTGCCTCAAAGGCATCCAAGATGAGATGTTAAGTAGTCAGATATAAAAGTCCAGATCTCAGAGAGTATCTGCATTACAGGTACAGATTTGCAAGTATTTGTATTAGTGGAAGCCATTGGAGTAGAGGAGGTGGAGTTTGGGCTGGAGATCATGAATTTATAGCGGTGGCAATTTATGTAGTTGTCATTTTCTTCTGTAGAATTTTCATCTGTGGGATAGGTGATGACAGAGTGAACTATAGTATTCATCCCAAGTTAAGGGTATTGCCAAATAGGAAGAGCAATGGTGCCAGGCAGTTGAAAATATTGGCAGAGGACTAGCTGAAATTACTGATCATGAAATCTAAGTTGGATAGTGAAGTTGGTAAATAAAAGAGTAAGCAGCTAGGTTGGGAGGCTTCTGAGAGGTTTAAGGACTTGAGATTCAATTAGGTCATTGAACTGAGAATTGGGAATAGTTGAGTGAAAGAGCTATAAGGATAGAGCAGTTGTCAGAAAATGGCCTAAATTTATAAATTAATAGGAGAAGTGTTCTAGATGGTGAAGAGTATGGCCTCTGTTGGAGAACAGGATGAGCAGATCAAGGAACTGAGTAGCCAGGTGTTTAGGCGTGTGGATATTGAGTTCATACAGAATGTGGCAGGTCTTCATATAAAGAGAAAGGATAAAAACAAGTACCAAATTGTTCAGTGAATGGAAAAAGAATGACAGGTTCACAGATGGTGATAAGAAAAAAAGAAGTAAATGGGTGACATGAGCCTCAAAAGAATAGTGACTTTCATGGGGGTGATTGAACAATGGCTGGAAGCAGCACTGGCGGTGAGGAGGATTCTCCCCCTCCTCAACTCCCAGGAGCTTGGGAGGCTAAGCATCTATCACGTGATAATACTGCAGCCAGAAAAGTGTCCCAAGGGAGAGTTCAACCAGCAAATGCAGACTCAGCCTCTTTGAGTAAAGTGTGGGTAGTCAGAATTCACTTTGAGAGTTCCAAGCAGAAGCTGGAGATCAGTGGGGGGATGCAGACTGTGCAATCTAGGATAGGTAGCATGTCTGTTTCTCAGATCAAATTCCTTACCTCTGTTCTTTACTATATGTTATATGCCTGATGTCTTTCTATTCTGTTCAACATCTGAGATATCAAAGCTGGAGAGGCACAATGACTGGGTTAAATTTAAATTTGCTAAGTGTCTTCATTTCTTTTGGTGCAAGATGTCTAAATATCTAGACTGTATCTCCTTTTTATATCACTCTGAGTATTTTGATAATTAAGTTTCTATCTGTGAAAATGGGAAGTCTGCTATTAGGTATTTATTCTAGGTCTTACAGTTGACTTTTAATGTGGTGTTGATAGGTCAACCTCAAGTGCTAAATTATTTACATGTACCATTTGAGTGGGAACCTTTTTTATTTTTACATGCAAAGTGTTAGGGAAATTTTATTTTTGAGTGTAAAATAGTATTTTTCCTTTTTTTAATCTTTCAGTACCACCGAATATTTATGGTTCTGATGAACTTGCTCAACCTACAGTCATTGAAGGGCATCTTATTAGTCTATTGTGTGAATCAAGTGGTATTCCACCCCCAAATCTCATTTGGAAGAAGAAAGGTCAGTTTTCATCCTTTGACATTTATAAAATTAAATATAAATATTAAGTCAATTTATATTTTGTTTGAGAAACATGCCAACAAACTTTCTTAAGGTTTGCACGCAAAAATACCAGACAGCAGAATTGCTTTGTGTTAAATGCGCCATATGCAATATTTCTACAATATCAACCTGAAAATTGTCAGTTTTGAGACTCACTGCTCCCAAGAAGAAATTAATTTTCTCCATTAATTCTTTTTTAATCAAATGCATTGTAGGGCAGCTATAATGATCAAGACTCCACCATTCAATGAACTATTTCTTTCTTCTTTAAAATAGGTTTAAAATTTTTCTTGTTTTTTAAAGCAAACATTTTTGCTGTATTTGTGACAGTTTTGTAATGTACGTTAAGATTGAATTCTGCAGTTGAACCGATTTTTAGTTATTCATCAACAAATAATCTGTTTCCATTAAGTATCAGATCATCTAAATTTTTAGCTGATCTAAAAAATAATTCTTGTTTTACTTAAAGATTTTATTTTGTTTGTTTTACTAAGTATGTTTTCTTTTAAATGCAATATTGATTGAAAGAAAAATTTGCAGAAGATAGTCTTCTCTTCATCTTCCTCCTCCTCCTTTTTGCATAGATTATTATAGTGTCCTCTGCCTTTTAAGTATGTGAACTAGGAAGTAAATATATATGTATATATACTCATTAGAGTATATACACAAAACAGCTTACATTTATGCTTCACATTCTGCCACTTGGTTTTCTTTGCAGGTTCCCCAGTGCTGGCCGATTCTGCAGGGCGGGTCAGAACTTTATCTGGAGGCAGGCAGTTGCAGATTTCAGTTGCAGAAGAATCTGATGCAGGGCTCTATACATGTGTGGCATCAAATGTTGCTGGAGCAGCAAAGAAAGACTACAATCTGCAAGTTTACAGTAAGTTATTAGTTAGCCAGGCTTTGGCACAATTTTTTTTAAAAAACCTCTCCATCCTTCCCTTTTACTTTTTCTTCATATCTTTAAGAGTCATTCAAAGTAGTATGGTTATAGTGTGGAATTGGCCGTCCATAGCCACAGATCCTGCATCCATGGATTCAACCAACTGCAGATTGAAAACTATTTTTAAAAAATCCAAAAAGTTACAAAAAGCAAAAATTGAATTTCCACGCACCAGGCAACTGTTTGCATAGCATTTACATTGTATTTACAACTGTTTACACAGTATTTACATTGTATTAAGTATTATAACTAATCTAGTGATGATTTAAAGTATAAGGGAGGATGTACATAGCTTATATGCAAATACTATGCCATTTTATATAGAATGGACTTGAGCATTTGGGTATTTTAGGGTGTCCTGGAACCAGTCCCCTGTGGATACCCAGGGACAACTATACCTTTCATAAGACCCACAAATTTTAATTGTGCTGACGTAATAAAGAGTAATGACTTCTTTCTAGCTGTTATTTATTCAGCAATACAGCTGAACATCTGCATCAGCTTGCTGCTGGCAGATACATCAATGTGGCTGTAACTTTTGGGGGGCAGGATAGTGTATGTGCAGAATGGAGGAGATGGCATTGTACCATAGGGTACATTTACAGTATGTAAAAATATCTCATTGTAAAGAATATTTAATTTATATAAGATTTGAAATATTTACATTACCTCATTTAATCTTTGCATAGCTGTGGTACGAGACAAAAATATTGCCTCCAAAATGTATGTGGAGGGCTTCCCTGGTGGCGCAGTGGTTGAGAGTCCGCCTGCCGATGCAGGGGACACGGCTTCGTGCCCCGGTCCGGGAAGATCCCACATGCCGTGGAGCAGCTGGGCCTGTAAGCCATGGCCGCTGAGCCTGCGCGTCTGGAGCCTGTGCTCCACAACGGGAGAGGCCACAACAGTGAGAGGCCCGCGTACCGCAAAAAAAAAAAAAAAAAAAAAAGTATGTGGAAACTTAAGCCCAGAGAAGTTTCCGTGACCAGCTGAGGTCACATGGCTTGTATGTGACAGGATTGGCCCTGGAACACAGGATTACTAACACTGGTCCATTTTCTTTCCCACACACATGTGTATTTGAGTTGGTTTAATGTTCTTTCTTGGAATCAGTATCCACTAGGTGAATTTAGCTATAAAGTTACAGAATCACTGGCCATCAGTGGCTTAAACAAATAGAGGTTTATTTTCTCACATAATGAGAAGCCTGAGGCTGGCAGTCACTGGAGTTGGTCAGCACCTTACTCTTACCAGGACAGGAGATCTAGGATCCTCCTGGTCCTTCCTTTGTTATCTGAAGATGGTTGCTGCATTGGTAGTATCAAGTCCACATTGAAGGCAGTGTGGGAAGGGAAAGGAATGGTATCTTTCTCTTTTGGCAGGAGAGCAAAAAATTGCCCAAACCCACCCCCTCACCTCACCCCTGCCAGCAGACTTCCATTTAGACTTTTTAGGTCTACAGTGATTCCTGGGGTCACCTCAATTTCCAAAGAAGGCTGAGAAAGTCTCAGCTTTTCCAACTCCTCTAGTGAAGGGAAGAAAGGAATTGGTAACAGACATTAGGTCATGAGCTAGGCTATCATATCTACTTTAAAATTAGTACTAGAAGACTTCCCTGGGTTAGAGCTACAAATGATAATTCAAATAGTTGTATAACTTCTCAAAAGCAGGGAAAGTAGCTAATGCAGTATTCTTTCCTTACTATATTGATAGCTTTATTTTAGTTATGAACCCATTTAGGTACGTTGGAGAATTCTACCTCTCAGTACAGCAATGCCATGTCTATTAGTCCTGAGTCTTTTCTTTAGTAGCTAATTTTTTGACATCAAAAATGAATTTAGTATGTTTTGTCATATTATTCCTAGATATTTGTTTTTATGTTATTGTGCTTAGTAGGTTTTCTTAAATTTCATTTTGTAATGGTTGGTTTCATGAAGACCTAAATGTTTTCAGTGGGTATATTCGATTATAGCAATGGTGAGTAAGCTTTATACTTTTCTGAATTTTGTGATTTTTGTTTTGCTGTAAATTTGTACTGCTTGTATGACCACAAGAAACAATAAAGCATTTTCTTTCAAAAAAAAAAAAAAGGAATTTAACTTTGCGTGATGAAAATTCTTATATAAGACTTAAGGCAAACATTTCCTATTCTTTTCTTTTTTTTCCCCAGTTCGACCAACTATAGCCAACAGTGGCAGCCACCCTACTGAAATCATCATAACTCGAGGGAAGAGCATTTCCTTAGAGTGTGAGGTGGAGGGTATTCCTCAACCGACAGTGACCTGGATGAAAGATGGCCGCCCTTTGACTAAGGGAAGAGGAATGGAAGTAACGGATGAAGGTCATATCCTTCAACTGAAGAATGTCCATGTGTCTGACACAGGCCGTTATGTGTGTGTTGCTGTGAATATAGCAGGAATGACTGACAGAAAATATGACTTAAGTGTACACAGTAAGTATAAACAGGCTCAATAGGTCCATTCACTGGCTGATATAATCTATAGTCTCCTGGATGGGAGAGATAGACCTCAAGTGTTGAGTCTTTTATTTATAGTCGATTATTTTCTACATTTGTACCACTTCTTTAGATCAGTCTCATCACTCCTCCTACTATGCCTGACCTTCCATATCTTACCTTGCTGAAATAAGCATATATTGGATATTCTTTTAGGAAAGCACATAGTAAAGTAGATAATTATCTTCTTCAAGTACTTTTGATCCAGTGCTATCCCAAGTAACATTCCATAATTCTATGTTTTCCACATTAGCTGACTTGGCTGGTGTAAGTCTAGGTTCCTTAGAGCTTACTGACTGAGCATCAGATGGGCATAAGTTGGACTGAAGTCAGCTTTAAAATTCTAAGTAATGAGCAGTAAATGTCCATAGGAATGGACCAAACATACATGTACTCAGGGACACCTATTTGTATGCATACAATTTGAATTGCATTTTTAAAATCTATAGAAATGGTAAATCTAATAGACATGGTCTTGTAACTTAAATCCAGTTAGAACATGCACAAAGTCCAGTATTAATATCTCGTAGTTTGCAGCCAATGGGTAAACCAAAGCTAGAGACTGAAAAGGAATCAGTCCTGTGTATCGTTTTGTTAGATTGTGGTTTTTTCATTCTTTTTAACAGGTGCTTACTATTTCATTATTTGAATGTTTCATACTTTATTTGATCAGTTCTCCAGGGAGGGACATTTAGGTCAGTTGTATTAACAAGAATTTCTGTCATAAAATTTCCTAGGCAAGACTGATGTTGAGAAATCAAGGTCTCAGATTATGCTAAATTCCAGTTGGCTCAATCTTCCATGTACTTCAATTCTGCAAGACCATTGAAAGTGGAGGGTGTCACTGGCCCTTCTCTGTGCAGAAGGAAAACATGATGGAGGGGTAACTTTCCATGGGGCTAATGAGGGACATAGAGGAACTCAAGGCCTCTGTGTAGCCTTGTTTTATCTATGTTCCAGTGCTGGCTTAATTGGGTTTTAACACTGGTTCTCCTCTGACCCAGCCCTTGCACTTGTCCAGGCCTGTTGGGTCAATGTGACTTGTCACTCTATCCTCAGACTATCCTGATTCTACTCTGCTCATTGCACAAACCCGTCTTCTCAACCCACTTTGTGTGTCTCACATTTTTGCATTCACAAGGTGTATTTGACCTCGAGGAGCTGGTCACTCATGTCTTTTCTAGGCTTCTGGAACTGCCCCACCCCTGCCCCTCTTGGTTGGTCTCTAACTCTCAGGCAACTCCTTCCTCTCAACCTCTCTTATTGTTTCCCCCTACTCTTCCAGACTGTAGTGTTAGAATGCCCCAAGGCTCTGAAATGGGCAATACCTGCTTCTCTATCCACACTCTCTCATGGGTGATTGTGCCGATCCCACCCCCTAATGTGACTGAGCAAGGGAAACACCTAGGAATCATCCTTGACTCCTCTTTTTCTCATATCTGGTGTCACTAAGTCCCATCAACTCTACTGCTCCTATTCTAGTTGAAACCACATTTGTCTCCATGAGCTGGATTGGGGTGAAAATAAGGAAAAAACCAGCAAGGAAACAACTAGCCCAAGGAACAAAAATGTGGTTAGTATAGGTAACATGAAAGCTGGTGTGTTTCACGAGGTTTTGAGCTTCTAATTTGTTCGATTGTTTTTATTATTTATTTATTTATTTTTGCGGTACGCGGGCCTCTTACCGCTGTGGCCTCTCCCGTTGCGGAGCACAGGCTCCGGACGCGCAGGCCCAGCGGCCATGGCTCACGGGCCCAGCCGCTTCGTGGCATGCGGGATCCTCCCAGACCAGGGCACGAACCTGTGTCCCCTGCATCGGCAGGCGGACCTCTCAACCACTGTGCCACCAGGGAAGCCCTGTTTTTAATTTTTAATACTAGAATTATTTGTTAGAAAATTCTGCCTATAAGAAAGTCATGAATCCATATTACCAGAAAAGATGAGTGACTCACAGAAAATCATTCACCACTATTAGAATAACGATATGAAAGTCATTTGGGGACTTCGCTGGTGGTTCAGTGGTAAAGAATCCACCTTCCAATGTAGCAGATGCAGGTTTGATCCCTGGTCAGGGAACTAAGATCCCATATGCCATGGAGCAACTAAGCCCACGCGCCACAACTACTGAGCCCGGGCACCTCAACTAGAGAAGCCCACATGCCGCAAACTACAGAGCCCCCGCGCTCTGGAACCTGCGCACCACAACTACAGAGCCCACATAACCTGGAGCCCTTGCACCACAACTAGAGAGAGAAATCCCACATGCCACAACTCGAGAGAAGCTCACATGCTGCAACGAAGAGCCCGAGTGCTGCAACTAAGACCCAACGCAGCCAAGAATAAATAAATAAAATAAACAAAAATTTTTTTTTTTAAAGTCATATGTTGCTATTAGTGAGGAAGAAGTGACATTTTTACTTCCAGGAGTGTTGCCCTCGTCGTCATCATCATCATCATCATCTTGTGATTGCTTATTTTGCTTACTGTTGACTAGAAAATGGAAGCCTTATTTTTAAGAATAAGCTGTTTAGAATTTGGTGTTTGTTACATACTAACCACCCTCCTTTCCATTTCTTGTTTGTTTTGTTTTGTCTTTCAGCCCCTCCAAGCATCATAGGAAATCACAGGACACCTGAAAATATCAGTGTGGTGGAAAAAAACTCAGTGTCCCTAACTTGTGAAGCTTCAGGAATTCCCCTGCCTTCAATTACCTGGCTTAAAGATGGGTGTCCTGTCAACTTTAGCAGTTCTCTGAGAATTCTCTCAGGTATTAGAAATTCCTGTAGCCTGGTAACCTGATTAGCTTCCTGTGGCCACCGTTTCTCCTTAATTTCTCATAACTCCATGTCTTCTTTTTTTCTTTATGATCTAGCTGCTTACTATAATCCCCAATGATCCTATTAAGAAAAAATTTTAGGACATCAGAAGCTATATGACAATGGGGAAAATCTCTAAATATCTCTATATCCTTTTGACAAAGAAATCTTTGCACTCGCTTATTACTTAAATCATGGGGATGTCAGAGCATTCATGCTGGAATGAGTACCAGCCAATCTGAAAAGTGAAAAATGAAAAATACTTGAAGCCAGAGCCTAGACTGAATAATGTTATATAACAATTTCTATAACCACGAGTTTAAATTTTTTCACAACGCTAATCTGAGTGAGATTTATATTTCCAAGATGGAATAGTTTTAAGTGAGCTAAGATTTTATCATTATTGTAAAAAAGATATTCCTCTTATTCCTTATCTAATTATGTAGGAAAACCTATTAGCTTATTCTTTATGGATCAGTGTAAGTGTCGAGAGAGGTGTCTTGGGGTATGCCACAGGAATCTGCACTTGGCCCCTTTCAGTAATAATTTGGGTACAGACTAAGAAAATAATCTTGCCAAGTTGTTGGGTAATAAAAAGCTTGGATATTTAGAAGAATACCTAATGTGTTGAATGAAGGCATCCGAATTCAAACACACCTCACTCTGGAACTTTTGAATTGAACCTAACAAAATGAAAGTTAAGTAAACTCCTGCACTCACATTCAGAAACCAATGGTGAAAATTAGGGTGAGATATAGCTTCAGAATTCTTCATATGAAAAGATCTCTGAATTGCTTTGGGTATTGAGTATGCATTAACAATATAATGTGTTTATCATGAAAACAGATGCAATGTTTTGCCACATGAATAAAATATATTTTCACCAATAAAACAAGTAAGACACCAGTTGTATTGTGGATTTAACTTACTCATTAGGAAGACTAGAAGAAGGATTTATTGACAGTATTTTCGAAGGAGGATAACCATGATGGCAAATGATTGCAAAGTAAACTATACGTCCAATTCTATTTAACCTGAAAAAATAAACCTTGTGTAACTCATGACAACGTAGTGAAAATTACATTTAAATACTTGAAGAGCCATGGCTTAGAAAAGATGATGTTGGTTCCGTCTAGTGCCAAGTAATACCAGTGTATGGAAAATTCTAGGGACAGATTGCAGTCTGAATACAAACAACTTTAAAAAATATTTGTATTGTTGAAAGTCAAGATGAGCTATTTTAGGAGGTAACAAGCTCCTTGCCCCTAAATTTGTTCAAAGTTTAAATTCTCACTTTTGAAGGCTTTTTCAGAAAAGATACTTTCCTAGTATTTGAATTAGGTCTAAATAGCCTAAGGTCCTTCTGTTTCTTCAAGATCTTGGTCTATAAATGATAGGGGCTTAATGAGGAATATACATTGCTATAATTATTATATCTATTGCCTATAATACTAGATTTATAACCTCAGGCAAGTTTCTTAACTTTGCTAACTTCAGTTCTTCACTTGTAAAGTGAGGATACTAGTGGCATTTGCCTCTTAGGGGGTTTTGTAAAGATGAGTTAATATGTGTAAAGCAGCTAACACAGTGCCTGCTTATATCCTAAGCATCCAATACATGTTTGTTATTATTTGCCATAGACAACCTGGTAAAAGATTTGGGTTTCCCTATCCTAGGAGACTTTTCCTATGTCCTATAATGCTGTCATTTTTGAAGGACTGCCTGCCTCTGTTGATCTTAAGGAATGCATACTGATGGCAAAGATTTCATTGCAGTTTGGTTACCAAAAACCTGAACACATTATCTTCTTCTCTTATAGTCATCCTTATATTATTGTTTTTTTTTTAATTCTCAATTGCTGAAAAAGTAGGAACTCTTTTTAAATATAATAACTACATCAGCATTCCTGGAAATGAAAAAGGCAAGATAAAATTAGGTACTCTGGCTTATTATAGATCCACAGGAGTAGTGTTTTGGTTTTATTGTATAGCTTTGTTTTGTTTGACTAGCAGCTGGAGATCCCTGAGCAAACACATTAAATGTACTTCACCTTGTGGCGCTGCCAGAAGAGTCATTCAGTTTTACAGTCTGAACATGTGTGTTGTTCAGTCGATGACTGAGAATCAGATGAATGGCGTATGACTCGCTTGTTCCTTGATCGGCTGCACATTTCTGTTTCATTAAGATTAGTCCTCCTGAGACATTAAGTCAGGCTTTTCTGAAAGAAGTACTTTGTTGAAGGTCCTATCATTGTTATGAAGTTATCTGCCAAGAACAGATAGCTGCTATAAAAATTTAATAGGTACGAGAAATGTCTCCATCTAAGTATAATTTACTGTCCAACCCTTTTTTTCTTTCACTGCAATAAGGGAGAGGACCAGGAAACAAAGAAAAAGGAAAGATCATGAGATTTATGAGGTTGAGGTTTGCAAAGCCAACAATGACTCATAAACGTTGTATTTTTTTAATATCTCTCAACTGGAATCATATTATGGTCTCACTAATCTGAAGTAGCAGTGAGTGCTTTTGAATCCTTTCCTAATTAACATAAGTTTTTTGACATGTTTAGGGAATTTCTGTATTCAACTTTGCTTACTTAAATTCAACTGGGGAAAAAGACTGAGTTTAGATAATCAGTTTTGTCTGTCTAAATAAGATATTACTAAGTTCACCTTTCATTGGTTTGAGGATGAGTAGGTTGCTTATAGGAAAAGCTCAATGAGGGCTTGTGTTTATAAAAACATAAAGCAGATAGAAACTCCTGATAAATTCAGATCCAGGTGAATATTTACATGAAAATTTTATGTTTAACCATTTCAATGTTTTTAGTTCAAATTCAAGGTACTAAGCAAAAATACACCGAATGGAAAATTATTACAAAACCTAAGAAATGATTTACACTTTTTTTAAATATCTTTATTAGAGTATAATTGCTTTACAATGGTGTGTTAGTTTCTGCTGTATAACAAAGTGAATCAGCTATATATATATATATATATATATATATCCCCATATCCCCTCCCTCTTGTGTCTCCCACCCTCTCTATCCCACCCTCTAGGTGGACACAAAGCACACAAAGTGTATATATGTCCATGCCACTCTCTCACTTCGTCCCACCTTACCCTTCCCCCTCCCCGTGTCCTCAAGGACTCTACTCTCTCAGTGTGTCTCTTTGCTCTCTGCCAGCTTTGTTTCAGTCTCATCTGCTGGCTCCTCTTCCTTGGTCCTTAATAGGAGTTTTCCTCCAAATTACACCCTTCAGCATATCAGTTTCATTCCCAGTCTACCAGAATCTTTCTTCATTACATAGAAGTTCAAAATATAAAGAGGAACAAAATCAGAGTCGTGCTAATGAACAAAGTGACCCTCATAAACTTTGATATAAATAGTTCTAGAATTCCATGAAACTCAATTGAAAACTGGTAGTCAGTCTTCATGGTTTCATTCATCCCTTGTATATTGATGTCATCCCAATCTGGGTAGTTGGTGTGGTCCTCTTTCTAACGTTCCCATTTCATGTGTTCCACTGCAAACTGGGAATCTTTTCGTAAACATCCTGTCACTGTTGTTTTTCTAAAGCACGAATCAGAGCATGACTTTTCTGTTTATGTACTTCCATAGCCTGTAGTGAACACAATAAAGTCTAAATTCCTTAGCATAGCATTCGAAGGCCCTCAGAATCTGGTCATAACTCCAACTAGTCTCATCTCTCACTGTTTTCTCCGCCTGTTCTGTTGTAGGTGCCACACCTCTCATCTACTTTCTACCTCTAGATCCTCATTCATACTCTACCTACAGCGGTGTCTCTTAACTCCTCTCTGTGTTAAAGAATACTTACCTTTCAAGATTATGTTCAAACAGTACCTCTGTGAAACTCCATTTCTTACTTGCTGTCACCTAGGTTTGTATTAACTTTTTTAATCCATTAAATCAGACATTTCTTCTGAATTATCTATTCTGCTTCATATAGCCTTAAAACATGTGATATTTTTTAAAAGCTTGACATAAATGCATTTTAAAGGCCTTTGAAGTGAATTGATTACATTTCCCCAAAATTCAGCACTACACGGCTAACTTGTAAAGTTACAGATTTCTTTTTGCGTCATCTGGTGGTTTGCTTCTCCAGGAGGAAGGACTCTGCGGTTGATGCAGACCAGAAAGGAAGATGCTGGCCAGTATACTTGTGTTGTAAGGAATGCAGCTGGTGAAGAAAGAAAAACCTTTGGGCTTTCAGTATTAGGTATTTATATAACTTATAATATCTAGACAAAATAAAATGGTCTGAAATACATTCTGGAAGCAGAGTTAAAATTTATCTGCAGCTTGAACTTACATTTGTGTATTCTTTGGCCCCTGGACTGTCACTCTTGGCAAGAATTCAATGTTAGAATGGTTTGTACGTAATCAGTTGGATTAAAATGGCTGAAATGCCATGTCTTATCAGTTCACCATTGTTCAACAATGTTCTAAGACTCTGATAACTTGTTTAATGTGAGTGCTTATCAGAGTTATAGAGGCAGAAATGTGTCTAATAGATTTTGTTACTCTTTGACTTGTTGACATATTTATGATTTACATACAATAAAATTCATTATAATTGAATTTATGACATATAACTTTACAGTATATCTTAGAATTGATCAAACAATATAACATTCTAGTAAACAAATAATAATGAGAATTTGGAGGGATTGTTTTAAAGGGTACAGGCTAATAAAAAATATGAAAATAGATGCCTATAAATAACCATTCTGCTGTTAGAACTTACTTTTTCTGTCTGTTTTTTTTTTAGTACCACCTCACATTGTGGGTGAAAACACATTTGAAGATGTGAAGGTAAAAGAGAAACAGAGTGTTGCATTGACTTGTGAAGTGACAGGTAAGGGGCTCAGCTCTTACATTTCTGCTCAACTCACTGGTTATTCATTGCCTCCACTTATCTCTTAGTTGAGAAAAATCAAGCATTTGACCTTGAATTCTAGCCCAATATAGATGGAAGAAGTATAGGAGGAAACCTTTCAGATTCTGTGGAGATAAAAAGGAAATTCCTACACTGAAAAAAGGAAGGAAGGAAGGAGAGAGGGAGTAGGGAAGGAAGGAAAGCAAGGAAGAGAGAGAGACAGAAAAAGACACATTAGTCTTTTCTTTCAACTCAATAAATGATTCTTCCTTTTTTTTAATCCTGTTCCTACTTGTGGGTAAGATTTCCTGTCCCACCTCCTCTTATTTTTTCTTTCCTTCCCTATGTTTGTACCTTCCTTTCCTTTTTATTGTTTTCTTAAATTTTATTTCAAAGAAATAGGAATTTTGGTGAAAGTATAGCATCACTGATAGTGGGAATTACCCAAGATCAACACTGTCACCTTTTGTAAGCATGTTTGCATATTACCAAGGAAATGGAGAAGAGTAAAAATAAAAATTCTAAACCCAATTTCACCGGCTTTACCAGTGAATCATTGTGTTGCATGTAATAAAAATAAACAGATCTCTAGGAGAATGTGTTCAAGACTGTCTTTTTAGTAAAGGCACAGCCTTGCAGTTTTAATGGAACGACTAGAGCAGCCCATACTTTTTATAGAAAGCAAGTGTTTTAAGGAAGATTCAATTAATTTCTTATTTCATTGTTTACATACCTTGCATGAGCAATACATTTAAGTAAGCAAGGAAATATTTTCATCTTAAGAAAGACAGATATAAAAAGTGTCACATATACTATTACTTAACCTGTTTTCTTTTTTTCTTGCAATGATGTGGTAACAACTATTGCATAGAGAACAGCTGCCTAAATTTTGTAGTATCCCATCCTGAGCCTTCCAGTGTGTTTTTTTTAACGTTGACATTTGGTTTTTTAAGATATTTCTTTTTTATTCTTTCTTTCAGTTTCATTGAGATATAATTGACATATAATATTGCATAAGTTTAAGGTGATTATACACACACACACATACACACACACTCACACACACACACAAAATGATCACCACAATGTTTAGCTAACATCCATCACTGCACATAGCTACACAACTTTTTTTCTTGTAATTAGAACTTTTAAGATCTACTCTCTTAGCAGCTTTCAGTTATACAATATGGTATTGTTAACTGTAATCACAATTATCATCTTATAACTGGAACTTTGTGCCTTCCGACCACCGTCACTCATTGCCCCACCTCTAACCTCCTACCTCTATAACCACTAATGGGTTCTCAGTTTCTATGAGTTTGGTTTTATTAGATTTCACATATAAGTGAGAACATACAGTATGTCTTTCTCTGTCTGACTTATTTCCCTTAGTATAATGTCCTCGAGGTTTATCTGTGTTGTCAAAAATGATAGGATTTCCTTCTTTTTTCATGGCTGGATAATATTAAATTATATATATATAGTAAATAATATTAGTATTATATATTGTATAGTAATATTTAGTATTTAACAATAATATTAAATTATATGTATAATTTTATATATGTCACATTTTCTTTATCCAGTTATCTATCTATGGACACATAGGCTGTTTCCATGTCTTGGCTATTGTGAATAATGCTGCAATGAACGTGGGAGTGCAGATGTCTCTTTGAGATAGTGATTTCGTTTTCTTCGGATATATGCCTAGAAGTAGAATTGCTACACATATGATAGTTCTATTTTTAGTTTTTTGAGCAACCTTGATACTGTTTTCCATAGGGGCTATACCAATTTACATTCCCTCCAAAGGTGCACAAGGGTTCCCTTTTTTCCACATCCTCATCAACACTTGTCATTTCCTGTATTTTTGATAATAGCTGTTCTAACAGGTGTAAGGTGATATCTCATTGTGGTTTTGATTTGCATTTCCTGGATGATTAGTGGTGCTGAACAGCTTGTCTTGTACCTGTCAGCCATTTGAATATCTTCTTTGGAAAAATGTCTATTCAGGTCCTTTGCCATTTTTTTAATTGAATCCTGTGTGTGTGTGTGTGTGTGTGTGTGTGTGTGTGTGTGTGCGCGCGCGCGCGCGCTATTGAGTTATATGCATTCCTTACATATTTTGGATATTAACCCCCTTATCAGATAGTGCTTTGAAAATATTTTTTCCCACTTTGTAGGTTGCCATTTAATTTTGTTGATGTCTTCTTTTGCTGTATAGAGCTTTTTAGTTGATGTAGGCCCATTTGTTTTTGCTTTTGTTGCATATGCTTTTGGTGTCATATCACAGAAATCATTGCCAAGACCAATGTCAAGGAGCTGTGTACCTATGTTTTCTTTTTTAATTTCAGCTGCTTTTAAAAAATTTTTTATTATTTTATTTATTTTTTAATGTTTATTTATTTTTAATTTGTTTTTATTTTTTAATTTTATTTTTAGTTTCATTGGGTCTTCATTTCTGTGCGCAGGCTTTCTCTAGTTGTGTCGAGTGGGGGCTTCTCTTGTTGCAGAGCACAGGCTCTAGGTGCTCAGGCTTCAGTAGTTGTGGCATGCAGGCTCAGTAGTTGTGGCTCATGGGCTCTAGAACGCTGGCTCAGTAGTTGTGGCTCACGAGCTTAGCAGCTCTGCAGCATGTAGGATCTTCCCGGACCAGGGATCGAACCCATGTCCCCTGCATTGGCAGGCAGATTCTTAACCACTGCGTCACCAGGGAAGTCCCTGTCCCTCTGTTTTCTTTCAGGAGTTTTATGGTTTCAGGTCTTACATTTAAGCCTTTGATACATTTCAAGTTAATTTTTATGAGTGGTGTTAAGACGCGGGTCTAGTTTCCTTCTTTTGCATGTGAATATCCAGTTTTCCCACTGCCATTTACTGAAGAGACTCTTTTTCCAATGAGTATTCTTGACCCTCTTTACTAATATTAGTTGATTGTATATGCATGGCTTTATTTCTGTGCTTATGATTCTGTTCCATTGGTATATGTGTCTATTTTATGGCAGTACCTTACTGTTTTGATTACTGTAGCTTTGTAATGTAGTTTGAAGTCAGGACGTATGATGCCCCCAGCTCTTCTTTCTCAGGATTGCCTTGGCTATTCAGTGTCTTTTGTGATTCCACACAAATTTTAAGATTTTTTTTTTCTATTCCTGTAAAAAATGCCATTGGAATCTTCATAGAGATTGCACTGAACCTATAAATAGCTTTGGGTAATATGGACATTTTAACAATATTAATTCTTTCAGTCCATGAACACAAGATGTCTTTCTGTTTATTTGTGTCTTCTTTTATTTATTTCATCAATGTTTTATAGTTTTCAATGTAGAGATCTTTCACCTCCTTGGTTAGATTTATTCCTAAGTTTTTGTTTTTGTTTTTGATGCTATCGTAAATGAGATGTTTCTTTAATTTCTTTTTCAGATCATTTGTTGTTAGTGTATAAAAATGTAGTGATTTTTTTAATGTTGATTTTGTATCTGAAACTTTATTGAATTTGTTGATTAAAGCAAACAGTTTTTGGGTGGAGTCTTTAGGACTTTATATAAATAATCATGTCATCTACAAATAGAACTTTACTTCTTCCTTTCCAATTCTGATGTCTTTTATTTCTTTTTCTTGCCTGATTGGCTAGGACTTCCAATAAAGTGTTGAATAGGAATGATGAGAGTGGGCACCCTCATCTTGTTCTTGCTCTTAAAAAACTTTCAGTCTTTCAGTACTCAGTATGATGTTAGCTGCAGATTTGTCATATGGCCTTTATTATGTTGAGGAATGGTCCTTCTATATACAATTTGTTGAGATTTTTTATCATAAATAGATGTTGAATTTGGTCAGGTGCTTCTCTGCATCTATTGAGATGAGCATATGATTTTTATCTTTCATTCTATTGATAGAATGTATTATATTGATTTGTGTATCTTGAACCATCCTTGCATCCCAGAGTTGAATACCATTTGATCATGGTGTATGATCCTTTTAATTTGATGCTGAATTCAGTTTTCTAGTATTTTCTGAGAATTTTGTATTTATATTCATCAGGGATGTTGGCCTGTAGTTTTCTTTTCTTGTGGTGTCCTTAGCTAACTTGGGTGTCGGGTTAATGCTGGCCTTGTAAAATGAGTTTGGGAATGTTCCCTCATCAGTTTTTTGAAAGAGTTTGAGAAGACTTGATATTAATTCTTTTTTAAACATTTGGTAAAATTTATCACTGAAACCATCTGGTCCTAGATTTTCCTTGTTGGGAGGTTTTGACTTCTGGTTTAATCTACTTACTAGTAATTGGTCTGTTCAGATTTTCTTTTCTTCATGATGTAGTCTTGACAGGTTGTATATTTCTAGGAATTTACCCATTTCTCCTAGGTTGTCCAGTTTGTTGGCTGTAGTTGTTGAGTGTAGTAGTCTCTTATGATTCTTTGTATTTCTGTGGTATCAGTTATAATGTCTCCTCTTTCATTTATAATCTTATTTATTTGGGTCCTCTCTTTTTTTTTTCCTTAGTCTAATGTTTTGTCAATTTTATCTTTTCGAAGAACCAATTCTTAGTTTTATTAATCTTTTCTATTGTTTCCTTGTACTCTATTTCATTTATTTCTGCTCTAATTTTTATTATTCTCTTCCTTCTGCTAATTTTGGACTTAGTCTGTTTTCTTCCTAGTTCCTTGAGGTGTACTGTTAGATTTTTTTTTAGAGATCTTATTTCTTCTGTGATGTATGCATTTATCAGTATAAATGTTCCTCTTAAAACTGCCTATGCTCTATCCCTTAAGTTTTGGTGTGTTGTGTTTCCATTTTCATTTGTCTCAAGAATTTTTTTTTCCCTTTTGATATCTTCTTTGATACATTAGTTGTTCAACAGTATGTTGTTTAATTTCCATTCATTTGTGTATTTTCCAGCTTTCTTCCTGTTATTGATTTCTCATTTCATATCATTGTGGTCATAAAAGACATTTGGTATGATTTCAATCACTTTAGATTTACTGAGATTTGTTTTGTGGTCTAACATATGAGCTATGCTAGAAAATGTTCTATGTGTGCTTGAAAAGAATGTGTATTCTACTTTTGTTGTACAGAATGCTCTGTATGTGTCTGTTAGGTATATTGGGTCTATGGTAATTTTCAAATCTCTGATTTGTTATTGATTCTCTGACTGGATGATCTATCCATTGTTGAGAGTGGGGTATTAAAGTCCCCCAATTTTTTTTTTTTTTTTTGTGGTACGCGGGCCTCTCACTGTTGTGGCCTCTCCCGTTGCAGAGCACAGGCTCCGGACACGCAGGCTTAGCGGCCATGGCTCATGGGCCCAGCCGCTCCACGGCATGTGGGATCTTCCTGGACCAGGGCACGAACCCGTGTCCCCTGCATCGGCAGGTGGACTCTCAACCACTGCGCCATTAGGGAAGCCCTCCCCCCCGCAACTATTATTTTATCGCTGCTTATTTCTCCTTTTATCTCTGTTAGTATTTGCTTTATATATTTAGGTGCTCCAATATTGGGTGCATAAATATTTACAGTTATTATGTCTTTCTGATGGATTGACCCCTTTTTCATTGTCTCTTGCCTCTTTTGAGCAATTTTAACTTAAAGTCTAGGCTGATATAAGTATAGCTGCCCCCAGCTTTCTTTTGGTTACCATGTTCTTGACATATCTTTTTATATCCTTCTACTCTCAGTTCACATGTACCTCTAAAGCTAAAGTGAGTCTCTTGTAGGCAACATACTGTTGAATCTTGATTTTTTTTTCTTCATTTAGCTATTCTATGTCTTTTGATTGGAGAATTTAATCCATTACATCTAAAGTAATTATTGATAGGTAAGGACTTACTATCTCCATTTTATTGGGGTTTTTTAATTGTTTTGTAGATCCTTTCTTCCTTGCTTCTTATCCTTCTCTTCTTTTGTCATTTGATGACTTTCTTAGCAATATGCTTTGAGTGCTTTATCATAACTTTTTGTGTAGCTATTAAAGATTCTTTTCCTTTGTGGTTAACAGAGGCTTACATAAGATATATGTAGAACATCCTATTTTAAACTAATAATAACTTAACTTTGATAGCATACATAAACTTTACTTTTACTTCTCTTCCTCTCACATCTTAGGTTATTAATGTTACAATTTACATGTTTTTTATTTTGTGTATCTAATAAATTATAGATACAGCTATTTTTTAAATGTTTGTTTTTTAAATTTTAAAAGTGAGTTACGTATCACCATTACAGTATTAGAGAATATGACTTTGACTACATATTTACCATTACCAGTGAGTTTTGCACATACATTTATGTGGTTTTACGATGATAATTAGCATCCTTTTATTTCTACTTGAGAATGCCATTTTGAATTTCTTGTAAGACAGGTCTGGTGTGTTTTTTCGTTTTTGTTTGTTTCCCTCAGCTATTACTTGTCTGGGAAAATCTTTATCTGTCATTTCATATTTTGGCAGCTATAGTATTCTTGGTGGACAGGCTTTTTTTTCAATATTTAGAACGTTTTATGCCATTCTCTCCTAGCCTTCTAAGTTTCTTATGAGAAATCTGCCTATACTTTTATGGGGGGTTCCCTTGTATGTGATGTGTTGCTTTCTTCTTACTACATTCAAAATTTAGTTATAGTGTGTTTCAGTGTAGCCCTTTTTTAGTTCAATCTATTTGGGATCTTTTGTGCCTCATGAGTCTGGATGTCCGTTTGGGGAGTTTTCAGACATTATCACTTTAAATATACTTTCTGTTCCTTTCTCATACTCCTCTCCTAGGATTTCCATAATGTGTATATTGTTTTTGTAATGGTATCTCATAACTCCTGTAGGCTTTCTTCACTTTTCATTCTTTTTTCATTTTGATCCTCTGACTGGATAATTTCAAATGAACTATATTCTAGTTTACTGATTCTTTCTTTTGCTTGGTCAGCTCTGAAGTTGAAGCTCTCTTTTGAATTCTTTAGTTCAGTCATTCTATTCTTTAGCTCTAGTATTCATTTGTTTGATTGTGGTTTTTTTATGATTTCTATTTCTTTGTTGAACTTCTCATTTTGTTCATGCATTGTTTTCTTCATTTTGTTTACTAAACTTGATTAAGAGTATTATTCTGATTTCACAGTTCATAGATCTCCATTTTTTAGGGTCAGTCATTGAGTTATTGGAGCTTTATTAGTTTTCTGTGAGGTGTCATGTTTACCTGATTCCTTGTATTGGTATCTGCACACTTGAGTAAAGGGTCTCTGATTTCAGACTTTACAGGTTTGCTTCAGCAGAGATTGTCCTTCACCGTTCACCTCAACTTGGGATTCTGGATGGGTCAGCTGGTAGCATCCTTGGGCAGGTGGGGTTTTCTCTCAGGGTCTCTATTTGGGTGAGACCACTGCCTCTGCCTTAGATGTGAGGTCGGGACGGGGGGTGCCATTGGCTGGGAACAGTTGGTTAGGACTAATGATTTGGTTTCCTGCCCAAGTGCAACTGTAGAATAGGCCTGAGTTACCTGGATTCTCTGGTCATACTTCCTAGTTGGATAGGACTGTGTGCTATACTCAGCAGTTGGGTAGGCCTGTGAATTTGCTTTCCTGCCCAGGCAGGGCCATAGGACAAGCTCCATGGCCAATACAGTTGTGCCTTAATGTGATATCATCCTAATCTTCTTTCCTAACAGAACGTGTTTTTATAGTTTTAAATTTTCAAAAACAAAATGTTTGAGCAATTTAAAACTTAATATTTAACAAAAGTCCCATGAAAAATATGAAAGATCTTTTTTCTCTAGGCTATAAATATTAAAGGAATAATTAATAGATATTTCTATCTTTCTACCTATCTATATATCTATGCTAGAATCCTGGCATACATATCTGCTTGTTGAATTGTTTAATTAAAGTTTTTTTTTCCTTTTTATACAGCTTTCCCTCAAAAATAAAAATCTTCTTTAAAAATTTAATATGAATGCAAAGGTATTCATGAGTAATAATTTTAGTAAACATGTATACTCCATTATTTTTTAAGTGTATTTTACTATGAAAATATTTAATTGTAATAGCCTAAGGTATGGTATAAATTTAGTGAAACACAGAGACTAACATAACTCTTTCACTTATAGATTTTTAAAATCATAGCATGATTATTATAAATTCAGTTATGTTTGCAAATTTATTTTAAAATGCATGGCTACTGCATTGTTTCAGAAGTGGAATATTTTAAAAGGGAAATGAATAAAAATGCATCCTTTCAGTTACCAACTGTAGACATGTGATTATTAGCCAACTCTCAGAAATGACTTTTTGTTATAGGGAATCCAGTGCCAGAAATTACATGGCAGAAAGATGGGCAGCTCCTCAAAGAAGATGACACCCATCATCTTATGTCTGGTGGCCGTTTTCTTCAGATTACCAATGCCCAAGTGTCACACACTGGAAGATATACATGTTTGGCTTCTAATACAGCTGGTGACAAGAGCAGAAGTTTCAGTCTTAATGTGTTGGGTAGGTATAAGCATTGCTGCAAATCTTGAAGAATCAGCCATGGCAATAGGCCAAATTCTCTTCTTTTTCTGTTTACTTAATATTTCTACCATAGAATTTCATTATTTCAGAAGGACCAGTGCTTGTGTACATTTGCTGGTTTTCTTTTATTAATTCATACATTCATTCATTGCATTTGGCATACCCACTATATTCCAGGTACTGTGTTTTGTGTGAAGTACAACTATGAACAAGATAGATATTAAATAAGCAGTAGTAAAGGAGAAATAAATACTGGTCAAAAAGAAGCAGGTCAACAGTGAAAGAGGATCACCGTGAGATGTTTTATCATTTCTTTGTGGGACTCTGCCATTATTGGTAATTGCCCATACTGAAATCTCTGTTGGTAACTATGATGAAGGAGAGGAGATGCAGACAAGCACACCAAAACTGTATGCTTGCTCACGAGCGATAGTGAATTAACACAGTCCCTTGGGAGGTTGAAGGGTTCAAACAAAACAAAACCTCATTAAAATGATTTTATTTTAGAAGTGTGCTTTCCTCTGTCTTAAAACACATTTCCCCTCCTTCCCGTTGCCAACTTATGTAGCAGTATTGTGAGCAGAACATCTGCTCCTGCTGGGGTGAGCAACTACCGTAGATTTTCTTTTTCTTAACATAATATGCTGCTCATCTGTCTTTATGTGTGTTTATCTGTGTCATTTGCTAACTCACTAATCCCTAAAAAATCTTAAAGGAAGAAAGTTGACAGGTATTGCTGTGCAGTAAATTACCTGGACATTGCAAATTTAGATATTTTGCCATTTAATTAATAGTTATTTTTCCCAGATAAATCCCCTCCCCTTGAAATTAATATATAATATGTAAATTCTATATTGTCAGTGATAAGCTGTGAAGATTCCTAGATTAAAATGTAGACTGCAACTACAAGTGTAGGTTTTAAATCTCACATGGTTTCCTTCTGATTTAATACAGATTAGCTTGTACATTTGAATATCAAGCCCTTTGAGAGCAATAAAAACTACACCATGAAAAAATATGGAGTAGGAATGATGAAATAACTACACATTCAGTTTCTGCAGCATTAAAGTTATACTTATGTCTTGGAAATGATATTAAAATAGATTCCTAATTTCTGCTCACGTTAGAAATTTAAAATGCACCACCTAAATGTATTGTATTTGATTACTAATATCAAAACACATTTCATTCTACTTAAATAAACTGACCTATAATTGAGGATGCGAATTTTTGCAATTTTTTATTTGTTTGTATGTTTTGATAGTTATTGGCTAGACTGGGGGAATATGTAGTCCCATACATAGAAACTCCCGCACAGGACACAGTCCTCAGGCAGCTTACAGTCTAACTGAGTAGAAGAGATATATAGGCCAGAAATGTTAAGTCAGAATACTGGATAATGTATTAATAAGTGTCAAATAAATAGTATATATAAGTAATAATTACATAAAACTATAAACTCCCTAGGACATAACCCTTTTTATCTTGAAAAGGATATAGCCCCAGCACCTAACATAGCAGTGAATAACAGATGGGTGGATAAGTAAGAATGAGAGTTCATGAGCCAGTTGTCTCCTAACACACCCATCTTCCCTGCATGCCCATCAGCGAATGAAAGGCAAATGCCCTGCCCTGGATTTCTTCTCCTCTCCTGTAGCCCATTGCTTCTCTTAGAGCTCCATGTTCCTCATGCCTCCTTCCTCCTACCACTGACTCACCTCCCAGTACTGGCTCATGTCCACATCCTATCCCTGTCCTCTGGAAACCTGATTTAAAACTCTTTCTGGTTCCTTTCAGTAACTGAAATCTGACTTCCCAAGAGACATTAGCTCCCTGGGGACTCTCTACAGTGGAGATCACTTATTCTTTACCCCAGGCATCTCAAGTCATGCTCTCTGACTATAGTCCTTTCTCTGCCTCCTACCCGCTTCCTAGTTACTTATATCTTATCATTTTCCCTCATTCATTGAAGATGAGGGATCTGAATTCAAGTCTTCTTTTCACAAACTTCATATAAAGTTGAGGCTGTTCAGGTGTGTGCACTGGCAATTTCCAGTCTCCCAGCCATAATTCAGTGTCTTTACCCTTTCTTTTCCCAGAGGGTGTTATCCTTTTTGTTCACAGTTACTGCTTCTGCTTATGCCCTTGATCCTATATCTTCCCCCCTTCTTTGGTCTGCCAGTCATGCCCACCATCTGCCTTACCTTCAGCTTTACCTTCTACTGTCTCCATCACTTCATATAGTCACTACTCCCTGTCTATACTTGTCCCACTACATATGGGCTTCTGCCCACACCATTCTTGACACTGCTGTGGTGAAGACTACCCTGTTGTTAGATCCAGCTAACATTGTTCAGTCCTTATCTTAATGTTTGGATATTATGTATCACTTTCTCCTGGACACTGCTCTTCCCCAGTTATCCTTGCACCCCTTTGGTTGCTCCCTTTCTCCCTCCTTTATGGACTCATACTTAATCTGTCTCTTAAACATTAGGTCCCCTCATGTTTTGTCCTTACTTCAGCGTTCATTTTACTCTAGATATTCTCATCAAGTAACAAAAACTTAATTCCCAGAGGCTTAATGATCATCTCTTATCAACTGGAGACTTTTTAAAATCCATACCTGCAACCCTGATCCTTCTCCCAAGGTTCAGATTTCTATATACAGTTGCTTGTTGGACATTTCTACCTGGAATTCTCACAGGCACTTAAAATTCAAGATATTCAGACTGAACAAATCATCTTCCCCTCCTAAGTGAGCAAATCTTTCCATATTTTCTATTTATTTTGCTTCGTTGAAGTTTACCTAGGTTCGTTCCCAAGCAATAAAATTGGAAGTTATATTTGACGTTGGTTTCTTTACCCCTTAAATTCTATCATCAGATCCTGCCAATTGATGTCCTAAATTTTTCTTTAGTTGCTCCCCCCTCTTTATGCCTTTCTTCACTGCTCTAGTTCAGTCCCTCACTATCTTTTATGGAACAAATGTACTTGTCTGTCTTTCCCCTGCTTCCAGCATTGACCCCCTTGAATCCATCCTCTATATATTTCCTGCTTGCCCCTCATTGTTTATACTACTCTGCTCCCAATATGCTCCCTCCTCCTAGTAGTCTCCCTTCTTTCACCTTCTGACCACCACCAGTCCTTTGAGGCTCAGTTTGAAATCTGCTCCATTAGGAGATCTCCCCTGATGAGAGTCCACACACCACCCCACACCTCAGATTGGATTGGATGCCATGCCCCCATATATCCTGCACCAAAATTCCCAGTATTGCCCATACTACATTGTGTTATGATTCCTTTATATGTGTCATCTCCTCCATTACTCTGTGAGCTTTTTGAGGTTCTCACTGCTTTTGTGTAGAATGAGGACACTAATCAATTGTTTCTGTAATTGTTAGGGAATGGAATTACACAAATAAGTACTATGGAAACTTAGAAATGTACAAATAAAGAAATTTCTGAATATATTTCTTTGATCAAGTTTTAAATCTTTTTCAGTATCTCCTACAATTGCTGGTGTTGATAGCGATGGCATCCCTGAAGATGTCACTGTTATCCTTAACAGCCCCACATCTTTGGTCTGTGAAGCTTATTCATATCCCCCAGCCACCATCACCTGGTTTAAGAATGGAACTCCTTTAGACTCCAACCGAAATATCCGTATTCTTCCAGGTAATTAGCTCACTTCAGATGCCCAAGTTGCATTTGTGCCATTTACTTTTACAGAAGAACAGAATCATTGACTATTTTTATAAAAATACTTAATGTTGTTGCTGGTATTGTACTATTGCTATCTTATTTTTTAGTATTTTGTATGTATGTTGTAATCTAAGTTATCTAAAATTACTTTTTCAAAGACCAGTAAAGTAAATAAAAGGCAAGTAAATAAATACTACAGTGTAATTAATTGCTCAAATATAACGTAGAATGCCAAAAAGAGTAGAAATTCACTTTTTGTTGAATTGACCCTTGAAGGTTAGTATTTAGATTGACAGAGTTTATTTATTCCTCTTTAATACCTGACAATATGTATGAAAACAGAAAGAATTTAAAAGTATGATCACTGGCTGTAAGAAATGTATAGAGATAATACATGTGAAAGTTAATTAACAACAGGAATCCATGAATAATCATGGGTTCTGAATAGTCATAGGTTATGATAAATGGGATAGTGACAAGTTTTATAAGAATTCAAAAGAAGGAATGGCCACCGTGGGCTGAAGCAGTCAGGAAATGCTTTGTCATAGACAGAACTTGAACCAAACCTTAAAGAAAGTTATAGAATTTTGTTAGTTGGAAATGAGTTAGGAGAGATTTCAGATCCTTCAGGATGTCTAGTGTGGGAAAGTACGAAGGAGAATGGCGTATCTATGTGCAAGTAATAATAAACAGACTCCTCACCTCCTTCTTGAGTGGAGACATTGTGTGTACATGTGGGTATGGCAGGGAAGGGGGCAGGTAGGAGATAAGGTCAGGAAGGAATATTGGAGTCATGTTTTATATACCTGGATTTGAGAGTTTTGACTTTATACTTTAGTCAGTTGAGAACCACTGAAGATTTTTAGGAAGAAAGATACCATAATAAAAATGGTGTTTTAGCAAGATCAATCTCTACTGATACGCCAGGTAGATGAGAGGAAGAAGATGACAAAGGCAGAAGACCTATTTGTGAAGAGAGTAAAATAAGAACCTTAATTACAGTACGTGCAGAGAGGTAGGGGAGGGTCAGAGTGAGCACGAGAGTCATTACCACGGAGGACCATCGTGGACTTAGTGAATGTCTCCATCCAGCAAGTAGTGCCCATCTGTATTGTAGTTTGCCTGTGTCAAACGTCTCTTACAGAATTGTCATAGAGAAGAATAGTAAGTAATAGTAAGAACTAAAACCTGGTGGTTTGTGCAAACCCTGCTGCCACTGTGACTTCAGAGATTCTTTGGTGTTCCACTGCTTTTCAGGAGGTAGGACTCTGCAGATCCTAAATGCACAGGAGGACAGTGCTGGGAGATACTCTTGTGTAGCCACTAATGAGGCCGGAGAGATGATAAAGTACTATGAAGTGAAGGTCTACAGTAAGTCCCGAAAGAACACTATGTTCCTAGTTTTCTCCAGGTTTTCTAACTTTTTTAATTCTATTTTTCATTATGGGTTCATACTTATTTATATTCATCATTAAAGTTTATCGTTTATCGTTTATCCGTTTATCATTGCTTCATTAAGATGGAAATTGAATTAAGCAATGTGCCCATGACTTCAGTTGCTTACAGATGTGAAAGCCCACTGAAAACTGCTCTCTTCAGCTTTTTGGAGAACTTGTCAGTGGCGCTTCCTTAAGTTTCTCTCTTTTTGTCTCATGAATTACCCTCTTCTGAATTCTGCTGCATATAAGTACCTCCATGCACAAAACTCTTCCTTAAATATATATGCTGTATTCAACAGCCTACGATGAGTTTGTCATTGACTTTGGGCTAATCCACTGTACATTGACCTATTAAAAAAAAATTATGCTACCACTGATAGGCAATAAATTTTCAGAATTTTATTTTTAAAAAGGAAGAGCATCTTTTTTATTATCTTTTGTTCTTTGAATCATTCCCCTTAGTGACTAATAAAATGCATTCTATGGGTCATACTCAGACTGTGTCTGGGGACCCGGAACAACCTAAACTAACTGTTCTGTGAAGGACGTTGGCAGTATTACAAATGGCAGTATTACAATGATGAGGAGAGAAAGGTAGTTTTCTTCACATTCTGTATATGAACACTGCCATTTCATAAGATGCTAACTTGGGTCCTTGATGAAAGGAGAGCATAGAAGATGCCTAAGTTATTTCCTTGTTTTCTTATTAAGTGATCCTCACTGTGTTCCATGTCATTCCATTTAAAAGAACTAATGTTTAATACTTTAATGTTCGTGTTTATGCAGTTCCACCCATAATCAGTAAAAGAGACCTCCTGGGGCCAGGTGTTTCCCCCAAAGAAGTGAAGATCAAAGTAAACAACACCCTGACCTTGGAATGTGAAGCCTATGCAATTCCTTCTGCCTCTCTCAGCTGGTACAAGGATGGACAGGCCAGTCAAGTTTTTTCATTTGCTGATGTTTTTTTATAGACTAAAATGGCCAGTTAAATTAAAAAACAAAACACCCAGACACAGATAACTCAGAGAATCAATGTGACCTTAAAATTAGCACAATCCCATGCTCCTAGAATATAAAACTGCAAAAAAATTGAACCGTGTTCAACAATTTTAGTATTATTTCATCACTCTAAAGTTTGAAGGACTGTTTTAATACACGTCAGCAATTGTCTTGGAAAATCCAGCCACCTTCCCACTGGGGAATGGTTTTTGTGCTCTGTGGTTTTTCAGAGTAAGTAAACTTTGTGGAGAAGAAACACAAAGACAGTAGCCAGATTAGAATGATAGGTATAACACAGGTGCTAAGTTTATTCAGAACTTTCTCTAAACACCTTTAACTCTTTTACAAAGGGTAACATTTTTAATGTTCCAAGATGGAAAAAATAAGCTAAATGTGATAATTAAGTGCTCAATACAATTAATTGGGGGCAATGAAGAACTTTCAATAAAAGACACATCCTTCAGTTACATAATCTGGCTTTCAGACCACACGCCCTTATTTCTCATTCAACTTATTTTCTAACATGCATGTTTTAAAAACATATGTGCTGGTGTTTTAAGACCAAAATAGATTTTTTTAGCTGCTGTTAACACTCTGCTTAATACAGATGTCACATAGCTAAGCTGATGTTTATCCTGTTTTACACATAATCAACCAAATGGTCAGTCAAATTCCAGTTGTAGACGTTCAGGTCAGAGTCATGATTTAAGATGCAGAAAGATATAACTTTATTATTTCAGATCACAGATGGATTTTGCAATCCTGGCAGCCAGGAAAAAAAATATCTCATAAAATAAGCAAATTTCATCTGGAAGCCATTGCAAAAGGAAAAATATGGAACTCCCACCATGTTCTGTTTACAGTTTCTTTTCTGACTACAAGCATACTTCATGGTACAATATCAACTCTGTATGAGTTTGCATGGAAACAATTCCTTTCACCTTTCAAATTTTAATATTTTATTTTTAATTTTACCTAAAACCTTTTCATTCCTTGCATTTTATACCCGTGCACACATATACACAAGCACATACATAAAAGTTGGGTAAAGTCTAGATTTGTACTAGGAATTAGGGCTGTTTTTTTAAAATTTCATAATGAGTAGTTAAATTAGTTTCACATCCAGACTGAAATTGATCCAATTATGATGCTTTAGTTAAATTGCTGAATTTTTCAAGATTTGGGATTGGTCCCCTAAAATGTGTACAAAAAATACTGGGTTTTGTTTATTTTCCATATCCTTTCTTCTGCTAGCTCATTTCTCAGATAAGCAACACTACTGGAGTGAAACAGTGTTTTTGAGAAAAGCTACCAAAAATATTGGCAACATTAACCACAATAAGTTTTGATAGAATCTATGTGTTTTGCTTATTCATGCTCTGAAGTTTTTCTTTGACATGGAAAGTTTAAATTATACTATCTTTATATGTGATATAATGTTAATAATGATACATTGCGGCTCAAATTATTTATTGAGCACATAGTATTTGCCAAACACTATTTTAGGTGCAGGTGATACAGCTATGAAGGAAACAGACAAAAATCTCAGCTCATACGGAGTTTTGGGGGCAGGGGAAAACTGAACAAACAAGTAAAGCATACAGTGTGCCAGATAAGGTAAATGTTATGAAGAAAATTCTGTCAGGAAGAACAGAGAGTGTGAAGGGTGTGACCTCTTACAATAGGGAATGCCTCACTGATAAGGTGATAGTTGAGCAGAAACTCACAGAAACTGAAGGAAGCAGACATAAGATATCTGAGAGGAAAATATTCTAGAGAGACTAGCAAGGGGCAAAGGCCCTGAGGCATTTGGCTGGAGTGCAGTGATCAGTGGGAACACAGAGAAAGGTGAGAGCTAGGGTTAAATCATACTGCTTGTAGATCAGTTGGCCTTATTCTGATGGAAAGCTTCTGGAAAATTTTGAACACAGGAGTGATGTGATCTGACTTAAGGCTTTAAAAAGATTATATTGGCTTCTTTACTAGTTGAAGAAGAAATGAATTTATTGCCATGGTCCAGGAGATAGATGGTGATTGCTTGGATGAAGGTGGTAGCAGGATGTGAGGGAAAGAGATGAGTCAAAGATGAGTCCAAGGTTTTGCGTGAGATCACTAGAAGAGTGAGTTTAGGTAGAAAGAGAAGAGGTCCAAGGATCAAGCCCTGGGGTACTCCTACATTTAGAGGTTGTGGGGCAGAGAGTGATGTGTCCTAAAAGAAGGAAAAATACGTTTTCAAAATAAAGACCAGTTAAACCGTGTTAAATCCCACTGATCAGGTAAAATAAAGACTGAGAATTGATCAGTAAATTTAGCAACATGGATGTCACTTGTCACGTGACCTCGACAACATCATTTTGGTCAAGTAGAGATGGTGAAAGCTTTATTGGAGGATTCAAGAAAAGATGGAAGGAAATGGAGACAGCAAAGGTAGAAAACTTTTTAAAGTCATTGCCTATAAAGCAGAATAGAAGAATGTGGAGTTAGGCTGCAGTGTAATGAGATTTTTTTTTTTAATGCGGAAATTATACTGTTGTATACACATTGAAATCATCCAGTGGAAAGAAAGCAATTGATGATGACTCACATGAGAGAGGACACAGTTGCTGGAGGAATGTTCTTGAGTAGATCAGGGGATGTTCAGAATGGACAGAAACTGGTATTAACCAGTTTTTCCAGGGGAATAAAATAAAGGGAGAGGGGGCAAAAGAGTTGATTTTTTTATAGAAGTTTGTACAAGGAGTGATTGCCATAATAGACCTTCTCTGGGTCAGGAGGAGAGTGAGTGATAGGGAAAAGATTGCAAGTTCAGTGAATTTTGGGTCCTCCCATGGGATCAAAAAATAATGGGAGTTGGGATTCTAGAGGAAAAGAGTAAGTTAAGAGGTGATGGTCAGAAGGTGAGAACTTGAAACTGAGATTCTGAAGAGATGTGATTATTGGTAATTATAAGTTCTAGGTATGACTCTCCTATTGAGTGGCTGAGAGAGTGTTGGGGCAAAAAAAAATAGAAAGGAGGTCAAGGAGCTGAGAGCACAAAGCATTGGTGACTGTCTATGTGGGTATTGAAATCACCAAGAATTATGAGAAGAGTGTCATTGGAAAGAGTAACAGTGAGCCAGGAACTAAAATTTTCAAGGAATAAGAGGGAATTTAGTATATTCGGAAATGTTTAGAAGATGAGAAATGTCCTATTAAATGTCGGTAATGTTTTCAATAAAACATCGTAATATAAATATATCTAGGTTAAATTTTCTCATTTATGAAGTAATGATGTTTCTGAATGAGCAGTAGTGATTTTTAAATCAGGCTATGCTAATGCCTTCAATCTTTCATTATAAAACTCTAGCATTTGCTACAAAATAGTAAGAAAAGATACACTTTTTAACTACAACGTGGGATCAGCTGAAGTTATTTTTCTCCAACATGGATAAATGGATATGGCACCTAAGAACATTTTTCATCATAAATAATTTATAAATGCACCACTCAGAAGCACCGGGCATAGATGTAAACTATAGGAATTACAATTTTCAATAAATAAAGACATGATTACTCGAAAACAGCTTATTCAAAGTAAATTGTTATTGTCTTGAGTATTTCACTTCAATTTTTATTTTTACTTATTAAAGAATCATAAAAACTCTCAACTGCATGGTGCCTTAGAGGATTTACTGGAGTACTTTTTTTTTTTTTTTTTTTTGCACATTATTATTTATTTCTTTACATAAAGAAAACTGTTCTCTGGCTCAATTTCACTTTATCACAAACTACAGAAATAGGGTAAGTTTATAGGACTCAGTTATACATTTAACTCCTAGAGGATTATACTTTTTTTTTTTAAAGCTGGTTTAATCTCAGGAGATCAAGTATAAATAATATAGAGGACCCCCAACCTGCTTATTCTTCCTAATATTGGGGTCCTATTTGGTATTATACTCCACATGATATATGTGGCAAATATCTGTTACCATTGAAAGCAAAGATAGCAGCTAATTGATTTAGATACTTCATTCTGCTGCAAAATGAGCTTTGAATCCAGATTTTTTTTTAAATTGAAGTATAGTTGATTTACAATATCATGTTAATTTCAGGTGTACAGCACAGTGATTCAGTTTATCTATCATCTATCTATCTATCTATATCTAATTTTTTCAGATTCTTTTCCCTTATAGGTTGTTACAAAATATTGAGTATAGGTCCCAGTGCTATATAGTAGGTCCTTGTTGGTTATCTGTTTTATATAGTAGTGTGTATATGTTAATCCCAACCTTCTAATTTATCCTTCCCTCCTCTTTCCCTTTGGGTTCCAGTTTTTAAAATAATGAGTATTCCAGAATGAACATTGTATCTCCTATCAGACTGAAAATTTTAAAATTTAAAAATCCACACCATAAGCTGTTTGGTTTTTTTTTCTTATATACATATGTAGTTCTTTTCTCACTCTCTTTAGAGGCTTATTACTGGAGTACTTAATGATAACATTATTATAATTGAATCACAGCCCCTTAAAGCAGATGATCATGTTACTATTGCTGCCAGTGGACACACACTTCAAATCAGGGAGGCTCAAATATCAGACACTGGACGATACACGTGTATAGCGTCTAATATCGCAGGTGAAGATGAGCTGGATTTTGATGTGAATATACAAGGTAATACTAATATATTTATTGTATGTAATTTAATTTATATGATCCGGCAAAGCAGTGAAAAAGAGATTTGACTTGGTTTATTTTAGTGTTTTTTTTCTGTTGACAATAATATAAATTCATTATTGAAAACTTGGACTCAAGAAATTAACAAAGAAGAAAATAATCCCATCATTCAGGATTACCTCAGTTATTTTTATGTGTTTCCTTCTGATATATTTTTGTAAATGTATACTTCATTTATAAATTGGGACCACACAATACATACTTCTCTGTTACGTTAGCTTTCCCCTAACATTATACCATGAAGTTTATCAGAAAGCTAATGTAACATTATATCAGAATTTAAAGTAGTCACACTTGGAACTGAATGATGATTTAGGCTCCTTCAAGCTTTGTGACTTGGGCAAGTTACCTAAATATTTTAAAACCCATTTTCTCACTTTTAGAATTAATGCCTTGTAGAATTGTGGTGAGTACTAAATTAGATAAAGTATATAAAACTCTTAGCAAAATGCTTAAGAAATGATATTTGCTATTATTGTTGATATTATTACTTTCAACATGATTTTTAATAACTATACCTGTTTTATCAGTTGAGTATCCAAATCTTTATTTAACCAGACTCCTATTGTTGAATGTGTGGGTGTGTCCAAGCTTTTACTACTCATATATAATGCTTCATTGAACATCTTTATACCTAAAACTCTTACACATTTTTTATTTTTCATAAGTTGTTAATGATGGAATTTTAGGTCAAATGTTATACACTTTTGCAGTGCTTTTGATGTACAGGCAAATTGCCTTCTAGAAAGTTCATACTTGTCACCCAGAAAACTTTGAGTATGTCCCATTATATTTTTTAATAGACTTATTAATCTTGGCTGCATAACTTCTTTAGTTTTCTGAATAAGACAGATCATTGGGAAATGCTCTATTGAGCCAGTATTTTTTAATGATTTCTCAAAATTAGTTTTCCCTGCTATGATCATATTCTTTAGCCATGTTTATCATAGTAGGTCCTTCCTGAGAGCAGGACATTTTATCTTCTAAATGCTAGAGCCTTTGAACAAAAATGGAGAGCAAAGCATGAGCACAACATTCTGAGCTCCATACTTCTTGCTTTTCCACTGGAGAACCAGCTCTGACTTCTGTCTATTACTTTTTTTAGCTAAGGGCTAAGTTGGTAGGTGTGTAAGTACTTGACAATATTTTCACATTGTCTAATTTATTACATGTACAGATCACTCTTGTGAAAATACAGCCAAGATCTTTCTTTAACGGATTGACACTGTCATTTACGCGAGTCCAAAATTTCATGTCTTTTCTCCATAGTTCCTCCAAGTTTTCACAAGCTCTGGGAAATAGGAAACATGCTGGATACTGGCAGGAGTGGTGAAGCCAAGGATGTGATCATCAACAACCCCATCTCTCTTTACTGTGAGACAAACGCTGCTCCTCCTCCTACACTGACATGGTATAAAGATGGTCACCCTCTGACCTCAAGTGATAGAGTATTGATTTTACCAGGTAAAGATTGCTAGGAACAGGGTGAAAATCTGAATCTCTGTCAAATGTGTTTCTTCTCATTTATTAGACCAGTCAAATTGATTGACTTTTTGGCCTTGTGATTTAACTGACACAGGATACTGAATGCCACTGGTATCTATGTAGCTTCAGCTAGGAGAGTCTAGGCTGAGAATTTGACATAGGCTAGAATACCTAGTTAATTTTCATATCTACTATGGGATCATTCTATCAACTTAAGAAAGTCCTTTGGCTCCCTTCTGCCTCCATTTTTCTAAATAGTGTGAGGAAATAATCAGTTTTGTTTCTGTACATTATTAATGATAAATTCTAGAATATATTTGCAATAGTTATTACTCAGTTTATTAAATGCATTTCTCATAAATCAATAGTAAAGATTTTAGTTTCAAATATTTTAGTTATTACATGTTTATCGATGGAAAAGGAGATCTTTAAATTGTGGAAAAATAATATTTTCAAGCCTTCTATTTACTTTTAGCAAACATTCAAATAGGCTTGTCAAAATTTATCAGATTGTACACTTAAAGCCCAGTGCCTTCCAATGTATGTAAATTTCATCTCAATTAAATAAAAAAATATCTTGGCAAAAAAAGAAAAGAGACTAGATAGAAATGCCAACTACATGTGATCCTAAATTGGATCTGGGCTTAAGGAAAAATAGCTATTAAAGACAATATTGTAATAATAGTGAAATTTGAATATGGACTATGGTTCAATAGTACTTTTTTCACGGATTTTACATTTTCTGATTTTGATCATTATACCTTCTTTTAATGAAATACATATTTATGAATATTTAGGGGTGAAAGGACATCATGTCTCCAATATACTCTCAATCTTTTTCTGAATCATTTGAGAGTATTACTCATTTATTTATATAAATAAAGTTAATATGTACATTTTTATGACAGAGATCAAACAATTGGATTGAAATACAAATTATTGATAAACACAGGTAAAATTTTTAGTATAATTATTGAGACTTTTCTCTAAGTTTGATATTACATCAACATGAAAAGTTAAAAAATACAGTTATTCTTTCAAGATTGTATGTATAAAGGTATACTTTATACCTTTTATATCCTTGGCTATTATTTTCTCAAAACAGTACTTGCCTCCAACAGTGTAAACTTCTTTTACATGTGTTCAAAACTGTAAAAGCAAGAAGTCACCACATAGCAACATTCCACATGGAATGTGAGAGGGACATGGAGCAACATTCCTCCCTTGCTCCAAACAAGCTATTTAGTTCTCGGGAGGTCTCATTCATATGCTGGGTCACTTTTCAATAATGCAGTGTTTGTCCTAAATGTGGTATGTGGGATTAACACTGAAACACTGGATGAAGTAAGAGCCTTAAAAGGAAATGTAAAGAAGTCATTAGACCTGAAAAATTATATCTCTGTTTATGATCACTTTCACTCTAAGATTTAGAGAAGTAAAAATATGTATTGGGATATATTTTCAGGAGGGCGAGTGTTACAGATTCCCCGGGCTAAAGTGGAAGATGCTGGGAGATATATGTGTGTGGCTGTGAATGAGGCTGGAGAAGATTCCCTTCAGTATGATGTCCGTGTACTCTGTGAGTTTTTCATTTGTTTATTATGCATTCTTTCACGCAAAAGTTTTTTGAGGAACTAATGTTTGCATGATGTTGCACTAGCATTTTAGAGACATAATCAGAAACTGATAGCTTTCCCAGGGAGCTGTCTTATACAAATTGAAAGCACATTAGTTAGGACTCCTGAAGTATCAAATAACAAACGAGCTTAAAAAAAAAAAAAAAGAGAGAGAATCACTGATTCATGAACCTGAAAAGTCCCAGAGTACAGCTGGCTATAGTCATATCTGACTTCTATGGCTCAAAAGAGGTCCACCAAACATTACCTTTCTCTTTCTCTTGGCTTTGTTTTTCTCTGTTAGCATCACTCTCAGGTGGGGAATCCCTTTGGATAGCAAGTGGGCCCCCGGAAACTCTATAATCTTACATCTTCTTAGTTTCACATCCAAAGTGAAAGCTCTTCTTATCCAGTATTTACAACTGAAGTCCCAGAATTGGATTTCCATGGCTTTAACTGGCCAAGCATGACTCACATATCCATTTCTGAACCAATTACAGAGGCCAAGAGGCCTAATTGATAAGGCGTAATAAATATGTCCACCCTTGGATCACAGTCATATTATGAATGCAGGGACTGAGAGTAGAAGAAGTATTGCACCTTTAAGGGCAAAGAAAGGTGATGCTACTAGAAGCAGGAACAAATAGGTGCTTCCATGAGAAGGAGTTGAGCTAGAGAAGTAGCAGTAGGAATGTATAGGAAGCAGTTGGTATGAAAGGTTTTACAGAGGAAGTGATTAAGTGATATGAAGCATTAGGCATTTATCTGAGAGTATCAGATGACACTGAGATTTTTATCCTGGGTGATTAAGAAAATTATAGCAAGGGCAATAGAAATAGAAGATTTGGGAAAACAACATAACTTGGGAAGAAGGAAGTCAATTTTGTTTTGGACGTATTGAATTTGGCATGATACCAAGATACTTAGGAAGATGTTGAATGAGACATTGAAAATAAGGAACTACAACACAGGAGAGAGAATTGAACTAAGAATAAAGAGTTGAGAGTTATCCACAAACAGGTGATATTCAAAGGCATGAGATTTCCAACAGAAAGGGTTGTAGATAGCTTAGGAGAAGATAAAAAAAAATAAAAGATCATTGTGGGATCATTTACAAGTAGGAGACAGGAAAAAGAAAATAGAGGAGAAACAATCTGAGGAGTTAATGAAAAGTAGTAAACTACCATATCACCTATTCAAGGCATAGAAAAGGTTATCAAGAAGTGGGTTTAGTATGGAATGCTAAAGTAAGTTTAAGAGAATAAAAACTGGGGGGAAAGGCCATTTTAAACTAAGAAATCATTAGTGAAATTCCGAAGATCAATTTATGTATAGTATGGTGCGATACAAAGCCACAGAACAAAAGGATAAATATCGAGCAAATAATCAGAAAGAAAAGGAAACAAATATAGAGTACTCTTAAGACATTTTGAAGAGGCAGGAAGAGGTGAAATAGAGTTTTAGGAAGAGAGCTTCTTTGAAAAAACATATTTAAGAGAGATTTGAACTTGCTTATAGACCAAGGAAAATGATCCAACAGAAAGAGACAAGTTAAAGTTTCAAGTATGTGTGTTGATGGGAGGAGGGGGCAAGGATTGATGGAGCAAGTTCTAGAACAGGGGAAAAATGCAATCAAGAAACCGAGAGGGGTCAACTAGCCTTTCATGGTAGTGAATTGCCATACCTTGGAATGGTAAGAAGGGATATGTGGGAATGTATATCAAATGTATTTGGTCCTTTCCTTAAGTATGAGAACAAGAAAGACAGTGGCAGGGCTGGTATTTGGGCCTGTGGAAAACAGAGAACCTTAGAGATTGCCACTATGGGGGGTGTGATAGTCAAACACTGAAGTTGGAGCTATTGGGCTTAGTCATAGCTTTCTGCACCCACCCTCATTAACCCGGGATCAGAGGTAGAAAAAACAGATGATGTGACCTAAGGGTGGGGAGAGGGGAGCCATGGAGGCAGTGCCACAAGGTAACAAAGGTACACTTTGTGGAAGCACTGGAGGGTAAGGGACATAGCATGTGCAGTGATACAGAGCATCGCTGAAATGACCCACTCTGAGACCTAGGCAGAAGAAGAGGAAAAATGAGCTTGCAGGAAGGCTGATAGATTGATTGTAAGGGGGAGGAGTGGAAGGGCTAGAGTTTTCAGCGCAAACAAAAAGCCAGCTTATGAAGGAAGCCTGAAAAGACGTGAAATAGAGAAAACCCAAGAATTCAAAATTCACTTATTTGACAAATATCTATTGATCGCTTACTGTGTGCCAGGTACTATGCCAGGCACTGAGGATACAGCAGTGAATACCGTAGACATCAGACCTTCTTCAAGGAGCTTATGAACTTGCAAAGGGCAGAAGTGTTTATGTTGAATGGTCCAAGGTATGACAGTCTGTGGCTGGCTGAAGTGGGGTAGAGGTGAAACTAGGGTGGGATGGGTCATCAACATAGATTTTAAAGTCTACAAGGTAGTGATAAGAAGACAATTAAAATCAGTGCTAACATCATCAAGAGCAGTGAAGGAATATCTTAGACCACCTGGCTTAATTTGACCTAAGTTTGGAAGGAGTTTAGTTTAGGACTGAGTGGAAGGATCTGATAAAGTAGCAAGATGTTATAGATATTATTATAGGGAAGTACTGGAATTTGGTTAAATTGAAATGGAATTTAGGGATTGATTGTCAAAGGGAGCTGTTCATGTCTTCAGTCTGTTATTTTTAATTAGGAGGAAGTTGGAAAGCATGTTGGAGGTGAGTTTAGAGAAGTACGAACAAAGCAAAAGAAAAGAGCCCACAAAGTCTGTCTAAATTAGGAATACTTCACAGTGTCTGATGCTTACCTCCTAAGTGCCACTAAGAACAATTCTGAGAGGTGTAATCCAGCTGGAGGGCAGGTCAGAGCAAAGAGCTTCGGTGGAGGCCTCTACAGGTCAGACCTTGGGCCTGTAGTGTATCTCCTGGTAGCTCCTAATGATTCAGCTCCAGAAACATTGAAATCTTTCAAGAAAACATTGAATCTTTATGTACCAACATTTCATTTGATCAGTTTTCATGGTGTGGAGGTACTGATAGCCTCATTTAATCTGAAATTCAAGTTTATTATTTACTAATCTGCAGTTCAACCTATATATTCTGTGTTATCTAAAGTACAGCAAAAAATCATATAATTTTGACTGTGAAAGTTTGCATTCAAAATAACACTGAAATTTTATTATGGGGCCTTGTAACTTTGATTATTTGCCTTATAGACTTTCAATTTAGTTTTGGAGAGACCCAAATACTACAAGAAGGCATCTGCATTAAACATATATTCTTTACTGATTGATAAAGATATGGCACATTTTAAGAGAGTAAAACAAAATACCTAAGCTTTCAAAACAAAACAAAGTGATTATTCGTTTTGAAAATGAATTTCTACATTTACAAAAGCAGCCAACACATGCATTCCTGGTTTAACATTTCCATTTTTTTAAAAATTCTACAGATAGTATGTGTTTTTTCATAACTGACCAGTCTAACATCAGGTGGGCATGAACCTGGATTGATTCTATATTATTGTTTTAAATGAGAATGAATATATGTAGAAAGATCTAGAGCATGGCTTCCCAAACTCTAGCATGCATAAGGATCACGTGGAGACCTTGTTAAAACACAAACTTCTTTGGCTCTCCTAGGGATGCCAACTAAAGAAGGCTCAGTCAGACCCCCAAATCTGCATTTCTAGCCAAGCTCCCAGGTGATGCTTATCGTGATACCACTGATACCGAGGCTGGGGAAACACAATTTGAGTAGCCCAGACAATTCCCTTGCAAATGAGACCAAACCTGTACATTTCAAATACACTTTAAAGATTTACGTGGCTTGTCTAGATGACCAAGTAGACTTAACTGTTAATTTGTGCAGATGCCACTTGCATGTGTGCTTGCAAACCCAGAGGGCCCGTGGAAGGGACTGAGAGAGAAACTAGACAAGATGTATTGGGGAAGAATTGGGATTAACCTAAATGCGAAGGAAACTATGGGAGGGGTTAGTCCAGGATAGGTAAAGAAAGGGAAGAGAATAAACCCAAATTCACACAGATTTATCACACCCCCCCCAATTTATTAGTGTAAAGTGTTACTTCAGAATCATGGATTCCTCTTCAACTTTTGTCCCTCTATTATCCCAAACTTTTTAAAATTGTCAGAAAACTAGAATAATTTAGAAAAGACCTTGTTTCCTGTCATTATCTCTCTGTTGCAATCACTTATTAGTGCCGCCAGTTATCCAGGGAGCAGACAGTGATCTGCCTGAAGAGGTCACCGTGCTGGTGAACAAGAGCATGCTGGTGGAGTGTTTATCCAGTGGCAGCCCCACCCCAAGAAATTCCTGGCAAAAAGATGGGCAGTTCTTGCTAGAAGATGAGCATCATAAATTTCTATCTAATGGAAGAATTCTGCAGGTAAAAGTAAAAAATCTAATTAAAAATAGCTATTTGACTTTGTATTTTATAATAATTGTCTTTTTGCTTTTAAAAATAATTTGTCTTGGTTTATAAATATTGGCAAAAATAACTAATCATAAAAAGGATATATAAAATAAAATTCTTCTTACTCATTCTTTTCTCACTATCAGAGGTAACCACCATTAACGGTTTTGTGTGAATTCTTCCAGAGGTTATCTGTACATTCATCACACCACACACACACACACACACACACACACACACACCTAAATTTACTACAATATGGCCTCTGTGATAAAAACCAAATTATTACAATTCTTTCCATTGCAGATTTCTGATGATTAAATTCTAGGTGGTTTAAGATTCCCTATAGATTAAAATTTGTCCTCTATTGGCAAAGAATTGATAATAAAGAATAATAATGGAAACCACATAAATATCCTGAGTTGTTGTTCACTAATGGGCATGTCTATATTTTTCTTTTCGAGGGTCTTAAAAGGAAGATAGGCACTTGTAAAACTAACACCAACTCTTTTGTTAGGATGCAACTTAAGAAATTATTTCCCAAACATATTAATGATGTTGTATAGGCCCAAGAATCTAAGCATCAGTGTATCCAACACAGGACCTATCCCATGGAGTTCTTTATTAAAAAAAAAAAAAGTATGAGTTTCACTGCTTGTAAATAACCTTTAATTCTCAAAGTATCTTCTGAACACCATGACTATTTCTTTTTGATGCTCATACAACCTCTAGCTAAATACTTAAATATTTCTGTTGGCTAGAGCCAAAAGATATATAGATGGACAGAAATTTCTGTATAATAAAAAAAAGAAAATATAACTGCTATATTAACTAACTCTTGCTACATAAAACAAACCACTCCAAACAACTTAAAACAATAAGCATTTATTTAGCTCACAAGCTTTCTGGTTGGCTGGGTGATTCTTCTGGTCTTGGCAAGGCTAACTCGAGTGTCTGCATGCTGTGGATTGAATCCATGGCTCTGCTGATCTTGGCTGGGCTCTTGTACGTATCTGGGACCTCAGCTGCAATAATGAGGCTGACTCTTCCCACATGATCTCTCGCCCTCCAGCAGGTTAGTCCTGGTTTCCTCACATAGTGGTGGCAGGGTGCACATGGTCTAGGTTTGAAATGGAAGACTGTCACATCCATCACGCTCTGTTGATCAAAGCCGGTCACAAGGCCAACACAAATTCTCCATCTTTACTCCACTCCCTGATGGGAGAAGCTTCACAGTCACACCACCAGGGATGTAGATAGGAAAGTGGGAGAATGATTTGGGACTTTTCATAGCCAATATACAAGTATGTATAAATTTGCCTTTTCTGATTAGGAATCTTTATAAATATTTATTTGATAGACCTGACTAATAAAAACCAGTGTCAGCACTATTATGTACAAAATTTTTTTCCTATGCTTATCTGGTATTAGCTAGAAAGAGTATGTATTGTTTATTCTCAAAAATTGACAAGTTGCTTTATAAAAAAATTTCAGTTGGAATTTCTTCATTTTTTTCCTTAGATTCTAAACAGTCAAATAACAGATATCGGCAGGTATGTGTGTATTGCTGAGAACACAGCTGGAAGTGCCAAAAAATATTTTAACCTCAATGTTCATGGTAAGAGCTCAGTTCCAAAAACATCTGTTAGAGTACGCTTGAAAAAGCAGGAAAACTGTACTTTAGATCATGTACGCGTATTTTGCATTTTTTTAACTTGAACAGTGTGTGGAGCCTGCATTCATTCAACCTTTCCCCTTCTTTCTTTCTACCACAGCTTGTGCGATTTATAAAGTACAAATCTTTTAGGGAGTCTGTTTTTATATTATTTCAGTCCCTTAAGAAAAAATAGTTACTCCTACATATTTGAAAGTAAAAGAAAAAAAATCACAATTTGAAATCCCAAAGATTACAAGTTTATATGAAGTTAGAACCAAATATAGCTCTTCTACCCATAAAAATGTACCCACTGGGCCTTGTTGGAACCAGTTTCTGTCCTCAATTGTAGAATTCATGTTGAGTTACACCCTCCAGTATGTAATATACTTCCTGAAGAAGAAAAAGTAACTTTATAAAGTTAAATAATTCCTGAAAACCATCAGTACACCTAATTTATTTATTAGATTCTAAGTTCTCAATAAATGCTAGACACTCCATAAATACTAACTTTTTGCTAAAAAAGCAGTTAGGTGTCAGCCATAAATAATTAGTTTTATTTTCATCATGCACAGCTGCTTCCAGAATATTAAATTGGAAATGCTGAACAATTATTATAAAAGATTTTCTTTAAACGTGTGATTCATATGCAAAATTCTAGCTCATTTTGGAAATAGCTGAAATTTGACATTACTGAAAAATTTCTTCCTTCAAACGACTTTTATTTAGCATAATGGATATTCTTTTTTTGGTGCGATATATAGGGAGTATTGATGTCTAGCAATGTTTGGTGTTTCTGTAACAGATATTTGAAGCACTCTTACCTTTTTTTATTCCCAGTGCTTAGCAAGTTTTTTTTGAGTAAATCTGACCAAAATAGAAGAAATGTGTTATAAATTCCCCGGAAGAATAAATTAAGCAAATATAATCATTGTGAAAGTATACTGTACTAATCTAAGTAATCTAAAGTAATCTGTAAAGTACAGTAGGATAAATGTTGAAAAATAAAAATGTTGATCATTTTTCCTGATTCCCCAAGGCAGAATTAATTTTTCCTCCTTTATGTGGTCAAAAGCGTCTTGTAAATACCCCAGTTTTAGCAGTTACATATTCTACCTTTTTATCTTTATACATCTGTATCTTCACGTCTATCCCATAACTTTATTATAAATGCTGTAGGCAAATGGTCATCTCTTACGGACCTTGGTCTTCCTAAACCTTGTCTAAAGTCATGGTAGTTGCTAAATAAATATTTGTTGTTCCTTTATTATATTTCCTTCATATCCATTTCCTCTTTGTAATGCATAGGAAAAACACCTGAAGTAGGAGACTTGCCTGACCTGAGAGGCAGAAGCCACTTGTGTTTACTATTGAGAATTGGAGTTCAGGAGGGGGGGTTTCCTCTTTTACTGGTTAACAGTGTCTTAAGCTCCTGCCTGCAGTCAGGAACCCATACTTAAATATTGGAAAATTCATGTAGGAGAGAAACAGTTTAAATTGTTTTCACTTAAAACCATACCATTTGTTATCTCCCTGTACAATATCGCTTGCTTCTTTTGGACTCTAACCTTCAGTCTGTTGACCTCTCAGTTATTTTTCAACCCTCTGTGTCTTTACCTTCTTCACATCCAGTCTAACTTTCATGGACCAGCATATCAATCACTTCTCTTAGCCCACGCCTTCTCAGCACTCCTGCTCAATAAAGGCTCAACTCTGCATGTAACAACACAACACACTGACTGCTTGATACCTACCAGGTGCTGTGCCAGGTGTTTTGTATATGTTATTTTACTTAATTATCTCAATAACCCCAGGTGGTTGGTACTATTTTATACCTCTTTTACAGATTAAAAAGCTGAGGCTCAGTGAGACTAAGTAACACGCCCAAAGTTACACACCTGGCAAATAGGATTTTAGCTTAGGTAGTCTGATTCCAGAGGCTTTAAACTTACCTGCTTTTCTGTATTACCTCTCACTGAATTCCATACCTGCACCTAGGTAGCTAACTATGGCTAGAGAAACTCTTGGTGTCAGGACTATTGGTGGTATTATAAATTCATAGATACTGCTTGAAATGAGCCCTTTATACTGCCTCTTCATGGCTCTACTCCACAGTGACTCATACCTTCTTGAATGTCAGATGGCCCCTGTCTTAGCTCAGGCAGCCATTAACAAAATACCAGAGACTGCATGGCTTAAACAATAAGAGTTTATTTTCTCACAATTCTGGAGGCTGGAAAGTCCAAGATAAGGTTCCAGCAGGGTTCAATTTCTGGTGAAGGCTCTTTCTCACTTGAAGATGGCCACTTTGTCCTCACAAGGCCTTTCCACTGAGCACACATGGACAGAGAAAGCAAGGAATCTCTCAGGTGTCTCTTTTTATAAAGACAATAATCCTATAGGATGAGTGCCCCATCTTTATGACCACATTTATCTTTCGTTCCTTCCTTAAAGGCCCCATCTTCAAATACAACCACACTGAGAGGGCTTTAGTGTATGAATTTTGGGGGGACACAAACATTCAATCACAGTCGCCTCTCACCTTCACTCAGTCAGTGCCCTTACCTCCTGTTTTACAGGGAAAAGAGAAGGCATATGGCTGAAACCACTTCAAATTCCTACCATCAAAATGAGAATATTAGCTGCATGTGATGCTGCCATTTCTTCCTTCTGTTACAGCACAAGATGGGAGCATTCCTCTACCTTCTAAAGACTGACTTGACTCTATATCCCTGGTGACCGCCTGGTCAAAAATCTCACAGTCTCCTCTCTTCCTCTCCAGTATTGAAATTCACACTTTTACTGGCTCCTTCCCAAGAGCATTTAAATTTACTCATCTCTTGCCTCTTAAAAAAAAAACCAAAAACCAAAAACACAAACAAAAAAAACCCAAAACAACTCTCCCTTAGACCTAGTATTTCTCTTCAGAGGCGTCCTTCTCTTTTTCCCCATTTCAAGGCAACCTTCTCTAATAGCTGTATATATTTACTGTCTCCTTTTCCTCACTCCTCCCACCATTGCTCATCGGATTTCACCCCGACTCCAATGAAACTGCTCACTGAACTCATGAAATGACATCAGAAGTCCAACAGGCATTTTCAGGCTTTATCTTTCTTACTTCTGAGCGTTCAACATCCTTGAACATTTGACTGTCTTTTTCAAAAATTCTCTTCCTTTGGCTTTTGTGACGCCCACACCCCTTATTGATAATCTTGCCTTCCCAGTCTCGCATTCCCAGTTGTCTTTGCTAGTTCCTCCTTCTCTACTTGACTATTACACTTTCGTTTTCCAAGCGCTAGACTTCATTCTTCCCACTCTTTTCTTACGTGATCTCATGAATTCCCAAATTTCAGATACCATCTATGTGCAAAATAGTTTGCAAATTTTTATTTTCAGCCAGGACCGCCTCAGGAACTCCAGACGCTTCTGTTCAGATATGTACTTCTTACTGACACAAATGCCTAATAGTCACTCTAAGACCATGTGTATATAACTGATCTCATTACCTTTTCCCAGAAATGTGTTCCTCCTCCAGGGATCTCTGTCTCAGTAAACGGAATCACCATCTTCGCATTGTTTGAGCCAGTAAAACGAATGTCATCCTGGATTCCTCCTCCTCCTTAAACCTCACCCCCAAAGCATTGAATCCTAAATATTCTACCTACATAATATTCTGGATCCACTCACTTTTCTATCCTTTCTGACACCATCCTAGGCATAGCACTATCATCTTCTGCACTCATTACAGCAATAGTCTCCTAACTGGTCTTTCTGAGTCCCTTCTAGCCTTCTCACCAGTTCCCTCCACTGTGGCCAGATTGATAACTTTTAAGCTAATTTTTGAGTAAACCACTCCTCTGCTTTCCTCTCCATAGGCTGTTATTTCAGCATTCTAATGATGCCCAGAAGACCCTCTAGGATTTTATACTATTTAGTCCTTTAATCTTTGCCTTTTCCACCTTATTCCCCAGCAGCCTTGCTCTTCAGACTCTGGTCATGTCAGCCTTCTGGTGGCATGTTCTTTTCCCCATTTGCGCCTTTGTATGTGCCATGCCTTCTTTCTGAAAGACCCGTCCATTATCTGTCTTCCGCTAGCTTATTCCTGGTCATACTTCAGCATCTTTTTAAATGTCACTTCTTCCTCCTGATCCCCAAACTAGGTTATTTCCCTGTTGTCACCCTACTCTTCTGATTGACCCTCACACTCATCACACGTGTAATTATTAGGCCGTATCGGACAGCGGCTAAGAACGGGGCTCTAGAGCCAGACAGCAGTCTTCCAGTTTCTTCCAGTATCTAACTGTGAAACCTTAGGCAAGACGCTAACCTCTCTCTGTCTCAGCTTGCTCATCTATAATAAATAAGAGGATAAGAACTGTGTCTAACACATAAGGTTTCTGAGCCTCCAATGGTATACATGAAGTGTTTAGTTCAGTGCCTGGCACAGCATAACCACTCAAAAAAATGTTAGCTGTTATTTTTTGTTCAATGTCTGTCACTATCACCAAATTATTAATTCTTTATAGATATTATCTATTATATTTTTCATACTGTATCAGCACTTAGCACATCTGAAATACAGTAGGTATTTAATAAATATTTGATAAATGAGTAGATGAATGAATATGAAATTTAGTGGATAAAAAAACATGTATAGTAAAATTTAAAAAGCAATTTTGCCTTTTGATCTTTTGCTTTTGTTTTTGATGCTATTTTAAGACCTCAGTCTTAATATAAAGGAGTATAATATAACATAGAGAGAGTATAATATAATAATAGAGTGTTACATTAGTTGTGTTCTTTATTTCATGTCTTACTATCTTCATTGGCCTGAGCAAAACCCACCTCTGCCTTTATTTATTAATGTATTCATTCATTAATGTATTCACTCATTTTTATGCTCATTTCTCGCTCCTATTCCCACCCCCCACATAGAAACCATTCAAATATGTATGATGTTATTCCTTCCACGTGCATGTGTTCTTGTAAAAAAATCTATTATTCCATCTGCGTGTGTTTTAACATGCATAATTGGCATTGCATTATTAATCTTATGCTTTTTTACTCTACTTTTTCTGTACTGCTTCTGCTTTTGGAATTCTTTTTTGGTTTTGAACAATAAGCCATTGTATTGCTTATTTCTTAAATCTTCTGCTTATCTTGAAAGTCAGTGATTTACATTGTTGAAATAACCTGTATAATTTATTGATAGATACCCTAAAATAACAGGTCTACTCTATTATTTCTATAAGCAAGAAAATAAAAACTTTAAGGATATAATATTAAAAACAAGAATATTCACATGTATTTAATAAAAAGCAGTATTAGGTCTGTGTACATTGACAAAACCATCTCAGGAACTGGCAACTACATTTTACAAATAAAATGCAAAATAATTCTGTCTGAAAATTCTAGTATTCTATTTCAATTGGGAAAAACAAAACTGATGGACATGAGTTTGATGAAGGCATTAGGGAATTCTAAGAAGAAAGGTAAATAATTAACAGTATCATTAACTCAGTGCTTTAGCAGAGTACAGTAGTTGGGATTATATTAATAAATTGGAATATGTATTACTGATAATATCACTTTTCACATTTAATATGTTTACTATTAATACCAATATATTTCACTTTTAATATATTTACTATTATAGTTCCTCCAAGTGTCATTGGTCCTAACCCTGAAAATCTCACTGTTGTGGTGAACAATTTCATCTCTTTGACCTGTGAGGTCTCCGGTTTTCCACCTCCTGATCTCAGCTGGCTCAAGAATGAACAGCCTATCAAGCTAAACACAAATGCTCTCATTGTGCCCGGTAAGGAACTTAGAACTCTTTATGAAGTGGGCAACACTTTCTCATTTTTCTTTATTTAATACAAATGGCATTTCAACTTAGTCTCTTTCCAAACTTTTGTCTTGCTGCATTTATTTGTTCACATTAAATGCCTCTCTTCAGCCATTTGGGGCCATTAGGATAAGACTGTAAAGACTTTATGATTTCAGTGGGAATGTACAGTAACAAGGTCTACTTCAAGAAATTATGAAATTTAGGAACAGAACTGCTTAGCAATTACTTGGGGGTGATAGACTAGCAAATAGTGCTTTCATTGGATAAAATCACTGGTTGTTTTCAATCGATCCTAAAGCTCCTTGAAGATAGATTAATATCAGTAGATAGACTAACAGACGGACAGCCACTTCTGCACTGTGGGAGATTTAAACCCAGAAATACTTGTTGACATATACTGACTCTAGTACAATTATGGTTTGCTCACTAGAGTCTATATGAAACAGTTCTATTATCCATGTTTGGTTACTGGAGAGAAAATTTTATTAATTTCTTCTTTTATAAGGAAGTAGAATAAATAGTACTGAAAGGATCAAAGGAAACTGATTAAATTCTTTCATTTTATATATAAAATGCTTCTATATGCTTCTATCTATGCTTAGATTTTCCTCTAAGGGAAAGAATATATTTTGCTATTTATCTTATTGATAAGGTTGTTATTACAACAACCTCTGTACCAAACTTCAGTTTGCATTATATTTGCCCACAGGTGGTCGCACTTTACAAATTATCCGGGCCAAGGTATCTGATGGTGGTGAATACACTTGTATAGCCATCAACCAAGCTGGTGAAAGCAAGAAAAAAGTTGCCCTGACTGTTTACGGTTTGCTTCTACTTTTTTCATAAGATTTTTTCATTTTTAAACTGATATTAGATATTTTCTATCTGAGCATTCTATGAAAAAAAAATCCTCTGTTCTTATTTCCTTCCTTCAGTGCCCCCAAGCATTAAAGATCATGGCAGCGAATCTCTTTCTGTAGTTAATGTAAGAGAGGGCACCTCAGTGTCATTGGAGTGTGAATCGAATGCTGTCCCACCTCCAGTCATCACCTGGTATAAGAATGGGCGGATGCTAACAGAGTCTACTCAGTGGGAGATTTTGGCCGATGGACAAATGCTGCACATCACGAAAGCTGAGGTGCATCTTTTATTCTTGTTTGTGTGTCATGACTCCTTGGCGGGATTATGGAAGGGAGAATTGGAAGTTGCATATTCCCCTTACTACAGTGAAAAATTATTTTCATTTAAAAAATAACATCATCAGTGCCATTATCCTCATTTTTCATTTAAAAAAAAAGCAGGATTGTAGAAGGCAATTAGGACTGGGGCATTTAAGCATAAAGATGACTGATGATTTAATCTACACTCGAACGGTGTGATTGGTCATCTATAACTTAATGGAGCACATACAATAGTATCTTTTTCTTTTAGGTATCTGACACAGGCCAGTATGTATGTAGAGCTATAAATGTAGCAGGACGGGATGATAAAAATTTCCACCTCAATGTATATGGTGAGCATCTGCCTCTAATATAAGTCTTTTTCCCCCAGATATGCAAATGCCAGAAAGTATCCTGAATTAACTTAATGAGGACACATGATTTTCTTCTGTCTTTTTACAGTGCCACCCAGTATTGAAGGGCCTGAAAAAGAAGTCATTGTGGAGACAATCAGCAATCCTGTGACTTTAACATGTGATGCCACTGGAATCCCACCTCCCATGATAGCATGGTTAAAGAACCACAAACCCATAGGTAATGTAGCTGTGCAGTTTTTTATGATTGTTTTCTTTTGCTCTTGATTCACTAGGTTAATAAACTAGCACATTTTCAGTATTACGCACATAGCTGTGTTTAGTTCATAAAGCCTAATGTACTGTAATATAAACTTACAAAAGGATTCTTTTTTTTTTTTAATTTATTTTTATTTTTGGCTGCGTTGGGTCTCTGTTGCTGCGTGCAGGCTTTCTCTAGTTGCGGCTAGCAGGGGCTACTCTTCCTTGCGGTGTGCGGGTTTCTCAGTGTGCTGGCTTCTCTTGTTGCGGAGCACAGGCTCTAGGTGCGCGGGCTTCAGTAGGTGTAGCTCATGGGCTCTAGAGAGCAGGCTCAGTAGTTGTGGCTCACGGGTTTAGTTGCTCCGCGGCCTGTGGGATCTTCCCGGACCAGGGCTTAAACCCGTGTCCCCTGCATTGGCAGGCGGATTCTTAACCACTGCGCCACCAGGGAAGCCCTACAAAAGGATTCTTCACTTTACAGAGATTTTTCTCCTTTCCATTTTACTGGAGAGAAAATTTTATTAATTTCTTCTTTTATAAGGAAGTAGAATAAATAGTAATGAAAGGATCAAAGGACAAGGGGAAAACTTAAAAAACTACATTTGTCACATAAAGACATTTTTACAGTGACTTGTAGAGATGTTAAAATAAAAGCTTTTTTATGTTTTGTTTGGCTTTGTTTCTACCTCTAGAAAATTCTGACTCACTTGAAGTTCATATTTTGTCGGGAGGTAGCAAACTCCAAATTGCCCGGTCTCAGCATTCAGACAGTGGAAACTATACATGCATTGCATCAAATATGGAGGGAAAAGCGCAGAAAAATTACATTCTTTCAATTCAAGGTATGTGTGGTACACTCTGATCTGTCTTCAGTTTCTTTATTACATTCTATCTGTAGTACAAAATAAGTGTACATCTAAATAGATCATTTATAATTGATTCAAAATATCTCTTTTTTGCATGTTTTGGATATTTTATTTCTTTTCCAATTTATTGAGATATAAGTGATATAAAGAACTGTATAATTTTAGGGTGCAGAGCATAATGATTTGACTTACAAAATATCATTAGATAAACAAAAAATACTGTCAATTTTCTGTCCTACATTTGCCAGTAGATAGTATTTTCATGAAAATGGACATAAATGTGGAGAAAAGAATAGAAATTTCAAAATCTCTTTTTTTTCATGTTTCCTGAAATGTTTACCTTCCTATAGTATATATTCTATTGAATTACTTGTTTATTTAAAACTGGAATAACTTATTTTGATGCTAAGCCTATAGGTCTCTTCCTATTGATACAGATAAGATTTATCTCATGAAGATATTAAATATGTTCTAATTACTGGCCAAGGATTAGATGAGCTTAAATAATCATGAATCTTATACTATTTTGGTTTGAGAATAAGGAGCATTGATTCATTCAAGAAATATTTAATTAACACTTACTATGTTCCAGCATAGAATTGAGCACTGCAGGGAGAATTTGCATCCTTTTGATTTTCAGCAAACCTTTGGGGTATTACTTTTGGTCTAATGTTTAAATTGAAATGGAACTCTAACTTGAAACTAAGTTAAAATGCTTGCTTTTTCCAATTTTATTATAGTTACTGAAAAGAATTTCTCATAAGTTATAAATGCAGTTGTGAATATGTATTATCTACCTGTTGCATGCTCTGTTAAAGCTAACTCCAGAAAATTGAAATTTTTTTCCAGTTTTATTGAGATATAATTGACATATAACACTGTATAAGTTTAAGGTGTGCAACATAATGATTTGATATATGTATATATTGCAGAGTGATCACAATAAGATTAGTTAAAACCCATCACCTAAAAACTGAAATTAAAGAAAAATTAAGATGTTTATGAGTAATAGTGGTTTCTCCTATTAATGATGCTTTAAGATTTCAGAAGTAAAAAGGGAAAAACTACTATTCAGAGATTCGGTGTCAGAAATTGCATGTTTAATTATGTTCATGCCCTAATAATAATAGATGCCAATCATGGGGTATGTGGTATGACCAAACATTTTGCCAGACTTTTTATATATGTTATTATGTCTTAGGACTAGAAATTGTATATAGACATAGGGCCTAGTCTGCACTTTTCCTATATTATATACTTGTTATAGGATGTCTCATTTACATTCTTATTGATTCAATTTCTAAATTGTACAAATTTGATATAATTATTATCATCTTCTGGACGACTAAAATGAGCTTTGGAGATATTATATAGCAATGTGTTGGTAAACGTTTAACAGTTGACTCTGCAGACAAAAAGGTCTTGATTTGTAACCAATCGTTTGTCAGTCTCTGTGGTGTAAGTATTCCCACAGTGGCCCATTTCAAGGTACGGATATGATGTCACCAAACATGGAGCAGGAAAGATGTGCAAAATTGGCTCTTGCAAGCTGGTATGAGCTGCCTCCAGCACACCACTATAATTATTTAGAAAGAATTAAAATGTATTTCTGTCTTATACTACTGTCAATATTTTTATTACACATTATTTCTTTTTTTTAATCAAAAAATCCTTACAAAAGGATTCTTTTTTTTTTTTAATTTATTTTTAATTAAGTCAGAGGGTTAAGTAAGTCAGAGGGTTTAAGTAAGTCAGAGGGTTCTCTGACTTACTTCACTCTGTATAATGTCTCTAGGTCCATCCATATCTCTATAAATGACCCAATTTCATTCCTTTTCATGGCTGAGTAATATTCCATTGTATATATGTGCCACATCTTCTTTATCCATTCCTCTGTTGAGGGACGTTTAGTTGCTTCCATGACCTGGCTATTGTAAATAGTGCTGCAATGAACATTGGGGTGCATGTGTCTTTTTGAATTATGGTTTTCTCTGGGTATATGCCCAGTAGTGGGATTGCTGGGTCATATGGTAGTTCTGTTTCTTTTTGTGAAGTATAGTTGATTTACAATGTTGTGTTAATTTCTGCTCTACAGCAAAGTGATTCAGGTATACATCTGTATACATTCATTTTTTTAAAATATTCTTTTCCATTATGGTTTATCATAGGATATTGAATATAGTTCTCTGTGCTATACAGTAGGACCTTATTGTTTATCCATTCTATAATATATATAAAAGCTTACATCTGCTAACCCCAGCATGCCACTCCATCCCTCCCCCAACCCCCCCTCCTCCTTGGCAACCACCAGTCTGTTCTCTATGTCTGTGATTCTGATTCTGTTTCATAGATAGGTTCATTTGTGTCATATTTTAGCTTCCACATATAAGTGATATCATATGGTATTTGTCTTTCTGACTTACTTCACTTAGTATGATAATCTCTGGTTGCATCCATGTTGCTGCAAATGGCATATTTCATTCTTTTTTATGGCTGAGTAGTATTCCATTGTATATATGTACCACATCTTCTTTAGGTTGTTTCCATGTCTTGGCTATTGTGAATTGTGCTGCTGTGAACATAGGGGTGCATGTATCTTTTTTTTTTAATATATATATATATTTTTAATTTTTGGTTGCATTTGGTCTTCGTGGCTGCACGCGGGCTTTCTCAATTTGTGATGAGCATGGGCTACTCTTCGTTGTGGTGCTCAGGCTTCTCATTGCAGTGGCTTCTCTTGTTGCAGAGCATGGGCTCTAGGTACGTGGGCTTCAGTAGTTGTAGCACGCAGGCTCAGTGGTTGTGGCGCACAGGCTCAACAGTCATGGCTTGCGGGCTCTAGAGCGCAGGCTCAGTAGTTGTGGTGCGTGGGCTTAGTTGCTCTGCGGCATGTGGGATCTTCCCGGACCAGAAATCGAACCCATGTCCCCTGCATTGGCAGGCAGATTCTTAACCACTGCGCCACCAGGGAAGTCCTGCATGTACTTTTCTGAATTATAGCTTTGTCTAGATATATGCCCAGTAGTGGGATTTCTGGATCATATGGTAATTGTATTTTTAGTTTTCTGAGGAACCTCCTTACTGTTCTCCATAGTGGCTTCACCAATTTACATTTCCATCAACAGTGTGGGAGGGTTCTCTTTTCTACACACCCTCTCTAGCATTTGTTATTTGTAGACTTTTTGATGATGGCCATTCTGACTGGTGTGAGGTGATACCTCATCGTAGTTTTGATTTGCATTTCTCTAATAATTAGTGATGTTGAATCTGTATGTCTTCTTTGGAAAAATGTCTGTTTAGGTCTTCTGCCCATTTTTCAATTGGGTTGTTTGTTTTTTTGTTGTTGAGTTGTGTGTACACGTTATTTCTTTTTTTTAATTAATTTTTTATTGGAGTATAGTTGCTTTACAATACTGTGTTATTTTTTACTGTACGGCAAAGTAAATCAGCTATATGTATACATATATCCCCTCTTTTTTGGATTTCCTTCCCATTTAGGTCACCACAGAGCACTGAGTAGAGTTCCCTGAGCTATACAGTAGGTTCTCATTAGTTATCTATTTTATACATAGTATCAGTAGTGTATATATGTCAATCCCAATCTCCCAATTCATCCCACCCCCCCTCTTGCCCCCCTTGGTGTCCATACATTCTCTATGTCTGTGTCTCTATTTCTGCTTTGCAAGTAAGATAATCTATACCATTTTTCTGGATTCCACATATATGCGTTATATACAATATTTTTTTTCTCTTTCTGACTTACTTCACTCTGTATAATGTCTCTAGGTCCATCCATATCTCTATAAATGACCCAATTTCATTCCTTTTCATGGCTGAGTAATATTCCATTGTATATATGTGCCACATCTTCTTTATCCATTCCTCTGTTGAGGGACATTTAGTTGCTTCCATGACCTGGCTATTGTAAATAGTGCTGCAATGAACATTGGGGTGCATGTGTCTTTTTGAATTATGGTTTTCTCTGGGTATATGCCCAGTAGTGGGATTGCTGGGTCATATGGTAGTTCTATTTTTAGTTTTTTAAGGAACCTCCGTACTGTTCTCCATAGTGGCTGCACCAATTTACATTTCCACCAACAGTGCAAGAGGGTTCCCTTTTCTCCATGCCCTTTTCAGCATTTGTTGTTTGTGGATTTTTAAAAAAAAACTTTATTGGAGTATAATTGCTTAACAATGGTGTGCTACTTTCTGCTGTATAACAAAGTTGTAGATTTTTTAATGATGGCCATTCTGACTGGTGTGAGGTGATACGTCACTGTAGTTTTGATTTGCATTTCTCTAATAATTAGTGATGTTGAGCATCTTTTCATATCTGTATGTCTTCTTTGGAGAGATGTCTATTTAGGTCTTCCGCCCATTATTTGATTGGATTTTTTTTTTTTTTTTTTTTTTTTTTGATACTGAGCTCCCTGAGCTGTTTGTGTATTTTGGAGATTAGTCCTTTGTCAGTTGCTTTGTTCGCAAATATTTTCACTTCTTCTGAGGGTTGTCTTTTCATCTTGTTTATGGTTTCCTTTTCTGTGCAAAAGCTTTTAAGTACACACTATTTCTTAAATGAATCATTAAGGTGAAAAACAAAGATGGCTAGAAAAAGGGAATAGAAATGATTAAATCTTGAAACCAATAATAAATCTATCGTTCAGAATAAATAATATTTAAATAGAAAAAGAATTAACCAACTTAGATACTTTTCTCAGATGTTTATGCCAAAATTTTATAAAACAGATTCCCCTGAACTGTATTAATTCTGAGCTATCTATTGAGGATTTAATCTAAGAGCGATTCTGTTTGGCCAGGAGGGGTGCCCATGAGGTAGATATGTCACCAACCACCATGAGCAAATAATTATACCAACTTACAATATAACAGGAATATTGAAGTGATTCCTCTACCTATTCCTCATTTAAAAATAATTTATGGCAATAACGAGTTTGATCTTGAACCACAATCTAGAAAGAATGTGAAATAAAAATGGCATATTGTTCTATGATTCTGTTGCATTCATTAGAATTTATATTCTTGTGCCTTGTTAATGAAAGTCAATTTTTTCTCCAAAGTTCCTCCAAATGTTGCTGGTGCTGAGATTCCAAGTGAAGTCAGTGTCCTTCTTGGGGAAAATGTTGAGCTGGTCTGCAATGCAAATGGCATTCCTACCCCTCTTATTCAGTGGCTTAGAGATGGAAAGCCCATAACTAACAGTGAAACAGAAAGAATTCGGTATGTGTGAAAAGAATTTCTGCATCATTAATTGTAATGTGTTCTACAGTTTTAGAGAGTTGGACACAGATATTCTCCTTGGAGAATCACTCAAAAGTATTTGTCTGTGTGTGTATGTGTTCCTTATTTATCAACTCTGCGTTATAAAATCTCCTCACATGTTCATTCCTGCAAGTGTTAGTTAACTGTTGTAGATTTTATTCCTCTAATTTCAGAACGTTTATACCAAAGTCCACATCATAAAATAATTCATTCTTCTTTCTTGCTAACATCAAACCAATTTCATCCTACAAAAGATTCATCAGTCATCTCTTAGATATGATTTTGTGTCCTGAAATCACCAAACGACCAGACATGCCATAGTGCTTGGCTCATTTTGAGGAAAGATACTATCATCATAACCTGGTTCATCACCTATAGTGATTTGTCCAAATCCTGTTTTCAGCTGACACTTCATGCCACAAACCACATAGAGATGGAATGATTATGTGGTAAGGGATTCCTGCTACTTTCAACAACAAATGCCTTTTGAAGGACACTGCAGAATTCTACACTCTATTATTTCATCACAAAGCCCTATAATATACACATACCAGAATAATTATAATTAAAGAATTATATATACCTCAGAAGGCATTAATTAAATGTATTGCAAACTTTGTCATTTTGAACCAGTATTTTAAATTTAAGGGTTTGCAGGATATTTTCTAATCAATGAATTGAATATACATAATTTAAAGAAAAATAAATGTTATTTTCTTTGAAATCGTTTTATGTTAAAACTTAGACATTTATCCCCTTTACAAGATTAGGTAAATTGCCAAACAATGTTTTAGCTTAGAGGTACATTTTGAGTTTCAATTCTCTGGTGTGGACACTTCTGAATAGTTAAATATTTAGTTATTTATTAAATCAGCTGATATCAACCCTATTCTAAACCAAGTACTAGATAGCTGGTGGGACCTCAAGATCTTTAAGATAATATTTGTACTGAGGAATTTAGGATCTATTACTTCTCCTCTCACATTAAGATCCCAAATATACTTATTCTTATATCCACTTTATTATTTGTTCCCAGCTACACAATATGTGTAGGTTTGTAAATGGGCCAGTTTGTCAGTCACATACAGTAATTTTTCCAAAGTCAACTTACTACTTTCCTTTGGTCATGGCAACTTGCTTTTTGTTTATTCATATGGTTAAACTCATGGAATTTTAAAATGCATAGTTTGAAAATGAAAAAATAAAATAGACCCAGATAATAAGATTGTAATTATCAATAATTATATTTAATAACATGATATAGTAGAAATGGAGTGTTTACTTTGGACACTGGGAGAATCTAATAAAATCACTATTGTAAGAATGACTGTAGATAGCAATTTAATCTCTTTATAAAACACAGGAAGTTTTATTTCATAATTAATGGTGTGTGAAGGGAATCAATAATGCAATAACCTTAATTTAGATATCATTGATAACCTAGTTGTATAGTTAGTATTCACTATTATGTAAATCAAAGGAAAAGCTTTAGCAATTTGTAGAAAAATTTTTGCAAACGATACCCATACATAAATACTAAGTTGTTGTCAGTGTTTAAATAAATTATCATATCCTGCTCCTTCTCATTAAGAGTACTAGTAAGTTGTTTATAGCTAGATTTTTCACTTTAATTTATCACTGTAACATTCTTCAATTTTTATACCAGAGTTTTTATAATTTTCATTTAATTCCAGCCTTATATTGACAACTAAGGACAAAACGTTCTATCTCTGAGAAGAACATTTCTTTGCCCATGATTTGGATAGAAAGTTCCTAACCTGATTTTGTTCACTTCCTTTTTTCTCATAAGGAGGCAGTGGATATATGAGATCCATTACTGTAGCAGTTTAGCTGGTTGCTTGAAATCTCTACCAGTTTCACTAGCTCTGACTTTAACAGGCTTCCATGTACTTAGTGGAAAAGATTTGAACCATTATATCCAAGATGAAGATGCATTTTAGGGTGACTTTTTTTAAAGAATATAATAATCTGGAATGAGTTTTCCAGAAATAGCTCCATATATATCATCTCAGTGCCTCTGATATAATCTTTTCTATAGGGTGACTGCAGATGGCAGCACGTTAAACATTTACGAAGCCCTCCCATCTGACATGGGGAAATACACGTGTGTTGCTACTAATCCTGCTGGAGAAGAAGATCGAATTTTTAACTTGAACGTCTATGGTAAATACGAAATTTCACCCTCTTTTGACTCTGCTGCCTTAGGAATCGATCAGAAGAAATGAAGGTCCAGCAGTAGGTGTCTGAAGCATTTAGTTCTAAAATGTGATGTCCTTGTTGTTTCCTTTTGGGATACAAGGCAGAAATATAGGTAAATGTAGTTGAAATGATTGGAACTGGTAATACACACCCCACTCCACCCCACCCCCTTCTCTCTCATTTTCTCTATGATGTAGTTCCACCTGCAATTAGGGGTAATAAAGAAGCAGCAGAGAAACTAATGGCTTTGGTGGATACTTCAATAAATATTGAATGCAGAGCCACAGGGATGCCTCCACCACAGATAAACTGGCTAAAGAATGGACTTCCTCTGCCTCTCTCCTCCCATGTCCGATTGCTGTCTGGAGGACAAGTTGTCAGGTCAGCTTTTATTGTGTTTGATTTGCTAGACAAAGTTACTGTGATTGTAACTCTAACTTCATCTAAATAATGTTTTTAAAATGTCTTTCCCTAAGCTTTTACTTCTGTTTCCCTTTCAGTAATTTTTTAGAAGAGGGGGAATAGCAAATATAAGTTTGGCATGGTTTATTATTCTTATTTAAATGCTCATGTTTTAGTAAGTTTGTATAAAATAGGTCTTTCATAGAAATACATGTATCATATATTTTTTCAAGAACTACTATTATAGCTAAAACTGTATGGCAAAATGATAGGAAGATGCTTACTACAATCGTGATTTTCATGATTTTCATCATTCTCTATTAATATGTATTTGAAAAATATTCAACTCTCATATGTGTTATATTTTCAGTGGCTCTGTCGAATAAATGGCATTGGAGGCATCTATATTTTGTGATGGATGGTTATAAGCTTTATAAGTAAAATTTCCCAAAATAAATTCCCTTCCTTAATCTTTGTATTATCACAAATGTTTTATTTGTATATGTTGAATGGGATCAAATTACGAAGCGTTGGGTCAAACTGTTTTTCAGGATTGTGAGAGCTCAGGTGTCTGATGATGCTGTGTATACTTGTGTGGCCTCCAACAGAGCTGGGGTGGATAATAAACATTACAGTCTTCAAGTCTTTGGTATGTCACCAGAAACAATCCTAGTACTATACTATGTGTCCAATATTAAACAACAGCCTTAATTTAACTATTGACGTATCAGGAAGGAGTGGTAAAAGAGGATCTTAACTAGGGCTTCTAGAATGCCTGCTCTCCCCAGGGGTCCATATATATTGGAGCATACTGTCTGTCAAAATACTTTTCTAACCTGGAATTTTGCATTCAGTGAAATCTAAATTTTTTAAAATAGTATTTCAATCCAGACACAAGACCAGTCTTTTCATACAAAGAGAAAGTTAAGACTGTTTTCTAATAATGTTAGTGTCTCACTGAGAGTATTTAAAGTATGAATGGATGTGTGCATATATACTAAATATCTCTGTGTGCATGTTAGGTAGAGATAGAACTCAAAACATTCAATTTCTGAATTATTAAGGTTTGCTAGACCAGAGTTCACGATCCCCAAGAATTTCTCAGAACAGTTAAGTAACTATTTACTATAGCCTACAAGTGATTTATGTTGGATTATATACAATTTACTCTGGAACTTATTTTATTTATTCCACATAAAGTAGCTGGAAGTATACTTCTGTAATAATATAAATTATAACAATTTAAAAGGAAAAACCTAAGATGTTGAAAAATGGCCAAATTTAAAAACACATTTAGTTTGTATGTTCTACAAGGAAACAGTATTGAGGTCTTATTGCTAATATTTTGGAAGGTTAAAAACTAGCCTACATAACACATGCTTTTATAGTAAAGTCATAGACTAATTAGATGGTATTTTAAATTCTATATTTTTATAGATCATAGAAACACTATAGAACTAATTGAACCATTTAAATTTTTTAATCTAAATTGCTCTCAAATTATAATAGATACATAATTTTGTTTTGTTTTCTATACAGTACCACCAAAACTGGACAATGGGATGGGAACAGAGGAAATCACAATTGTCAAGGGTAGTTCCACCTCCATGCCATGTTTTACCGATGGAACCCCAACCCCCAGGATGTCCTGGCTTAGAGATGGCCAGCCTCTGGGGCTTGATGCCCATCTGTCAACAAGCTCTCAAGAAATGGTCCTTCAGCTCATCAAAGCAGAAACTGAAGATTCAGGAAGGTACACCTGCATTGCCTCAAATGAAGCAGGAGAAATCAGTAAACACTTTATCCTGAAGGTCCTAGGTAAGTAAAATAATTGGGAAATAAGTGATAATAAAGACAATAAGTAAGTATAATTCTTAGAATCATTGGCTATAGGACAAAATTTGTAAAAACTTCATTGTACTTCATATTTCTGTTCTGTAATTCACCTAGGTTTACTTTTAGTATCTGAAGCATGTTAAGTTATTGTGTTTCTTATCTGTGTAAAAGGATGAACACTCCCACTTGTAAAACATTATTCATTGACAATGCCATACAACCAATTGATAAGTAGCTTTTTAACTTTTTCGAAGAACTGAAATCACTTCTGATGCTAGTAATTTAATGGAAAAGCATGATATTTATACTATTATGTTATTCCAAACAATCTTTAAACGATCCAGTCTGTAGATTATAGTTGTAATGGTCATTTCAAATAGTCTAGTTCTATTTACTCTTCTGTGCATTAAAGTAAGTATTTTAAATAGGTATTCCAGTGTTCTACATGCAAATAAATAGTATAAAGGGAAAACATATCTTTTCCTTGAAGTAAAACAGTTTGACTTCGGAAGAGAAATGAAAATGAATGAAATGAATTATTTCAATAATCAATAATTTTTTGGAGTTTTTTTTTTTTCACGATGATTGAGGTAAAACCTCAGGCTCTTTACATTTTTTTCTAACAAAATGCACCCCACAAGGAAAAATAAGAATTTTGGCAAGAGTCTAGCCAAATGTTTTCAGGACATCCTATAATCTTTCTTGTAGCACCTATTACAATTTTAATTATTTGTGTAACCTTAAAAGTCTGTTTCATCCTTAGTTAAACTCTGTGATGATCAGTACCCTTTTTACTTATTGCTGTATTCCCAGGACTTAGCATGGCCTTTGACACATAATATTTATCTGTTGGCTTGAACTGAATGGAACTAGGTACTTATCAGGTGGATTGAAGTGAGTTTTAACTGTAGCAGGAGACAGAACAATACCTAAATAAACAAACAGAAATACTGTGGTGTAGATGAGTATTCCATAGAATGAAAGGTAGTAGTGGAGGCAGTACACCAGGATATTTAGAGACAAAAGGCAGGAGAAAGCATGTGTTTGTAAGGAAGGATGGAATAACAAATTCCCATATACCAATTCACAGAATATGAGGAATATCAAGAGATGACATCTTGTACATTAATTATTCACCTATTAATTGTTAATTATTGACTATACATTATGTGCCAGGCATGTTTCTAGTCAACATGTAACAAATAATTACTGGACACCTACTATGTGACATATGGTATGACAAGTACTTGACTGCATCACTGAATAGGAAGGATGTGGCCTCAGCCCTCAAGTTCCTGCATTGGCGGGGAACATAGATATTGAAAAAGTAATTACTTATGAGTGTGATAAGGATGATATGGCGAAAATTAAATTCTGTGGGAAGGTTCAAAGAAGGTCTCTTCAAGGATACATCTAAGCCTTAAAAAGTAAGACTATAGAGATGAGTGAGGAGATGCCTACATCTTTTACCTAGAAATGATAAACCTTGAGTTGTCTATCTGTGCTTACTGAAGCTGAGTGTAACAGCAAGAGTAGAAGACAAGACTGGAAATATAACTGGACAGAAGCCATACTGTGAAGAGCCTCAGTTAGAGAATTTGGGCCTCATCATGAAGGCAGTAGAAGAAGCTTAAGCAGGAATATGTTACAGTCAGATTTCACTTCCAAAAAATTCCCTCTAATGACAGAGTGAAGAATGAATCGAAGAGTCTGTAATACTCACACAGGCCTAAAAATACAGGGGCCTGGTGTAGCATGTGGCAGTGGAGAAAAAAAGAAGGAAGACTTCTGCAGGAATTCTAGAACCCAGGAGCAGAATCACGGCCCAGTACATTTCTGGATGTAGAACACAAAAAGAGAAAAATAACACCAATGTTGTTAGAGTCATATACAAAGAACAACCTTCCCACCTGCAGGGTTTACAAGGATATTCTCTTAAAACAGATTTGAAAACTGGTTTAACAGAAGGATGAGCAGTTTTAGCATTTCAGCATCTGTTGAAACCTAATTCCATTAAAACCTGAAAAACTTCACTCTGATCTATATTACAATAGAAATGTGAATTTAAGTGTCCTAATTTGGTGAAGCACTAATCTCAACTTAATTCTATCCACCTGCTGGGAGGTGTCATGGTGTATTAGTGGTTCTGAAAGTCCACTATGGGTAAAATACTAAAAACCAGGGAGAAGATCATGCAAAATAAAGCTAGTGGGTACGGGAGTTGACAGGGTTCAGGCTATGAAGGGACTGTTGACCACATTAAGGATTTTGTGTTTTGTCCTAGAACAATGGGAAACCATTAAAAGTTCTAACAAGTGGAATGCCATGAGTAGAGTTGCAGTTTGGAATGACCACTCTGTGATTGCAAAGTGGAGAGCGGCTTGGAGTGGGTTCTGAGAGACAGTGTGTTATTAGGAATTGTGTCTGGCTGTGGTTAACAGAGAGTCTAAACATGGTGACTTAAAGAACTTTTGTTTTTCTCACTGAATGAGGTGTCTGGAGGTGGGCAGTAGTTGCATTGGTTCTGCAGTTCAGATCTTAACAGTTCTCCTGGCCTTTGGCCTTTACATCATAGTCAGACCGTGATCATGCATTGGCTGCTCACCCCCAGCATCACTATAGGCAACAGTAGAGCAGAAAAAATGGGAAAGGCAAAGAACTGCCCCTTTCAGTATTTTCTTAGAATCTCCACAAAACTACCTCTACTTATATCTCATTGGTCAGAATCTTCATGTGCCACTCCATCTACCATCTACTAAAGAGGCTAGGAAATGTAGTTTTTAGCACATTGACAGCCCTAACAAAATTGAGGTCTGTTAATAAGAAAGAAACAAGTAAATGATATTGGGTAGGCAGCTACAGCCAGGAAGGAGGAGATATTAGTCCAAGTAAACGGTATTATAGCTCAGATTAGTGATGCAAGTGAGAGGAAAAGATGTATTCTAGAACTAGTTGCAGGTAGAAGTATTAAGACTTGGTGGTGGATTTGGCCATATGAGAGTGATGACAAGGAAGAAGATATCGAGGATGACTCCCAGCTTCTGGGTTATGTGACTGAACAGTTGGTGGGTTTCATCACGTAAATGCAGGGAATGCTGGAAAAAGACCAGGTTTTGAGGGAAAAGGTAACAGGTTCAGTCTGAATACATGATGAGTTTGAAGTTGTTTTCAAACAACCCACTGAAGATGCTTATGTGATAATTATATATATGGATCTAGAGCCCAGGAGAGATATCTAGGCTAGAAATATAAGTTTTGGAGTCATCAAAGTATGGACAACTCCTATTCTGCTCAAAGTACAAGACATATGGACAAGATACAGAGTAAAATGGTTCACAATCACTTAACACATGTAAGATCTGATGACTGGTATTTGAACCAGTTGGGTACATGTTGTTATTTTAAATCTAGTACTATAAGCTTTTGAGAGTAAGGGCGTGCTTAAATAATCTTTGTATCCACAGTGACAGACACATAGTAAATAACCAATAAGTGAGAGGAATAAAGAATTGACTGTAGTCAAATGGAGAATCAGATAAGTGCTTTTCCATCCAGCATGCTATGGAAATTAAAAGGGATAGAAATTTTATAGTTTGTTGAGAGAATCAAGAAAGGACTTATGGTTTTTACAAATGAACATAATGATACTAAAGTGACCTTGAGAGTACTTGAACATGCTCAGTTAGGGGATGGTGGGACTATTGGAGATATTCCAGTAGAAGGAATAGCATTAGTAAAGTCACAGAGCAAGAAGGGACTGAACTTGTTGAGGGAGAAAAGTAGTCTAGTTTGAAGTCTAGGTTACATAAAGTGTTTTAAAAGTAAATAATGTTATAAAGAGAGATTGAGGCTATGTTGTGGAAGGCTTGGAAGCCACGATGAGGAGTTTGTATTTAACTCAATGAGCAACATGGAGACACTGACATCTTTTAACCAAGAAATCTTGGATTGATCTAAAATGCACTTAAGAAAATGTATTTTGACAGCAAAACGTAATAAGATGCATGAAAGTGAAAAAGAGTAGTCATGTGGGACCATAGTTAAGAAACTCTGACTCCTTAATTATAATGTATTAAATATATTATCTTTTTCCAGTAAGGAAAACGAGGACCAAAGGTACAAATTTTTAGGAGGCAGTTTTTAATAATAACACCAACAGATGTAGTAGACTTAGTAGTAGTTATAACTTTCTTGAAACCTTTAATTATAAAATAAAACAGATTCAGAAACACAAAAGAAATGTAGTTTATAGATTATTTCATTGAATCCTCACAATTCTACTAGTTAAATAATAGTACTATACTTATTTTAGGGATTTGCCCAAATCCACTAACCTAATAATTGTTGGAGCTAAGATCCAAATTCAGGCTATTTGATTCCAGATCCTCTGCTGTGAACCTCTGCTCTAAACTATGTGCCTGACTTTAAACACGCGCGCGCGCGCGCGCGCGCGCGCACATACACACACACACACACACACACACACACACACACACACACACACACACACACACACACACACACACACACACACACACACACACCTAATCCTTGGAGCTGTCCAACAGCTATTTTTGCTGCCTTGTGAAATAGTAAGCTGGAAACGTTAACAGAAAATTTGAATGATCTATGTAAGGGAAATCTGTTTTAAAGTGATTCCTAAACTTAGGAATAGTTGGACTAAGAAACTTTACTGTTTGCTCCAAGTGTTTAGATTCCGTAACATCCTCTTGAGAAAGGTAATTTAGAAGTATAAATAACAAAAAAGGAAGTTATTTCTGCCCAGACATAACAAATGTGATTTATGCAGAAATGGTCTCCAAATGTAACTCTTTTTTCTTCTGCTTAGTCATTGTTTCCTCTTAAAGTTCTGCACGGAAAAAATGATTGCAAAATTCCATAGCATTTGCCCATTGCTTTCGTAGAACCAATAGATATTTAAAAGGTGCAAAAATACACTACTATATTTAAGTAACTCTCTTTTAAAAAGAGTACAGGATTAGTTTAGTTTTTATAGTTTTCAAATCTTTACAGTTAAGTAAGACTGCTCTAATTGTCTGAATCCCAATTGCTGAGCTATAATTACCTTAAATAGCTTGCCATTTACTTCATGATCTATTACAGGCATGATCCATCTCTTTTAAAATAGTGCCAGTAGGGACTTCCCTGGTGGCACAGTGGTTAAGAATCTGCCTGCCAGCGCAGGGAGCCCAGGTTCGAGCCCTGGTCTGGGAAGATCCCACATGCCATGGAGCAACTAAGCCCATGTACCACAACTACTGAGCCCACAAGCCACAACTACAGAGCCCACGGGCCACAACTACTGAAGCCCTTGCACCTAGAGCCCGTGCTCCGCAACAAGAGAAGCCACTGCAATGATAAGACCGCGCACCGCAACGAAGAGTAGCCTCCGCTCACCACAACTAGAGAAAACCAGCGTGCAGCAACGATGACCCAACACAGCCAAAAATAAATAAATAAATATATCTATTTTTTAAAAAAATAGTGCCAGTGAAAAGATAATGCACAAAGACTTACATAGTGCTGGCATTTAATAAATTGTCCCTCAATAAATTGCAAAAAAAATAAAATAGTTCCAGTGACAAATGATAACAACATCTAGGAATTATTTTGGTATCCTTGTTCAAATCAATTTGCATTGTACGAACATATTTGTGTTGAATTTTAAAGTTTTTCTGATCTGCAGTATTTTATCAAACAGCAAGTTTATTTTGTTGTTGTTTTTCATTCCTTTTAAATAGAACCACCTCATATCAATGGATCTGAAGAACCTGTAGAGATGTCAGTAATTATTAATAATCCACTTGAACTTACCTGCATTGCTTCTGGAATCCCAGCTCCTAAAATTACCTGGATGAAAGACGGACGGCCCCTTCCACAGGTGGATCAGATGCAAACTCTTGGAGGAGGAGAGGTTCTTCGAATATCTAATGCTCAGGTAAGTTCAGAGTTCATACAATTATTTTCCGGGTTAAACTTCTTACTTGCTAATCTATGAGAAATGTTGGAGAAGTTGTCTTGGAGTCAGTATATCACAGATCTCTGTAACGTTAGCAAGGGGAGATTGGTTCTATGACATGCATGATTGGGTAGACACTTACAAAGTAACATGCCTAGAAGGAAGAAGTGAAATTATCATATTAAACACAGAAGAAAGCAAGTTACCTTCACATTAATTTTTGCAAGTTTTCACAGTTCTATAAGTGATAACAGATTTCCCAAAGCCCTTAATTTGTGCCATGTAGCCCTTTACAGAAATGGCAAAAAGCAATCCAACATACGTATATGTGAGGCTTCAGAGAGCACTTTTGATCTCTAGAAATCTCAGACATGAAAATCTGAAGAGACACAATTTTTCAAAAAATGATCAATTCAATAAAATTGTTCTTTTAGTTTGTGTTTAAGGAAATTAATCTGAAATGTAAATATATTAAAGATAAGTATGTCTGGGATGTCTTACTGTAACAATATACTGTTCTACAAACAAAGGCAAACCTTATATTACAAATATCCATGTGTTCCTTAACACCCTCATCTGTAAACTGGGGATAAAAACAGTAATAATACTGAACGTATATACTTGGGGTTTTAGAGACAGTCTAACTTGATATGCTTAGACTGGTGCCACGGGCATGAAGTGATGCTAAAACGGAGTTAGAATGATTGCTGTTGTTGCTGATTTTATTGTTATTATAATCATCATTTCTTTAAAAGTAGAATAATACATTATTTAATCATATTTCATGTACATTTTCACTGAGGAAACAAAAGAACGGGAGCTGGAAAAGAGAGCTAAGGGTTGTAAATCGTGTCAGTCTTATGTTCAGCTATGGGCGCTATCACTCCCGTGACCATCATGACAACTCTGTGAGGCAGTGTCTTTATCCCCTTTCCACAAATCCAGAAACAGACACAGAAGGATTAAGTATTCACCTGCCAAATACTTAACCACTGCTCAGTCCTGGGTGTGGTTCAAAAGCGTAGCCAAAGCACGGGTCTGGCGGAGCACGGCAGAGCTTGGAGACTGCGAGGCGACCCCCCCCACCACCGCCACCCGGGAGCGGCGGGGCCCCCGGAAGCGCACCCCTTGGCCAGGGCCGGGAGCCGCCCTAGTCGGTGCCCCAAGCCGAGGGCGGTCTGCCTCCCTCCCAGCGATCAGCCATCCGGAGTGCGACCAGAGGGCATGCCAGATCCACCAGGGCCGCCGCCGCCTGCGCTCGCAGGCCGCGGGTGTAGAAGAAAGCATGGCCTCGCTCGACCCCGAGCGAGGAAATGGCAGCTGCCGAGCCCAGCGGGGCCATCACCCGCATTAATGAGAAGCACGATCTTCAAGTTATCCCGCAAGAGGGCGGTAGTGAACCAATGGTCCAAGACCTGGCCCAGGTTTTTGCAGAGGCCACAGGGGTCCCGCTGCCTTTTCAGAAACCCATATTTAAGGGAAAATCTCTGAAGGAAATGGAGACGCCGGTGTCAGCACCTGGAAAACGAAATGGTTGCCGGGTCATGTTACTTGGGAAAAAGAACAGTCCAGAGGAAGAAGTTGAACTAAAGAAGTTGAAAGATTTGGAGAAGTCTGCGGAGAAGATAGCTGACCAACTGGAAGAGTGGAATAAAGAGCTTTCCGGAATCCAGCAGGGTTTTCTAGCCAAGGATTTGCAAGCTGAAGCTCTCTGCAAACTCGATAGGAGAGTAAAAGCCACAATCGAGCAGTTTATGAAGATCTTGGAAGAGATCGACACACTAATGCTGCCAGAAAATTGCAAAGACAGTAGAATGAAAAGGAAGGGTTTGGTGAAAAGGATTCAGGCGTTCCCAGCCGAGTGTGACACAGTGGGGCAGAGTGTCCCAGGAGACGGAGCGACTGCAGGCCACAAACTTGGCCCCGGCTGACTGAGGTGAGGCAGAGAAGGCTGTGCTGCCCTGAAGAACAGCTCCACCAGCTCTGGTCTCTCTGGAACAGAAGTTCCTTCCGTGCTTTCCCCGGGGCAGCTGGGGACAACTGGCCGATTGCCAGTTTTCCTCCCCTTATTCCTCCCCCACACACCGCCAATGAACAAGTATTGTCTGTACAATCTAGCGCTCCTGTCAGTTTCTCGTTTTGTCTGTGTATATCTGTGCTGTCCAGCAGCCCACCTTGTCTGGAGAGGGCCTCCCCTGCCCAAGTCTTCCCAGCTTTTTTGACCTTTGGGCTGGTGAGAGCTCTCATTTGTCCTGGGGTAGTTCCGGCTTTATCAGCTCTCCTGGTCTTCAGATACGTGAGGCCGTTTTGCCGTTATGATCCCATAGTCCCATCTGTGTAAACCAGAATCGTCAGGAGGCTGCGTCTGGTCAGGAATGTTGGGAATGGCTCAGGACAGGTGTTTGGCACACAGGGACTCCAAGTATCTCTCATTGTGACCTAATTCTGGAACAGCTGGCTGGGTTGTGGGTTCACAGACCCTGACTTCACCCCCCAGTGACCCTGACCAGCCACAGGCCGTGAGGTCTCAGGGGGCCATTCCTGCAGTGGGACCTGTGTTTGATACATGGACTTCCTTGTCCCCAAGCAAATCTCTAGGAGGTTAGAACCCAGAGTTGACTAAGTCTCTGCTCGAAACCGGATCAGAACCATGGCTTAGGAGGGGCAGAGAGGGGAGACAGAATGAATAAAGCAGGCAGGTAGTGAGGGCCACCATAAACTTCTCAGAAGTTCCTTCAAAGGCATTTCTGTCAACCGTACCCTTCTGAGATCTACATTTCCTTCGAGTTCCTTCGAGGCTATTTTTCTCTGTTTCGTGGCCTTTTTCCCCTTCATCGTTATTTAAAAAATAAAACAGTTTATATATACGTCAGCAAGCAGAAGAGTGTTTAGACTTTTTTTTCCTTTTGGTAGATGAAGTAAGGGAAGCAAAAGCCTTCTGAGGTTCTAGTCTAGTTATATTATAAAGTTGAGCGTGGCCCTGCGTGCCAGAAGTCTTAAACGGGTCAGCTGCTGTCACCCCATTTTTTCACACAGTGCCCAGGAGACAGGCTCCCAACAGACCACTCTGAGGCCAACCTTCTTTGGCAGAGAGGGAGTCTGTGAAGTCCCAGGCATTTAGGGCTGCGTGGGTGGGACTAGGACAAGGTGGTGGTTAGGGGTGGACAAGTGGACGAGGCTCGGGGCCCGGCCCGCCCACCCCCAGCTTTAATCAGAGCAGTCCAGTATTTCTGTTTCTAGTAGTAGCTGTGTGGCCTTGGGCCACAGCACGTTCCTGTGTGCCAGATACCATTCTGAGTTCTTGAGGTGTATTTGTCATTTAATCCTCACACCATCTAGGACATAGGCAGATACTATCCCTGTTTTAGAGATGAGCTTAGGTAATTTGCTCCAGATCGTAGAGTAAGTAACAGAGTCAGGACACAAACTGGGCAGCTTGATTCCGAGCCCATGTTCTTAATCTCTACCGGTTTGCCTCCCGACTGACATGGGGTTGCTCACACCCTCTCATTTTCTCTTTTCCTTCTATTTATCTCCCATGTTGGCCTCTGCACTTCCCCTCTGGCCCTCTCCAGTTCATTCTCCACAGAGTGGCTGAGTGATCATGAAGTACACATCTTATCATGTCAGTTCCCTGCTTAAAAACCTCAATAGCCCCCATTTCTCTTGGGATAAAGGCCAAGGTCCTTACCCTGCTCCCTCCTCATCTCGGGCCACTCTCCTGTTTGCTCTCTGCTGTCAGCCACTCTGGTCTAGTTCAGGCCCTCAGGTGCTCTGTACCCTCTCCCGCACTGGGGTCTTTGCACACGCTGTTCCTCTGCTTGGACAGTTCCACGCCATCCTTCCCCTACCCCTACCCCTACCCCTGTCCTAGGCGACTCCTGTTCATGCTTTAGAACGTAAATGTCTCTTCCATGGAGAAACCTCACCTACTACTGTCTGAGAACATCAAGCCCTCGGGTGATATCCTGTCACAACTTGTCATGACTTTTTACAATAAACAGCATTTATCATGATCTATCATGATTTATTTGTGGGATTATTTGATAAATATTTGCCTTTAGGCTAGACTGTGAGTTCCTTGGGTTAAGGAGCTTCTTCATCTTGTTAACAGTATATTTCAAGCACCTTGTCTGGTTTATATTAGGTGCTCAATAAATATTTGGAGAATGAAAAAAAAAAAAAAAGCATAGCCAGTGGAACTCAGCCCAGTTCTTGTTTCTAACATCAAGGAGAACACACCTTCCATTCCCCTCTTCCCTCTGTCAAGCACTTCAGTAACCCAGAGAAAACTCAGGTCCAACTGTCAAACCACATACTGAATCAAAACCCTTGAATGTTATAATTTCAACAGACCAAAAAGGAAGCAAAAGAATTTTGTAACATAGGGAATAGCATGGAGACAGGGAAGTGTGTGCACTAGAACCATAAGTATAAAGGAATCATGGTAAATAAAGCTTTAGAGGGAAATTAAGGCCACATTACACTGCGTCTTAAATATAAGAATGAAAAGTTATGTTATAACAAAACAAGACAAAGGTTCCATAGAGTGTTAAATGGTGACCCACACATTCTAGCTTTTGTGGAGAATACAAATCTAATACATAAGACGTTTCTCAGCCTTCAAGGAATTTCCAATTTTCTAAGAAAAATAAAACTACATAGGACCAAATTAGGAAAACAATAAGAAAAACATTACAGAATTGAAAAGTTAAATATTATCAAGTCTCAAGACTGCTCTTGGTTCCTCTGGTCCTCTGTGTTTTCACATTTGGTACCTCTCTCTGTTAAAGCACTTATTACTAAATTATATCTTAGTTACCTGTGTCTTTTTGTGTATGTATCTATAGCATGTAGTTATGTCTACTACCTAATGGATGCTTTGCAAATTCCAAACTGTGTGGTAAAGACAAGAGTTTGCTAACACATTTTCCATCAAACCCTCATTCTGTAATTTATTCCAAGGGGAGAAAAATTCTGTGATTAAGTAGATCTGAAAAACTCTATATACTGTACCTTCCTCTCCTTTGTGAGCCATAATGCATGTCAACAACTCTGCAAACTCTTACTCCAAAGAAACCTAACTATAATTTTTTAAACACCCTATTAACAGAACACTCTTTAGGAAATGTAGCTACTAATAGTAACTGTCAGGATTCAGAAGGGTATAAGTTGTCAGGAAATGTTTCTTGGAGAAGGCAAGATCTCAAAACAGTCATGAATGATAGTGCAAGTTTGGCTAAGTCACGACAAGTGGAGAGGGCAATATGATTTGGGAATAAACTGAATTGGTGGAGTAAGAGTTGACTTTTAGAGGTTAGAAAGATATGATGAGAAATTTAGAAATTATTCTCTAGACAGTAGTGCATCACTTCCAATTCTTAATTGAAGGACGATGAGACAGTCATTCTTCTAAAGTCATATTTAATTTTCCAAACATACTAGCCTTAAATTTTTTCAGTGGACCTTTTGCAGCCTACCAAAACGTTTTTCCATAAACTATAAAGTCAGTTTTGAATGTAAGAAGTTTAAAATTCCCAGTGTTCTAGGAGTATTCAAGTAATAAAATAAATGAAAACAGGATTTTCTACTTTTCAAAAATATATTTTTCACAGTAGTAAGATCATCTGTTTTTCAGTGTATCCTTTACACATACATAAGACATCCTCTACACAATGTCAAATATGAATGAAGACTAACACTTCCAGTGGAAACTATGTATGGAGATTTTTAAAGAAATGTTTCTGGTTTTTGTCAGAAAATAGTAGATTTTGCTGTCAGCCTGACCTATTTACAGCCAAATTACATAATATAGCTATTTTGTTTCACCATGTATATCAAAGGTGGACTAAAAATGTGGTATTAATGTGCTTTATTAAAATAACCTGATATTTTATTTACTTTTTTGGTTGGTTAATGTATTTTATTTTCTTCAGGAAGACTCCAGTAGAATTTTCAGTCTGCAATTTAAATTTATAAATACTTATTTCTTCAATAAATACTGTAGTATCTAGTCTGTCATGTATGGTGGTAGGTCTTATATGTATCTGCCCTTTCTGAGATCATTAAATATACCTAATATGCAAACATTCTGAGATCAAATACCAAAACCCTGTTAAATCTATGTCAAATACATAGATTTACATGTAACAGATGTCAAGCCATGCTCAGTATCAGTATCAAATGTAACTGATACACTTAACTGATTAAATGTGTAAGTTACATTTAATCACAAATGTTAAAACCATTTACTAAATTTTATTACTGTACTCTTAATGATATCTTGCTTTGTGTGAGACTTCTATATTCATCCTAATAGATATTTATTCTCATCACCAAAACCAGCATGTTAACATTGTGTCATTCACTTATTCGAATTTTATAGGTGGAAGATACAGGAAGATATACGTGTCTGGCATCCAGTCCTGCAGGAGATGATGATAAAGAATATTTAGTGAGAGTTCATGGTAAAGTTGGCAAAATGTCCTGCTGTCCATCATACATTAATACCTAATTAAAAGGCATAATTATGGAACATAGAGTAACTGTCTAACATATCATAAAACTATGTTTATATATTAGGAAAAATGTATTTTGCAAATCTGATTTTTATATTTGATCACAGTAGTCCATTAAACTATTGTTGGGAATAGTTTAATGGATTTTTTGAGTTATTTGTTTTGTTCCTGCACAAATAATTCATATTCATTGGTTTTAAATCATAGAGTGTAAATTATATAAATCAATCATAATCTCATCACACAAAGATAAGACCTTTTTACATATAAATATTGTCACAGAAATGTGATCATACAGCATATAGTATTTAACTTTTTTATCTTATTTAGTGGTATGGTGAACATGTTTTCATGTCAAAAAATGTATTTTTATAACATTACTTTCTAGTGATTCCATGATGTCCCATTTTATGAATATGCCATTATTTATTTAATACATTCCTTATTTTTGGATATTTAAGCTGTTTTGTATTTTTAACCAATATAAGCCACACTATTATAGACATCTTTGTACATGTGTGTTGGCCTCTTCCTTTAATTATTTTGTTTTGATAAATCTCTGTAGGTATATTTACTTGATTATATGCAAGTACACACACATGCATGTACACACACACACACACACACACACACACACACACCCCATTTAAGGCCAAATTACCTTCTAGAAAAGTTGGGCAAATTAGACTGTGGCCGATAGTATTTTGACATAGAAATGGGAATTACTCTTCATGGAGAGGTGATTGAAAATTTGTATAAATTATACTCCATTTAAAGTTATTATAAAATAGTGACTGTATTCCCTTTACAATATATCCTTGTAGCTTATTTATTTTATACATAGTAGTTTGTACCTCTTAATTCCTTAACCCTATTTTGCCCCTCCCCCTTTCTGCATATTAAGAAAAATGTACATATTTCTATATATTATAATGGGCAGACCCTAATTTAGAAGTTTTAAAATATGATGTTCAGAGAAAATTATTACCAAGTGTAGAGCTAGACAAGGAATCCCTTCTTTGTACTTAGACTCTGATTATATTACTTATCCTGTCATTTACGTGGCCATTGGAAGAATTCCATTACTTGATGTATGTGAAAGTACTGAGAAAGGTAAAAAATTTTTCACTATTTGTAATCATTGTACTATAAATTGAATGAGTAATGTTTTAAGTTTATGCTTTTTATTTCATACAGCAGAAGCAACATTCGTTGAACACCTCAGATAATCCAGATCATTTTATATCCTGTTTATTAAAAGCCTTTGGTGTATTTGTTCTCATGCCCAGTCCCCCCTAATATTGCTGGAACTGATGAGCCCCAGGATTTCACTGTGTTACGGAACAGACAAGTGACATTGGAATGCAAATCGGATGCAGTGCCCCCACCTGTAATCACCTGGCTTAAAAATGGAGAACGGTTACAGGTAAATCTTGCTAAATTCCACAGATTCATTGTGAGACAAAAAAATCAGCAAGAGAGTCCTTGCTAGGGAGATAAAACCAAACAGTGTCAGACTACTAGTTATTCAACATTACAGGGGTGGGCACAGGGTCCTTTAATCAGCCTTTTTCTCAGCCTTCTTGGAGTAGTTAGTAGCTAGTTATGAGGCAAAAGACAGGTATTTTGATTTATATACTCTGTAAATTGTCCCAAGTATATATCTCCTGGAGCCCGTGGATTAAAGTTGAATTAAAACACTCAGCTATGTCTTTTTTTTTAATTGGAGTATAGTTGCTTTACAATGTTGTGTTAGTTTCTGCTGTACAGTGAAGTGAATCAGCCATATATATACATATATCCCCTCCTTCTTGGACCTCCCTCCCCCCAACATCCCACCCATCTAGGTCATCACAGAGCACTGAGCTGAGCTCCCTGTGCCATACAGCAGGTTCCCACTAGCTATCTGTTTTACACATGGTAGTGTATTTATGTCAAACCTAATCTCCCAATTTATCCCACCCTCCCCTTCCCCCACTGTGTCCACATGTCCGTTCTCTACATCTGCCTTTCTATTCCTGCTCTGCAAATAGGTTCATCTGTACCATTTGTCTTTACTTGAGAGAGAAGAAACCATCAGAGTCTCAAAAGACCTGACCTGTCCTGCCAACTCCCTAGGGCAAACCTATTACTGAATTTCCCTAGTCCAAACTTGGTCCTCAGGAGTGACCCCAAGGATCTGCGCAACACCAGAAATATGGACTGGAATCTTTGAAAACACAGTTACTGGCTCTTTAAAGGTTCCCATGCTCAGGTGATATCTGTCTGCTGCCCTATAGTGTCACAGCCCAGGATCCTAAGTAGGCTTTTAGGGTTGGCTCAAAGCCGTGACTTTGAATGCTCTGATTGTCCTTATCCTAGTACTTACTTATCCTTTTGTTTCTCCTTTGTTCTTCCTCATCCTGTTAGTATAACCTATTGTGGTACACTGTGCCTAAATAAAAGGAAATTGTGTCCCTAATACATAAGGCAGAAAGGCTTTCACCATCATCAAATCACACAAATGCCAAACACAGAGAGACTGGGTGCTGAGAGTTGCTTCCTTGTTAAATCATCATGCATATCACTTAACAGTCCTGTGCCTCAGTTTCTCTATTTATTGTGTGCCTATTATAATGCTAGGCACTATGATTGCCCCTGAGAATAATCTTGATCCTCAAGGAGCTCACAGACTATCTGAAAATACACAGAAGGATATCAAAGATTGTAGAAAATTGATACTGCTGATATTCAATAAACAATATCTTAGAGGGATATACAGCATTTTATGGAAACACAGGGGAGAAGCAAGTAATCCAGACTGAAGGGTAAGGAATAGCCCAGGGGAGCCTCTTGGAAAGGGTGAGTTCAGTTTAAATGTTGGGTAGATGTTGGGTGAGAAAGAAGAAGGGGATTCCAAACATAAGTGATAGCATGTACAAAGACATTACAGGAGAAGGAATGCTGCTGTCCCAGGAACTGCAGATAGCTTGGTATGGTTGAAGTAGACCTTGATTAAAATCCTTTGATGATTCTCCATAGATTTTAGGATTCGGGTTAAACTGCCCAGCTTAGCCCACAAAGCCCTTCATGCTCTGACTTTTCCTCCATAGTCTTATCTCCCATGTGTGCATTTCACTCTAGACCATTAGGTGTTCAGATAGGGACTGAGTGAATGTTGATGATACAGACATTCAGGCTAATCTCATATATGACCAAGTGATGTCAGTACTGGGACAGACTGATTTCAACAGTTATGGGGAAAAAAATGAGTCCAGTTTTAGATATTTTGAGTTTGAATTACCTATATATTATCTAAGTGGAGCTTCTAAGAAGCACTAAGACATATGGGTCCATATTTCATCAAAAACATCTTTGATTTGGTGGTCCTCAATGGTGTAACCTGTTGCTGAAGCCATCAGTTTGTATGAGGTCAGCCAGAAAGCACACAGTGTGAGAAGACCTGAAAATGAGAATAAAGCCTAAGGCAACATTGACAATTAAAAGGTGAGCAAAGGAAGAAGAGAAGAATGGGACTGAGAATGAGGACTCAGAGAAATAAGATTAAATATAGGAGACATTGGTGTACTGAAAGCCAAGGAAGAGAGTGGGAGTGGTTAACAGAGTCCATGTTAAGATACAAATTAAGTTGTATTCACTGGCTTTGGCAATACATAGACTTGATTAAAGATCTGAACAACGGTTCTTCAATACAGTGATCAAAGTAGAAGACAGGTTACAGCTGTCTGGGGGAGTTAAAGAAGAGGAAGTGGAAATGATTGTGGACTGTTACTTAAATACAAAAGAGACTTGTATATGCTTATTTACTGAAAGAGATGGAAGATACAGGACTAAGTGTGTCGAGTGGGGAAGGGTTGGGACCCTGGTGACAGGTGAAGACATTAGCCTTGGACAGAAGCGTTGACCTTTTTCCACAGAGATGGAAAAATAGGAAGGAAGGTTGCATTCGTATGCAAGAGATGAGAGGGAGAAATTGCAGGCACCGGGCTTTGATTTTCTCAATGAAGTAGGAATTAAGGTCATCAGCTGAGAATGATGTTCTATCTGAGGAAAGAAATCAAATTTGGAAGAATCACTGGCAGTAAATGAGAAGAGAACCAGAGAAAATTGTAGTGAGACTGAATAAGTTGGCAGAACTTACTGATGTTCATGGAAGAAAGACATGAGAATCAACTCAGAATTTTTTTATTAGCCTAAAATCCTGCTATACCCATATCAAAATTAAAATGTTGCGTAGAACTTACCATGTATGTTTAAGAAATCACTTATTCTCATCAGAAGTAATAAAAGTTTACCATTAATAGCCCCTGTAGCAAGGAAAGGCCTAGAGAAAATATGTGGACTTTCAAGATAAATTGACCTGAACTGTCTATGTTAGTGTGAACAACTTTTTTCATTAGAAATATATGTTTATCTGGGACAGAACCCATATGGTAGAAAAATCTTATTTGGGCTCTTCCTGAAGTAGTTCCACTTAGGCACAATCAGAAAATACCAGTCTTTGATGTTACCTGGCATTTTTTAAAGTCTATGAACAATCCCCAATTGGACATTATAGCAGAGATTAGATTTCATTATATTTCAGTATTTCATTTCAAAATAGGTCTCTGCATTTTCATAATTCTTGGTCCCATGCCTGGATGCAAAATAAGTGCTTAATAAATATTTGTAGACTAAAATCATTTATTTACTTATGTTAAATATGTTGAAGGATAATTATTTCCTGTAAGTTAACCAAAGTTAATTTATTAGTCAGGAAACTTTCAGCTTTAAGTGACAATTCAAACTCAAAATAATTTAAATGGAAAAAAAGATATTTATTAGCTATAGTAATTGGTGAACTTAAGCTTTAGGCATTACTAGATCCAGAGGCTCTAACCAGGTAGTCAAGCATCTCTGTCCTTTCTCTGAATCCCACCTCTGCTTATGTCTTAGATTCAGAGCAAGCTGTCCCCACATGGTGGTAAGACTGCCACCAAGCTATGTCATCTTCACTACCAGTGATTCCAGTAAAAATATGCCTTATTCCAACACTTCCAGCAGTGTCTTTCTGGGGAGCTCGAATGGGCCCAACTTGAGACGCCTTTTCATCCTTGAGAGGTTCATTGTGGCCGTCACTGTGAAGAACTGGAGACACTGATTGTGCTCTTGCTTTAACTACACTCATAGAAATATTTCCCAAGAGTTTTTGATACCAAGATAGCAGTGGGGGGAGCAGAAAAAGATACTGGGAGACAGGTGCACTACAGTTCACTATAGTTATTTTTGATGATTAATATTTTATTTTATTTGTCTGATATTTTAATGGTAAATTTTACTTACTGAATCCAGGCAACACCTCGAGTAAGAATCCTATCTGGAGGGAGATACTTGCAAATTAATAATGCAGATCTAGGTGATACAGCCAATTATACGTGTGTTGCCAGCAACATTGCAGGAAAGACTACAAGAGAATTTATTCTCACTGTAAATGGTAAGAAAAATTAATCACTATTTCACAATTTAAAAATTTAGATAAGGGCATTTAAAGAGATGATAACATTTTTATTTTTTATGAGCATACTAAACAAATTCTTGTGCTTATCTTATTTCTTTTCATAAAGACAACACATGATATTTGTACTATCACTATATTCAAACTAACTCAATTTCAAAAGAAAAAGATACATTTCTCTTAGAGGACAATATATGTCCAATTGTTATCAGCATATCCTGATGTTTTGCGTCATTCAGATCAGAGCCATTGGAGAAGTTAATACACTAAATCTCTGGATGACAAGTAGCCAATTATTTAGTCACCTTTGTTGATGTTGGTGTTTGATTATATATGTGCTAGACAGGGACTGCCATGGGACTGTAATTTTCTCAAATATAAAATCTAAACACTAAAATCTGCCAAATTTCAAGAATATGATACAGACTTTTTCAAAACCGTCCCTTTGGATTTTTAATATACGAAACTTTACAAGTTGAGTGACCCAGGCAGCTAATATCTCTAACACTAAAATTAAAATTCAAGTTTTCTATTCCCATATGAACTCAATGATTAATAAAATACACACTCTGAAACTTGCATAATTAATCACAGATGTGCTTTGTTATAACACCCCACTTTCTATCCTTTATTTAAAGTGAAGTTGTTCCAGTATTAACATTCTCTGACCATTATTTGGCCAAAGAGAGATAAGAAAGATCATCTTTAATTTGTATCATACCAGAGATGACTTTTATTCTATTCAAGCCTCTTTCATTAGAAAGCCAGATTTCATACACCATATCAGGGATTTAAAGCTTCCCCACCCATTTACTCTTCATTTTTAAGTAAATTTTTAAATAAAATCTTACCTTGAATAAGACTCAACCCCAATTCTATTTATACTAACCTGAATTAGCTGTAGGCAAAGCCATACATTTAACTCAAATCTCACTTTGTATTACCTCTTAAGAGTCTTAGTTCAGGCTATGTTATTGATATAAAGGAAGTTTTCCACATGCATCTCTTGTGCAGTTCCTCCAAGCATAAAGAGTGGCCCCCAGAGTCTTGTCATTCACTTAAATAAGTCAACTGTATTGGAATGCTTTGCGGAAGGTGTGCCAACCCCAAGGATAACATGGAGAAAGGATGGAGCTGTTCTATCTGAGAATCATGCAAGGTAACAATTCTGGAAAAGGAGAAAAAATACTGTAAGAACTGAAATACAAGTTTTAAAATCTTTGATCCAATGCATTATTTGGGTCTTTTCATTCTAAAGTGAGTCTCTTCATCTTAAATGAGGATCAGAATATAGTATTTTAAAAGCATAATTCTTAAGGCTTATGTTCAAAATGTAATGATTATAATCTATCCAAGATCACAAGCCCATCTGCTGTGCACCTTTGCAGAATATCCTTTTTTTTCCACCAAGGGTATTATAAATTTCTGAAGTAGGAAAAGGACTAAAAATGGATTTAACTGGGTATTTTATAATGTTCTCAGTCAAAATGTGCATAATCAGAAAGGCTGATCTGGAGGAACTCACTTGTGATCTTTCTTATAGATACTCCGTCTTGGAAAATGGATTCCTTCACATCCAGTCAGCACATGTTACTGATAGTGGGAGATATTTGTGTATGGCTACCAATGCTGCTGGAACAGATCGCAGGCGAATAGATTTACAAGTCCATGGTAAATGTACTTTTATGAACAACATCCAATCTTTGGGTCAGATATTCTTTGGTAGCCTAAACCAGTGAGGTCATAACATAAAGACCTTCATATCTAGTGCTATTTAAATGTATTACACTATATTATAAGCATCATCACAACACTGCGTAAATTCACAGAACCTTATTGTGTTCATGACTATAAAGCAAGTTAGCAATGATTAATTTCAGTTTGGCAGAGATACTTCGAATGGCATACTATTTACTGAACCTGTTTCTTACTTGGTGACTTCGTTTTAGTTCCTCCATCTATTGCTCTGGGTCCTACCAACATAACTGTAACAGTAAATGTTCAAACCACTCTGGCTTGTGAGGCTACTGGGATACCAAAACCATCAATCAACTGGAGAAAAAATGGGCATCTTCTTAATGTGGATCAAAATCAGAATTCATACCGGTAAGGAATAATTTAACTGGAAAATCCCACCTATTATTTAGAAACATAATTTTTAAAAGAATTAACATTTAAACTCTATCAATGGAGACAGCAAATATATAAAGTATGAAGAATTAGCTAGTATGTAGAGAGCGTATTATTTTTTCTTAATGTAGAATTAGTTTTTCAACCTAAAATCTTATTTCTGAATTATAGGTGCAACTTCTGTATTCATAAGTCCTGTAGATAACTGTCTGAGCTCTAAAAAATTAGATTTCCATTCTGCTTTTTTTTTTTAGTATCTTTTGGAATTTTATAAAGACAAAAGATAAAAACATCATTTGGTATAAAAGAAAAACTATTCTGTAGAAATAATATGAGTTTTAGTTGCAGAATAAAAATCAAATTTTATACCTTGAAATACAGCATAGGTATTTGGCAGCATGTGGAGGGAGGAAGAACAGCATTTTCTCCCAGTTTTTTGTATTCTTCCAGCTTGACTACCATTGCTCTTAATATGATATCATACTTTTTAAAGACTAACCTTTAAAAAAGAAACTAGGAATTTCTGATACTTTAGATAAGCATCATTTCTTGTATCTCAAGTTAATAGATATCTTGCAAAAGGTTTGCCATAGTTCTGAAAGCAAATGTTCTCATAGACCTACCTTAACAAAAATCAGTTCTGATATATCAGGAAATATGAAACTAGGAGTGTTTCACTTGAAACTCTGTTGCTTCTCCCTCTTTCTCACCCTCTTAATCTTTTGGCATTAGTGACTTGAAAGCATATACTATGGGGAAAATGTACAATGCCCTTGAATAAAAAAGCAGGTCAAGTATGTTTCCATTGAATCAAGTCATTTCCATTCATCATTGCACAGTTTGAAGTAAGAATACGGATATTCTTATTTAGATTATTTTAATTTTTTTAGTGTGTTCAACCACTAGAAATTTTAAAGATTTATTGATTTTTCATTTTGATACATATTTTCTTTAATTTTTATTTTATATTGGAGCATAGTTGATTAACAATGTTATGTTAGTTTCAGCTCTACAGCAAAGTGATTCATTAGGTTACTTTAAATAATGTATGTGTATTTACTCAACCTTCTGAACATTTGAAGTGATTCAGATCACTTTAGTTTTGAGTTGATTCAAAGTTAAGGAAAAGACTCTTTGATTTATGTACTATGCATCTCCAAGGTATCCACCACATGTAAGGAGACGTGTGAAGTAGGGAAAGGTGCAAGACAGACAGACTTGTAGTTACCCATCTGTCAGTAGAAATAATCAAATACCAATCTGCAAAGTTATTGTGAAATTTAGAGATGATTAATGTGAAGCATTTGAGATGGTGCCGGGAATGTGTTCAATGGCCAATAAACAATGGCTATCATCAGTGTGCTCATTTCACTGTATTTCACCTGGGAGAACATGGTTGATTATGCCATAAGCATTCAAAAAATTCAAGATTCCCTCTTAACACAATCATTCCACACCACTGCTTCCTGCAGATGTCAAGGTTGAGGTCCTATTAACCCACTGCCATATAAACTTAAAGTCTGATGCATAAAATGATGCTCATTTTAACAGGAGGAAAGAGTTCCGTTTCCCTCAATTCACAAGATAGTACCACGTTGAACCAACTAGAAACATTTATGAAAATTGATATATAGCACCTCATTACTTTGAAATCTCTCTTCTAGGCTCCTTTCTTCAGGTTCACTAGTAATTATTTCCCCTTCTGTGGATGACACTGCAACCTATGAGTGCACTGTGACAAGTGATGCCGGAGAGGATAAGAGAACTGTGGATCTCACTGTCCAAGGTAGAACTGGCTTAGTATGTGGACTGAAAGTTATTATAATGATATCATTCCATCATTCCTCTACTTCACAAGAGAGCTTCCTTTTCCACTGACCAAGCATTCACTTTCAGTGTAGAAAGAGAAGGATATATGAGAAGGCTTTGGAAATCTGTAAGGGTTGGGAACATGTAGTTTTCTTTCTTTTTGTTGTTTTTCTTTTAGTTCCACCTTCCATAGCTGATGAGCCTACTGACTTCCTAGTAACCACACACGCCCCCACCGTGATCACCTGCACAGCTTCAGGAGTTCCATTTCCCTCAATTCACTGGGCGAAAAATGGTATAAGATTGCTTCCCAGAGGAGAGGGCTATAGAATTCTGTCCTCAGGTAAGACCCAGCTCAGTGATTACACAGCTATTGATTGGATTCGTTTTTACTGGATGGCCTTACTTGGACTTCTGTTGCACCAAAATAAAAGAATAAAGTACATCTGTATTCCTGGGCTTAGGCATCTGGGAAAAAATGCACTTAAGAGTGGGGAGGGGGAACTTGGGAAAGGGATAGAAAAAAAGTCTAAAAACAAAATAACAAATAATATCTAGGACTGATATGAATATATTAAGCATGACCACTGGGATTTTATGTGCATATTTACTAAACCTAAGGCGTAACAAATTTACTGGTTGCCTTTGAGTGAACCACACTTCTTTTATTGGCCAAATAGAATGTCCATTCATTCAACAAACATTTAGTACCTAAAATAGGCTAAATACTCCACTGAGTTTCTGAGGATATAAAACTAAGACAAGGTTCTTGCTTTTAAGGTTTCAATAATTTAGCAAGTAGGGCTGGGTGTTAAGTGCCCTAAATTATATGGATAATTTTTGAGGGTGGTGGTAACCATCATTTATAGAATTTAAGTATTGAAAATTTTATAATATTAAAGAGAAAAAAATTCACCTAAATGGAAGTATAAGTGATTCACATTTGTGTTTCTGGAAATTCATCCTGCATTGGGGAGGTACACTGGAGATTAAAGTAGCAACTAACATCCTGAGGGTTTATGAGTGTGGGCATATTATTCAAAGAGAATTTGTTTATTTCTTCAGTAGAAGGGAAATAATGAAAGATTTGTTCTCAGGATAGAACTTGGCTTTCAAAGCATTTGTAGTATTTTGGCTATCTCAGAAATCTGCATAAACGGGTAGCAAGTAAAGTCATAAAATATAAATTAACTACTCTTGGGCTTCCCTGGTGGCTCAGTGGTTGAGAGTCCGCCTGCCGATGCAGGGGACACGGGTTCGTGCCCCGGTCTGGGAAGATCCCACATGCCGTGGAGCGGCTGGGCCCGTGAGCCATGGCCGCTGAGCCTGCGCGTCCGGAGCCTGTGCTCCGCAACGGGAGAGGCCACAACAGTAAGAGGCCCACATACCGCAAAACAAACAAACAAAAAAAAAATTAACTACTCTTCAGCACAAAGTACTGTGCTAAGAAAACAGTTTAGAACTTTTCTCAAAATGTTAAACAGTTACCATATGACCCAGCAACTCCATTCCTAGGTCCCTACCTAGAGAAATGAAAGCATATGTCCACCCAAAGACTTATATGCAAATGTTCATACAGCATCATTCACAATAGCCAAAAACATAGAAACAATGTAAATGTCCATCAACTGGTGAATGGATAAACAAAATGTGGATAATTCACAGGATGGAATTCTATTTAGCAATAAAATGGAACAAAAATATTGACACCTGCTGCAGCAGATGAAACTCAAAAACTATGCTCACAGTAGAAGTCAGACACAAAAGCCTTCTGTATGATCCCATCTATATGAAATTTCCAGAAAAGGCCAATATATATAGAAATTAGATTACTGATTGCTTACAGTTGGGGTTGAGAGTGAGGCAGGACTATAAGTGGAGTGAGATTTCTTTGGGCATAATGGAAATTTTCTAAAATTAAATTATAATTGCACAACTCTGTAAATATACTAAAAATCATTGTATTGTACATTTAAGTCAGTGAATTTTATGGTCTGTAAGTTTTGCCTAAATAAAGCTGTTAATAGTGATTTTTTAAAAAATACTGTGGTAGGTAAGCACAGGGGGTACAAGTATGAGTACAAGCCATGCACTATGCTAGGGGGCAGACTCACACAAAATCAAAGAGACATGATTTATCAAACCAGAAAAACAGGGATGCACTGTGCATGAAAAATTTTTCCTTTTTAGGAGCAATTGAAATATTTGCCACTCAATTAAGCCATGCTGGAAGATATACTTGTGTTGCCAGGAATGCAGCTGGCTCTGCACATCGACATGTGAGCCTTTATGTCCAAGGTATGAAAGGTTATTTATTCATTAAAATTTTGCTGTTGTACTTTTCTAAGTCATGTTTATTCTTGACAGGTGGTACCATCTAGAGTCATAAACCACAGTAATATTTTGGGGATATGAAAGCCTGATAGATGTTCTTCAATAGACTAAAGAAAACATACAGATGACAAACCACACAAAACAACCCCTAAATTATTTGTCTTCTTGAATTTTTATGAACTGTTTCTGACTTTAGTCTTTTCTATGGAGTTCTTCTAATGGAAACTGGATATAGTAACAAGACTCAAAAAATGTGATATGACCTCTATTTGCTTTTCCCTGGGACAATGAAATCACTAATATTTTGGAATTTTGAATTCGGTCATGTTTAACCTCATGGCTACTACAGACATTTATGCTACTAACTAGAGCCTTTGCTTATTTCTGCTGATTGGTTCTTATAGAGCCTCCAGTCATTCGGCCTCAGCCAAGTGAACTAGCCGTCATTCTAAACAATCCCATTTTATTACCATGTGAAGCAACAGGGACTCCCAGTCCTTTCATCACTTGGCAAAAGGAAGGTATCAATGTCATCACTTCAGGTACCGTTTCAATCAAGAAAATAATGGCAATTCAGTTTTATAATTCAGAAGTCGGTATGATTTTTTAATGAAAATAAAAATTCTTCTCACTCTGCTTTTGTAACTATGATGTAGGTAGAAGCCATGCAGTTCTTCCTCGTGGTGGCTTGCAGATCTCCAGAGCTGTCAGAGAGGATGCTGGTACTTACATGTGTGTGGCTCAGAATCCAGCTGGTACAGCCTTGGGCAAAATCAAGTTAAATGTCCAAGGTACCTAAATAATGAATCTCTATGTCTTCATTGCAAAGATGCTTATAATAGTGTATATCAGAATTCATATATCTAAAGTAATGATGCCACCATAGTTCTTAATTAACATTCTTAGTTTATATTATCCTATATGTTTTTCTATTAACCTCATGAAGGAAAAAATTTAGTGCTTGGGTGTTTTGGGGCATTATTTGTATAAGAAAACTGAGGCATCTCATGATATTTTGAATTTCTGTGAACCTCTATTTGGTACTTTCATTGTAGCGCATATTTAAGGTGATTTTTAAAACTATTCTCTCTATACTACTACTTTGTATACATTACAAAATACTGGATTGTAATATCCACTTAAAAAACATCGTAAATTTTTAAAATTTTAAAGAATCACCAATAAGAGTCATGAAACAAAAAAGTAAATCATAATTGCAATTAAACCAGCTTGATGGAAAAAAATATTCTGAAGACAGTGGGGTTTTTTTCACATTTAACTTATATTTTCTTGATGTAATATTCATATCTTACATGCATTGTTTTTGTGGATCAAGACGTGACCTAGAGATGGGTTCCGAGCTGCTCAGTTTGCATGGCTGATTTGAATTTCCTTGTAGTGTGATTTTCTTGTGGTGAATTAATAACTGTAGTAAAGCTCACTTACCTGCAGATTGTAAATCTAATTTATTTGTATTTTTCAACACTTCTTTAACAAGTGTTTATTGGGATAATAAGTAGAAATACATTGACCATTATAGATATGATCCTTTCCTTATAGTGTGGAGAAGGAAAAAAATGAAACTACCAAATAAATGAAATTATGATAAATTCTGACATATGCTATGCAGAGGGAAAACAAAGGGCTGAGATGGAGAATAGTGGGAAAATGTGGGGACCACTTTACACTAGTGGTTAAAGTAGGCTTTAACCTACTGATGGGGGTACCATTGGAGCTGAGGGGGTTTACCATTGGAGCTGAGACCTGAATGATGAGCTAGGATGAGCCACGTAAAGGTAGCAGAGTGTCCAAGGAAGAGCGGGCAGCATGTGCAATGGCCCCAAGGCAGGAAAGGGTAAGAAAAGGAGCGTGCCAGTGTGGCTGACAGTAATGAACGTGGGAAGGCTGGCAAAATGTGAAGGAGGTCAGAAGAGAAAGTGGGACCAGTGCACAGAGTGCCCAAAGGACCAGAGGAGGGGTAAGATTTCCTTCCGTGTGCAATGTTGAAGCCTTTTAATGATTTAACCAAGACTCTTGTTTGGTTTTAGGAAGACCTCTTTTGCTGGTATGTAGATAATGATTTCGAGAAAGCACAAGACTAGAGCTGGAAGAACTAGTAAAGTGCTCTAGGCATCATGTGATACGGTCTGGCTGGGAGTGCGAGCGGGTGTGTGAGTTGCAGGGGAAAATGAACAAGAAGTGGTGGATTCAAGAACTCTTTGGAGATGTAATTGCCAGGATTGCTGATTAATCAGATTGGGAGGTTAGGAAAAGAGAAGAGTTAACGATGTTTCCTGGGCTTTGGGCCTGAGCTAGAGATGGGAGATAGTGCTGTGAGGGATGCAAGGGGAGGAACTGGTTTGGGAGGAGGGAAAGCGTGACTTCTGTTTAATCATGTTAGATGTGGGAAATTATTAGAAATCCTAGCAGAGATGTCAAAAAGTGTTGAATATTTATGAATTCAGAACTCAAGGGAGAAGTATAGTCTAAGATATAAATTTGGAAGTAATCAGGGTATTTCAGTCTATAAGACTGGATGAGAATTTGGACCAAAAATATCTTAAGGACAAAGCCCCAGGACTCTGCATTGTTAAGAGGTCTGAGAAAAGAGAGAACACTGGAAAAGAGAGAATACAAAGGAGAGGGAAGAGATGACAGAGGAAAACTAGATGGAGGCTAGGAGAGGACAGTGTTTCAAGAAGGGAGTAGACAGCTTTTTTAATGCAAGCGAAAGGTCAGTTAGGATGATGACCAAGAAATATTCATTGGTTTTGGCAACACTGAGGGTCATAGAAAAGAATTAGTGAGGGTTTTTCCCTTCACTAATTGATTAAAACTATTGATATGAAAAAAAGAAACACTTTTTTTCAAAAAAGAAAAAGAAACACTTTGAACAATTAACAGCATTTCAATATTCCAAAATGGGAAAATGTGGGGACCACTTTACACTAGTGGTTAAAGTAAGCTTTAACAACTGCTTGGTGTCAGGGGGGATACTATTGGAGCTGAGGTGGGTACCACTGGAGCTGAGACCTGAATGATGAGCTAGGATGAGCCATGTAAAAGTAGCAGAGTGTCCAAGGAAGAGAGGGCAGCATGTGCAATAGCCCCAAGGCAGGAAAGGGTAAGAAAAGCTCAGTAGAATATCCTTAGTGTAATCTATTGTAAACACTAGGAATCTGTTGTAGACACTAGGAAGAGAAATTCTAATCATAAGCCCTTCCACCATTTTCTGAAGAAGTGCAAAGAGTTCTATCTCTATACCATCAACCCTTGACCAACACGGTTTGAACCGTGCAGGTCCACTTATACATGGATTTGTTTTCAGTAGTAAATACTACATTACTGTACCATCCAAGGTTGGTTGAATCTGCAGATGCAAAAACCACAGATACAGAGGAGACAAGGATACAGAGGGCCAACTATAAGTTATATTCAGATTTTCGGTAGCACACAGGGTCGTCATCCCTAACCCCTGCGTTGTTCAAGGGTTAATTGTAATTCTTTTCCATATTCTACTTCTTTATTCCTTTATTCATTAACAAAATACCTTGTTAAATATGGCCACTGTATATGAGATCATAAGCACTGTAGGAAACACATGAATAAAAGGATCTTTGAGCAGGTGAACAATTTCCAAACCTTGACGGGGTCTATTTTGGAAGTTTTAAGTAGCTGATGAATCACAATACATGTATGTTAAAGAAAATACCTCTGTCAACACAGTCTAAGTTTTCTGGACATGAAATCCCTCATGAGTACATGTTTATATCCTTATTTAAAATTGATTATCATTTATATTTGTTAACTAGATAGAGAATAATTTTCTACAATGGGTTCAATGAATTTTCTTTTCCAACGCAAATAAGCTATAGCAATCCTTTGGTGATGATATGGTAAAGTCAGGGCTTTGTTTCTTGTCAATGTGACTTCACTTTGCTAGAGTAATACTGTAGTGTGTAAATGGTACATTCCTGCTTTTAAGGTAACATTCAAACCTTGTATCTTTTAGTTCCTCCAGTCATTAGCCCCCATCCTAAGGAATATATCATTGCTGTGGATAAGCCCATCATGCTACCCTGTGAGGCAGATGGCCTCCCACCACCTGACATTACGTGGCATAAAGATGGGCATGTAATTATGGAATCAATCCGCCAGCACATCCTCAGCTCTGGAGCTCTGCAAATAGCATTTGCTCAGCCTGGTGATGCTGGCCAGTACACGTGCACAGCAGCTAATGTGGCAGGATCAAGCAGCACGAGCACCAAGCTCACTGTCCATGGTAGGTTGTTTAGCATAAATCATTTTTAGTGTGCTACATGACCATGGCAAAGAAAAAAAACACCAGGAAAAAAAATACGATGAAAATCAAAACAATGTAAAACAGTAATGAAGAGTGGAGTGTGTGTGTTCATGTGGTATGTAGGTACACTTGCCCTTCAAATATGTTTTTGGTAGGCTATGTTTATTCGTGTGTGCACATATGTGTGTGACAAAGAGAGATTTTATTAATAAAGCCAGGATAATTAATGTGTTGCCAGTCCCCTCATAATGTGATTATTGGGATCTTTAATTGAGCTTATGAGGAGTCTATTTGTTTTGTTATTCTTATGCTTTACTTTTCAAGTTGCAAGTCATCTTGGCTCAAAACTAATCACCATGTGACCTACATTATAAATGTAATGTGAATCTAATGAGAATTGGAGATCTATTTGATTCATTATTTTAAAGTATTTAGCAAAATATTTACAGGTATATTTGAATAATAGAAAAAATACCATTTTTTCCTTTGCATTCAGACAACTAACAAAATACCTAAAGATCAGCATTGAAATATTTTAGTTGTTATTTTGTTATTTTTTTAATTGTATACTTTTAAGACTAAAGGTAGAATACCTATTAATATCAGTGGTAAGAAACAATAAGTAAATTAAACTATTTCCAACTACTATTTTCAGAGGTAACTCTTGTTTTAATGATGAGTTTCTACTTTTTCCCTTTTTAAAAAATGTGTGAAAGCTGTTTTTTATCTTTCAGGTGTATTTGAATTTTCTACAGTTTTATACCTGCTCTCAGTTAATATAATTGAACTAATTAATACACATTAGTCCTTTAGTTTCAAGTAAATAATATTCCTTCTTTCAAGTGTTCGTAGAAAATTTACCAAAATTGACCATATACTAAACAACAAAGAAACTGTTAATAATAATTTAAAAGTATAGGCCACAATTCCTGCCCACAGTGCAATGAAGCTAGAAATGTGTAATGAACTTTTAATGCCAAAACCCCAACCCCAGCCATATTAAAAAATACCATTCTAGTCAACAAGTAGGTCAAAGAATATGGTTTTATTTTCAGATTATTTAGAAAAAAATAAGGACACCACATATCAAAATGTATGGTGTGTGGCCAAACTATAATCAAATATAAAGTCACAGCCTTAAAATTTTCATTTTGAAAAAGAATGAATTTAAGTAAATGTACTAATGCTGCAACTTTGTAACCATTAGAAGAGTTGAAGTATAAACTCCAAGGAAACCACGATAAAGGAGATAATAAAAATATAGCATACATTAATGAAAAACGAATATTTGTGACATACCATTCAGCAAAATAGATTTTTGATTTTCCGTATTATCTCTTGTTTATGCATACAATCATTCACATAATCTTTGTATATTTACTCATGATAAAAAAATAATTTTTGCTGAAACCAATTGTTCTAAAAAATGTCATTAAGATTGATCCATTTCTCAGCAATGTATTTGAATAATTCCAAAATTTATTGTTTTGTGGGAAGTGTATTTTTACTTTTTTGTGTTTTTCTTATTAGCCATCCATTTTATACACATCAGTGTATACATGTCAATCCCAATCGCCCAATTCATCACACCACCACCACCACCACCCCACAGGTTTCCTCCCTTGATGTCCATACGATTTTTTTCTCTACTTCTGTGTCTCAATTTCTGCTCTGCAAACTGGTTCATCTGTTCCATTTTCTAGGTTCCACATATATGCGTTAACGTACGATATTTGTTTTTCTCTTTCTGACTTACTCACTCTGTATGACAGTCTCTAGATGCATCCACATCTCTACAAATGACCCAATTTTGTTCCTTTTTATGGCTGAGTAATATCCCATTGTATATATATACCACATCTTGTTTATCCATTTGTCTGTCGATGGGCATTTAGGTTGCTTCTATGACCTGGCTATTGTAAATAGTGCTGCAGTGAACATTGGGGTGCATGTGTCTTTTTGAATTATGGTTTTCTCTGGGTATATGCCCAGTAGTGGGATTGCTGGGTCATGCGGTAATTCTACTTTTAGTTCTTTAAGGAACCTCCATACTGTTCTCCATAGTGGCTGTATGAATTTACATTCCCACCAAGAGTGCAAGAGGGTTCCCTTTTCTCCACACCCTCTCCATCATTCGTTGTTTGTAGATTTTTTGATGATGCCCATTCTAACTTGTGTGAGGGGGTGCCTCACTGTAGTTTTGATTTGCATTTCTCTAATAATTAGTGATGTTGAGCAGCTTTTCATGTGCTTCTTGGCCATCTGTATGTCTTCTTTGGAGAAATGTCTATTTAGGTCTTCTGCCCATTTTTGTTTTGGGTTGTTTGTATTTTTAATATTGAGCTGCATGAGCTGTTTATATATTTTGGAGATTAATCCTTTGTCCGATGATTCATTTACAAATATTTTTGTCCCCTACTGAGGGTTGTCGTTTCATCTTGTTTCTGGTTTCCCTTGCTGTGCAAAAGCTTTGAAGTTTCATTGGGTCCCATTTGTTTATTTTTGTTTTTATTTCCATTACTCTAGGAGTTGGATCAAAAAAGATCTTGCAGTGATTTATGTCAAAGAGTGTTCTTCCTATGTTTTCCTCAAAGAGTTTTATAGTGTCCGGTGTTACATTTAGGTCTCTAATCCATTTTGAGTTTATTTTTGTGTATGGTGTTAGGGAGTGTTCTAATTTCATTCTTTTATATTAGCTGTCCAGTTTTCCCAGCACCACTTATTGAAGGGACCATCTCTTCTCCATTGTGTATCCTTGCCTCCTTTGTGATAGGTTAGTTGACCATAGGTGCGTGGGTTTATTTCTGGGCTTTCTATCCTGTTCCATTGATCTATATTTCTGTTTTTGTGCCAGTACCATACTGTCTAGATTACTGTAGCTTTGTAGTATAGTCTGAAGTCAGGGAGTCTGATTCCTCCAGCTCCGTTTTTTCCCCTCAAATCTGCTTTGGCTGTTTGCAGTCTTTTGTGTCTCCATACAAATTTAAAGATTTTTTTGTTCTACTTCTGTAAAAAATGCCGTTGGTAATTTGATAGGGATTGCATTGAATCTGTAGTTTGCTTTTGGTAATACATTCATTTTCACAATATTGATTCTTCCAATCCAAGAACATGGTATATCTCTCCATCTGTTGGTATCATCTTTAATTTCTTTCATCAGTGTCTTATAGCTTTCTGCATACAGGTCTTTTGTCTCCCTAGGTAGGTTTCTTCCTAGGTATTTTATTCTTTTGGTTGCAATGGTAAATAGGAGTGTTACCTTAATATCTCTTTCAGATTTTTCATCATTAGTGTATAAGAATGCAAGAGATTTCTGTGCATTAATTTTGTATCGTGCAACTTTACCAAATTCATTGATTAGCTCTAGTAGTTTTCTGGTGGCACCTTTAGGATTCTCTAGGTATAGTATCATGTCATCTGCAAACAGTGACAATTTTGCTTCTTCTTTTACAGCTTGTATTCCTTTTATTTCTTTTTCTTCTCTGATTGCCATAGCTATCCAAAACTATATTGAATAATAGTGGTGAGAGTGGACATCCTTGTCTTATTCCTGATCTTAGATGCAATGCTTTCAGTTTTTCACCATTGAGAATGATGTTTGCTCTGGGTTTGTTGTATATGGTCTTTATTATGTTGAAGTAGGTTCCCTCTATGCCCACTTTCTGGAGAGTTTTTATCATAAATCGGTGTTGAATTTTGTCAAAAGCTTTTTCTGCATCTATTGAGATGATCATATGGTTTTTATTCTTCAATTTGTTAATATGGTGTATCACATTGATTGATTTGCATATATTGAAGAATCACTGCATCTCTCAGATAATCTCACTTAATCATGGTGTATGATCCTATTAATGTGTTGTTGGATTCTGTTTGCTAGTATTTTGTTGAGGATTTTTGCATTTATATTCATCAGTGATATTGGTCTGTAATTTTCCATTTTGTAGTGTCTTTGTTTGGTTTTGGTATCAGGGTGATGGTGGCCTCACAGAATGAGTTTGGGAGTGTTCCTTCCTCTGCAATTTTTTGCAAGAGTTTGAGAAGGATGGGTGTTAGCTGTTCTCTAAATGTTTGATAGAATTCACCTGTGAAGCCATCTGATCCTGGACTTTTGTTTCTTGGAAGAATTTTAATCACAGTTTCAATTTCATTACTTGTGGTTGGTCTGTTCATATTTTCTATTTCTTCCTGATTCAGTCTTGGACGTTATACCTATCTAAGAATTTGTCCATTTCTTCCAGGTTGTCCATTTTATTGGCATAGAGTTGCTTGTAGTAGTCTCTTAGTATGCTTTGTATTTCTGTGGTGTCTGTTGTAACTTCTCCTTTTTCATTTCTAATTTTATTGATTTGAGTCCTCTCCCTCTTTTTCTTGATGAGTCTGGGTAATAGTTTATCAATTTTGTTTATCTTCTCGAAGAACCAGCTTTTAGTTTTATTGATCTTTGCTATTGTTTTCTTTGCTTCTATTTCATTTATTTCTGATCTGATCTTTATGATTTCTTTCCTTCTGCTAACTTTGGGTTTTGTTTGTTCTTCTTTCTCTAGGTCCTTTAGGTGTAAGGTTACATTGTTTATTTGAGATGTTTCTTGTTTCTTGAGGTAGGCTTGTATAGCTATAAACTTCCCTCTTAGAACTGCTTTTGCTGCATCTCATAGGTTTTGGATCGTCATGTTTTCACTGTCATTTGTCTGTAGGCATTTTTTGATTTCCTCTTTGATTTCTTCAGTGATCTCTTGGTTATTTAGTAACGTATTGTTTAGCCTCCATGGTTTCTGTTTTTTACATTTTTTTTCCCTGTAATTGATTTCAAATCTCATAGTGTTGTGGTCAGAAGAGATGCTTGATATGATTTCAATTTTCTTAAATTTACTGAGGCTTTATTTGTGACCCAAGATGTGATCTATCCTGGAGAATATTCTATGCGCACTTGAGAAGAAAGTGTAATCTACTGTTTTTGGATGGAAAGTCCTATGAATATCAGTTAAATCTATCTGGTCTATTGTGTCATTTAAAGCTTCTGTTTCCTTATTAATTATCTGTTCAGATGATCTGTCCATTGGTGTAAATGTAAAAAGTGTAAAAAAGTGCAAAAAATGTAAAAAGTCCCCCACTGTTATTGTGTTACTGTTGATATCCTTTTTTAGAGCTGTTTGCATTTGCCTTATGTATTGAGGTGCTCCTATGTTGGGTGCATATATATTTATAATTGTTACATCTTCTTCTTGGATTGATCCCTTGATCATTACGTAGTGTCCTTCCTTGTCTCTTGTAACATTCTTTATTTTAAAGTCTATTTTATCTGATATGAGAATTGCTACTCCAGCTTTCTTTTGATTTCCATTTGCATGGAATATCTTTTTCCATCCCCTCACTTTCAGTCTGTATGTGTCCCTAGGTCTGAAGTGCGTCTCTTGTAGACAGCATATATATGGGTCTTGTTTTTGTATCCATTCAGCAAGCCTGTGTCTTTTGGTTGGAGCACTTAATCCATTCACTTTTAAGGAAATTATTGATATGTATGTTCCTATTGACATTTTTTTAATTGTTTTGGGTTTGTGTTTGTAGATCCTTTTCTTCTCTTGTGTTTCCCACTTAGAGAGGTTCCTTTAGCATTTGTTGTAGAGCTGGTTTGGTGGTGCTGAATTCTCTTAGTTCTTGCTTGTCTGTAAAGCTTTTGATTTCTCCATCGAATCTAAATGAGATCCTTGCCGGGTAGAGTAATCTTGGTTCTGGTTCTTCCCTTTCATCACTTTAAGTATATCATGCCAGCCCCTTCTGGCTTGTAGAGTTTCTGCTGACAAATCAGCTGTTAACTTTATGGGAGTTCCCTTGTATGTTATTTGTCATTTTTCCCTTGCTGCTTTCAATAATTTTTCTTTGTCTTTAATTTTTGCCAGTTTGATTACTATATGTCTCAGCGTATTTCTCCTTGGGTTTATCCTGTGTGGCACTCTCTGCGCTTCCTGGACTGGGTGGCTATTTCCTTTCCCATGTTGGGGAAATTTTCAACTATAATCTCTTGAAATATTTTCTCGGGTCCTTTCTCTTTCTCTTCTCCTTTTGGGACCCCTATAATGTGAATGTTGTTGCGTTTAATGTTGTCCCAGAGGTCTCTTAGGCTGTCTTCAGTTGTTTTCATTCTTTTTTCTTTACTGTGTTCAGCAGCAGTGAATTCCAGCATTCTGTCTTCCAGGTCACTTATCCGTTCTTCTGCCTCAGTTATTCTGCTATTGAGTCCTTCTAGTATAGTTTTCATTTCAGTTATTGTATTGTTCATCTGCGTTTGTTTGTTCTTTAATTCTTCTAGGTCTTTGTTAAACATTTCTTTCATCTTCTCGATCTTTGCCTCCATTCTTTTTCCAAGGTCCTGGATCATCTTCACTATCATTATTCTGAATTCTTTTTCTGGAAGATTGCCTGTCTCCATTTCAGTTAGTTGTTTTTCTGCGGTTTTATCTTGTTCCTTCATCTGGTACATAGCCCTCTGCCTTTTCATCTGTCTGTCTTTCTGTGAATGTGGTTTTTGTCCCACAGGCTGCAGGATTGTAATTCTTCTTGCTTCTGCTGTCTGCCCTCTTGTGGATGAGGCTATCTAAGAGGCTTGTGGAAGTTTCCTGATGGGAGGGACTGGTGGTTGATAGAGCTCAATAAATCTTTAATCTGCTTGTCTGCTGATGGGTGGGGCTGGGTTCCCTCCCTGTTGGTTGTTTGGTCTGAGACGACCCAACACTGGAGCCTATCCGGGCTCTTTGGTGGGGCTTATGGCAGACTCTGGGAGGGCTCACACCAAGGAATACTTCCCACAACTTCTGCTGCCAGTGTCCTTGTCCCTTGATGAGCCACAGCTGCCCCCCACCTCTACAGGAGACCCTCCACCACTAGCAGGTAGGTCTGGTTCAGTCTCCTATGGGGTCACTGCTCCTTCCCCTGGGTCCCGATGTACACACTACTTTGTGTGTGCCCTCCAAGAGTGGAGTCTCTGTTTCCTCCAGTCCTGTCAAAGTCCTGCAATCAAATCTCACTAGCCTTCACAGTCTGATTCTCTAGGAATTCCTCCTCCCCTTGCCGGACCCCCAGGTTGGTAAGCCTGACATGGGACTCAGAACCTTCACTCCAGTAGGTGGACTTCTGTGGTATAGTTGTTCTCCAGTTTGTGAGTTACCCACCCAGCGGTTATGGAATTTGATTTTATTGTGATAGCGCCCTACCTGCCGTCTCATTTCAGCTTCTCCTTTGTCTTTGCATGTGGGGTATCTTTTTTGGTGAGTTCCCATGTCTTCCTGTCAGTGATTGTTCAGCAATTAGTTGTGATTCCAGTGCTCTTGTAAGAGGGAGTGAGCACACGTCCTTCTACTTTGCCATCTTGAACCAATCTCTATTTTTACTTTTTGAGCCAAGTATTCTTAATATTTTTATGCCTTTCTTTTAGAAGTGAATATCTTAGTTCCATGTTCACTAAAGTATTTGTTAGTACCCTGAAATAGTCAATTGTCCTTTCTATATTGCCTAAATTCTATTTCAAAAAAATTTGAGGCAAAGGCAGTATTTGCACAGAATTATGAAATCACTGTAAAAATTTCTCTGTGACTATAAAAACTGTATTAAATGTCTTTTCTGGTTTTACTTGCATTTGTTGTAACACATGTGAAATATGCAATAAGTAGTTTTTTCTTTAGCACTTTGTGATATTTAATATGGGGTGAGTATTTTACAGTGTTTTTAACTAGGGACTTTTATTAGTCTATCCTCACAATATCTCTGTGATACAAATCTAGCAATTATACAACTATAGAAGCATTTTTGGTTTTAGTTGCTCTTGTTTATTTTACCTTACTGCAATAAGCAAAAGAAACTCAAGTAAGGAAAAGTCAGGAAGTCAAATAAAATCTAAATATTTCTCACCAGTTCTGTCATTTTTTCAGAAATTGATATTCAACAAGTACAGATGCATTAGAATTCTTGCTAGCATCAAAAATATGGATTGCTTTCATAGTAAGAAACAAGTAAACGGCTTGATAAATTTTGTTAGTATTTCTAGCAAGTTACCCTCAAGAAAGTCTATTGTGTGTTAATTTTCAGTGTGAATAAAGATATTATTGAATTCAACATCCTGAATACCTATCATTTTTAAACTCTTCATAGTACCACCTAGAATTCAAAGTACAGAAGTACATTACACCGTCAATGAGAATTCACAAGCCGTTCTTCCATGCGTGGCTGATGGAATCCCCACACCAGCGATTAACTGGAAAAAAGACAATGTTCTTTTGGCTAACTTGTTAGGAAAACACACTGTCGAACCCTATGGGGAGCTCATTCTGGAAAATGTTGTGGTAAGTTTAATAGACACGAATAGATACATTAAGCCAGATTATTAATTCACCTTTTTACATTTAGTGACTTAGCTCGGAAATGTATTTTTTAATAATGAAAGGAAAGAAAGTACTCTTATAAATTCAGGTCAAACAATTAATTTTACACATATTTCATTTTATGTCCCCGAGAATAGTATTTAGCAGATCGTGAGAACTCATAGGTGGCCTCCTTCTAAAATTATTTTATTTTTGTGGAAATCTGTGTTTATCAGGAAAAATTCTAAGCCTCTGTTATATTCCATGTTTGTAACGATGCATGAGGATGGTTAGAAGAGTAGAGATGTAAGAATGTCTGATGTATTATTAAGCAAATACAAAAAGCAGGCTTTTTGCTCTTTTCAGGTTTTTAAATAACTCTTAGTCTTAGGGACCAGTGCAAGCTGGGGTTTTTGAATATTCTTAGGTGGTATGTCGCCAGTCTGCAAAATTGTAGCTATGGGAAGCATCTCAGTTTTTCAGTGTGAGCCCACTTGAAGAGGAATCTGTATCTATGCATAGCACATGACTTTTTAAAAAATTATCATGTGGTTTGAGAGTATCAACACTTGGTACTAAATATTAAACATGATTAAAATGTGAATCACTTTGAGAGCTTTTGTGCCTATCTTATTCCTTTTCATTACCCTTCAAAGTGTCTAAATTTCATTACAAAGTCTTCATAGAATTAAATTTGAACAAATTAAAATGATAAATTGATCACATTCACTTCACAGTATAATTTCAGCCTTTAGCCAGACTCCTGGAATTACCAGATAAATAGCTCTAGTGATAGGTTAACTCTGTCTCATGTGCTAGTAGAAAGTGTATTTATTCAAATCTAAGTTTCCATCAATTCTAAGATGCACCAATATTTTATGTGCCACTAAGACAAAAATATATAGTCAAGTAAACTAGAGAAGATCATCAATTTTTAAGTTGTATCCCAAATTCAGAGATATTAAAAGTTAAAAGTATGAATTTTAGAATTGATAAAATAAGGATAAATTTGTTTGCTTGTTTGTTTGTTTAAGCTGGTAAATATCTCTAGTAGGGATTACTCCCAGGTTCAAGAATGTTGAATTAGGCCCCTTAATCACTCTTAGACCTGAAGAAATTAAGTAAGAAAAGTTTAGACTTTTAGTGAGACAGTGACTCAGATACATTAAGAAATATATCAACAATAAGGTAGCTTATAAAAACTGGATGAAGGACACAAATGATAAGAAGTCTATTTGTGAATAATATGTGCAATCCAGATTTTCAAAAGCTTTACTTCCATAAAATCCTTGATTTTAAACTTAAGTTGTTATAACCTGGGAATTTTAAGAATAGCTAAGTGGTGTCAGAGTGGGGAGACCTTTACATGGAATATGATTTATTCCTGTTTGCCTTTAAAAAAATTAGTATACAACCAACCAAATTTAGATTATATCTATAATGAGTAATTACAATTTTTATGCTGCATTTCCAATCAGTTTTTTGATGCTTCAATGCAAAAATATATATTTGTAAACTTTTTGAAAAGAAGAAAAAGTCTGTAATATGGACCTTAACACAGTCAGAAGCATTCAGTCATTAATTCAACAAATATTTATTTATCAGTGTGATCAACACTGATTTAGGCACTGGGAATAAATACATCAGGGAACAAAGGAATCAAAGATCCTTGCCCTCGTGGAGTTTATTTCTAGAGGAGGGAGATAGACAATAACAAATAAAAATAAACAATGTATTGTTTCATACCAGTTGCCAAAAGAAAACAACTGGTATGAAAAATAAAAGAAGAGCAGGGTATAGGGGATCAGAAGTTGGAGGAGTACAGGTTACATTTTTTTTTTTTTTTTTTTTTGCGGTACGCGGGCCTCTCACTGTTGTGGCCTCTCCCGTTGCGGAGCCGCGCAGGCTCAGCGGCCATGGCTCACGGGCTGAGCCGCTCCGCGGCATGTGGGATCTGCCCCGACCGGGGCATGAACCCGTGTCCCCTGCATCAGCAGGCGGACTCTCAACCACTGCACCACCAGGGAAGCCCCAGGTTACATTTTTAAATAGCATAGTCAGAGTAAATGTCCTTTGGGAAGGAGATATTTTGAGCAAAATTTGAAGGAAGTGAGTTAGCTAAGCAAATATCTGGAAGAGGAGCATCCCAGGCAGAGAAAACTAGGATGCTCTTCCCCCAGATTTTAGGGGCAAAGAAATTAAGGTGGGTGCAAAGAACGCAAGAATGTAAGGTAGGAACATGTCTGATGTATTTGAGAAACAGAAGGCCAGTGAAAGCAAAGAAGAAAAAGAATGCAAAGAGAGAGAAAGAAGTCAGAGAAAAATGAAAGCCAGATACAGGTAGTGTCTTGCAGGTCATAACAATTTTGCATTTTACTCTGAGTAAAATCAGAATCCATTACAGGTTTTGAGCAGGGGAACAATGTGGTCTGCCTTATGTTTTTGTAACATTGCATTGGCTCCTCCTCCCCCTTCCCCCCGCCCCTCTTCCTCCTCCTCCTATTCCATGAGAATACACGGTAGGGAGGCAAGGATAGAAACAGAAAAGACCAGTTGGGAAGATGGTCTGGAGGCAGAGGAGAGATTATAGGACTCAAAGCTGAACATTAGGTCAATCCTCATCTCTGGCCCAATTTCATTCCTTTTTATGGCTGAGTAATATTCCATTGTATATATGTACCACATCTACTGTGTGTAAAATGGACAACTGATGGGAACATGCTGTACAGCACAGGGAACACACCTAGTGCACTGTGGTAACCTAAATGGGAGGGAGGTCCAAAAGGGAGGGGATATCTGTATGCATATGGCTGATTCATTTTGTTGTGCAGTTGAAGCTAACACAGAATTGTAAAGCAACCATACTCCAATAAAAAATTAATAAAAAAAAAAGCTGAACATTAGCAGAGAAGGGGTGAGAGGTGATTGGATTTTGCACATACTTTGAAGCTAGGATTTCCTAGCTAGATTGCAAGTAGAGTCTGAAAAAGAAAAGAATAAAGGATAGTTCAAATGTCTGAGAACAAAGGCATGAACAACTGGAAGAACAAAGTAGCCATCAACTGAGGTGGTGTGAAGGCTGCAGATAGAACAGGAAGGGGAAATGGGGAGTTCAGTTTTGAACATGAGTGTGAGATGTCTTTTAGACATCTAAGCAGAGAGTTGGAATGAAAAGTTTAATGTAGTTGGAATTTGGAAGAAAGATCTGGGCTGGACATCCTGTTACTCATCAGTAGATAGATGATATTTAAAGCCATAAGACTGGATGAGATCACCAAAGCGGTGAGTGCAGATACAGAAGAAAAGAGAACTAAGACTGAGCCCTCTCACATACCAACATAAAGACATTAATGTGGAGGGGAAGCCAGCAAAAGGAGATGGAAAAGGAGCAACCAGTGAAGTAGGAAGGAAACTAGGGGAATGGGGTATCCTGGAAGCCAAGTGAAGACATGGTTTTAAAAAGAAGGAAGCCAGAATTGTGTCAAATGCTGCCAATACATCTAATAAAGTGAGTGCCAAGAGCTGGATTTAGCAGGTGAAAGTTTGGAATTGCAGGTGTTATTGCCCTTACTCTTGCCATTTCCTTTGATAATTTTGGTGGACTTTGGTGCCATATTACCCAGAAAGGCAACTATGCTGTCAAGATTCTAACAGCCTTTGGGACTATTTGCTCTTTATTTGTACATTGCAGTACAGCAGTTGATGTTTAATAAACTTTAAAGTTTTCTGAGATCTTATTATTATAAATTCTATAGTTCTATAAGGTATGGGCTTTTGTTTAAATTCTTATACATTTTAAATTATGTTATTTAAAAGCTAGCCAGATGGTTCAGACTACAAGATGGAAATTTAAACTGTCTTTAAAGAAGAGTGCTCCTTTGGGGACCAAGCTATGTAACTTTATGTATTATAGGTAGTATAATGTAAGATTATGTAATTTTAAGCCGTATGGTTTTTCTTTCTTTAAGCCAGAGGATTCTGGCACCTATACCTGCGTTGCTAACAATGCTGCAGGTGAAGACACACACACCGTCAGCCTGACTGTGCATGTTCTCCCCACTTTTACTGAACTTCCTGGAGATGTGTCATTAAATAAAGGAGAACAGCTACGATTAAACTGTAAAGCAACTGGTATTCCATTGCCCAAGTTAACATGGACCTTCAATAACAATATTATCCCAGGTTGGTAATTTAATTCTTAAGAAGTGAATGGTACACCCATAGAGAACTCAAAACCAATCTCCATTTTTTTTTTAAAGCCCAGGAGCCCTCATCCCTGGGAGGACAAGTGTCTCTATTTGTTAGACTTTATGACCAGCATAAAGATATTGTCTGTAAAGAGAAATTGTTGCATCCCAAAATTGAGTTCTGAAGTACTGCATTTACAAATGCCTTGCTGGAAAATTAGTAATAAGCTTGAGTTTTCTCTGCTATAAAGATTTATGTTAATCACTAGAATTCACCAACTGTATCACCTTAACAATAATAGTATATCTTACTAAAGAAAAATAAACTCTAAAAAACTTAATCAGTACTCTTTTCTGAAAGCGTAGTACTAACTTAGCTATTTCAATTTTTAAAGCTTAATTTTCCACATAATGTTCAGCAGTATGAAACTTTAAAATATAATTTGAATGGGAGAGAACATGCAAGGTAAACATACTTAACATAATCAGATATTGGCTGGTCTAATCAAAATCTTATTTAGTATTGATTATTTTAGGATTAGCATGTTTATCTTATACTCTATTCCAAGTATTGTAAATACCTTTGTAAATATTTATATCATCATCACCTATGGAGAAGTTCAAATTATTACAAAATTAATCTTGTTGTTATTATTTATTACCTAACTAGCGTATATTTTCATGATTTCCCCTCTGAGCTGCCAGGTCAGTTGAATTATATTTTGATGTAAATTGTTTGGGAGGAAAAGTGGTGTGAGAAATGAAATGGAAAATGTCATATTTCTGAATGAAAGATTTTTTGAAACCCAGAGAGACTGTGAGCCAGCTTTAGGCAACCCTTTGAGATGAAAGGTGTACTTCAAATCAAAAATTAATTTTGAAAGATGTTTGTTTTCATTCTCTTCTCCTGTTCCTTCTTTTTTTTTCATTCTTCAAACAAGTGTCTAGAGACACAGCAAATAGCTCAGGAAGAAATCCCTGGAAAAGGCTCTCTCCTCCAGTGTCATAATGAGATCTCTTTGGTTCAGTTGCTAACCAATTCATAAATCTAACCTGCAAAATATTGAGCTGTACTGATTATTTTCCTAGGTTACTGAGAGGCATTTATGTTGCTTTCTACCTTGTTTCCTTCAGCCCACTTTGACAGTGTAAATGGACACAGTGAACTTGTTATTGAAAGGATGTCAAAAGAAGATTCGGGTACTTATGTGTGCACTGCAGAGAACAGCGTTGGTTTTGTGAAGGCAATTGGATTTGTTTATGTGAAAGGTAGATAAAAAGTCTTCTATTTTAAATTTATTTATGATGAATGGTTTGTGTTTTGCCTCCTTATTGTATAGTAATACAATATAACTTCAATTTATTAATCCATTTAGTCTTATTTCACAGATATGCAAATTCATGACATAAAAAAAATTATGAACGTTCAACTCAAAAGTAGGTAAGCAGTATGTAAAGAGATCATTTGGCACAAAATGGAATCATCCACTTAGGTTACTGAAATGGACAAAATTATCTCATTGATTAGCATGAGCAATTAATTCTGGAAGATCCATGGGGCTCAAACGTGGCTTTTCCCCTCTTCACTAAATTATCTTTTAAATAGATCAAAATCACAAAGAAATTATTGAAGCTTCCTTTTTCTTATACTCATCTTTTGTTATTTCCCCAGAACCTCCAGTCTTCAAAGGTGATTACCCTTCTAACTGGATTGAACCACTTGGTGGTAATGCAATCCTGAATTGTGAGGTGAAAGGTGATCCCGCCCCAACTATCCAGTGGAACAGAAGGGGGATGGATATTGAAATTAGCCACAGAATTCGGCAACTTGGAAACGGCTCCCTGGCCATTTATGGCACTATAGTAAGTCACACTGGAATTGTCAGTATGCACTTTAACTGTCACAATCAATGCCTCTCTATAGGTGCCATGGATGGGAAAAGTTTCTAATGCATTCCTATTTTAATCATAAAATCTGAGTCAATGGGTTCTTTTAAAAAACTGAAACAGTGGTTCAAATTGATGATTTTTAGCCCTTCAAAGAAGTACAAGCAATAAAATAATTTTGCTGCTTTGTTCTCCATCATTGACCTATTGTTCAACATCAGTAGATAACTTCCTCAAATCTGTTTTAGAATGCGGAAATTGAAGAATTACAACATTGTAAATTACAAATAAATGTTAGATTTCATCACCAAGTCGATAACTATATTAGGCTGTCCAAAAGTTTCAGTAATTCAGACAGTGATTAGTACTTTAAGTTATTCTAATTTGGGGGTCAAGTGAATGAGATATTTTATCTGAAAAATTCTTAACTAGACTAAATGAGGGTAATTTGTTAACCTACTGTTGAATTAGTTAATTAGTATATACTATCTAATCACCTGCTCCAATGGGCCACTCTCAGTCTTTTCTTCTCCTTGGCTTTATTTCAACCTTAGATGTTATTGATCGTCCCTTCAATTTTGAGATGATTTCTACCTCTAGCTACACGAATGAGTCTCGGGCTTCTTCATTACTGCTTTACCCCCCTTTTCCTCTACGCAAACATTACTACTTCTGAAGTCCTTGGTACTTCTTCTAATATCAATATTAATACTAATACTAATTTTTTTCCACCATACAATTTCAGATTCCTAACCCTGTACCTTCAACCCTGAAACTCTTTCAGGTTCCATTTACAGTTTCCTACTAGAAATCTCTATTTGGATAATGCATTGATACCCTGATTAAACAACTAAATCATCTGTCTCTCTCCTCCCACCCTCCTCCACTTCCTTCAATTCAGTTCCTCTTAACTGACTTACTCTTTCTATTAACAAGACCAGAATTCTTCTGTTCACAAGACCTTAGCAAAATCTGTGTCTCTAGTCATCAAATCTAAACTCATGTGGTCCTTATTTTCTATAATATATATGTATAAATTTGTGACTTACATTCTGTGATTTGTCATCATTAATAATTAGTTCCTCACTTTCTTTCCTACATTTCAAGCTTTCTAAATGGAGGCTAAGCTTAATGTTTTTTTTTAACAACCCCCATAAGAAAGAACTAGATATTCGTTGATTTGTTCTGATTATTTAATGCTTTTTAAGCTATCTATAAGAATAGTGTTGGCATTTTTCTTTAATGAGATAATTTTGGATAAATGATTGTAAAAAATGTGATTTTCTGCTTAGGTTTCCTGCCAGTCATTGTTCCCTGAGAGCAATGATACGTTGTTCAGAAAAAAATTAAGCTAGGAATTTCTTTCTCTTCTTTTCTTTAAAAAAAAAAAATCTATGTGGTTAAATATAGGTAAGTTTTTCTATTTCCATTGAAATACCGTCTCAAAAACAAAATTGCATATAAACAAGCATCATGGTAATAAAAAGTGATTTGCGCTGTTCTATAGGCACATATTTTTATAAAACACTGCTTATTTCCGTAGAATGAAGATGCCGGTGACTATACATGTGTAGCTACCAATGAAGCTGGGGTGGTGGAGCGCAGCATGAGTCTGACTCTGCAGAGTAAGCTGCTTAATCAAACTCTAATTAAACACTTGTTTTAAGAAATGTCCATTTAATTGTTCATTTCACTTCCTAGCAAGTACATTAATGGTAGCTTTCAGAGTCTGTCTAATTTACTTTTCTGCTGCTGATGGAGCAGCTGTTACCAAGCATAAGACTGATATAATTTTGCAATATATTTTATCTAACACATGCAGCTCACACTTGCAATTGCTCGGTAGCAGAGCCTTTTGTGTTGTTTGCAATATATTCAATCGAGTACCCTTCGTATAGCTCCTCACGGTTGTTGTAATGAACTTACAAAAATATCATTTTCTGGCACTTGAAAAATAAGTGTTGAAAATAAAGACTAATGTAAGTGAACTCAAGAGTGCTCCAGCTTGGGGCTTCCCTGGTGGCGCAGTGGTTGGGAGTCCACCTGCAGATGCAGGGGACACGGGTTCATGCCCCGGTCTGGGAAGATCCCACATGCCGCGGAGCGGCTGGGCCCGTGAGCCATGGCCGCTGAGCCTGCACGTCCGGAGCCTGTGCTCCGCAACGGGAGAGGCCACAACAGTGAGAGGCCCACGTACCGCAAAAAAAAAAGAGTGCTCCAGCTCGATTGCTGTCAATCTGCCGTGAAATAACTATGTGCTCCGAGCAGGATTATCATGTTCATGATGAAGGCCCTCAGTATAAACCATTGGAAGACAGGTTTTCATAATTAGAAAAACATGAAAGACTCCAATGGCTCCCTGGACAGTCCCCAGAACCACTTCAGGGGCTGACCCGAGAACAATGTTATTCGGTTGACAATTTAAGGAAATCAGCTTATTTTGAGACTAGGCTCAGTAATTAACAGGGTGAATTTATTTACATTTTCTTTATTCACTATTGAGAGATGCTGTAGACTAGCATTTACTAACAGCTGTTTGCCAAACTACTATATATATACCATATTTTCTTTATCCATTCATCCATTGAAAGACACACTCAGGTTGTTTGTATGTCTTGCTAAGACAATGTTTTATTAAAATACATATCTACCAAATGATAACTTTGTGGGGTGTCATTAGGAAAAAAGAGTGCCATGATTGAATAAGTCTGAGAAAAAAATAGATTAAACAAGGTTTATTCATTTATTAAATATATAAAGAGCACCTAGTATATGCCAAGCCCTGCTTAGGTGTACCAATTTCTTTACTGCAGATATTTCCAGAAATGTTAATATGCAGATGTGAGTTAGTTATAACTCAACAAGAGGAAAATATAATATTCTACATTTCCCAAAAAAAATGTTATTTCCATGAAACCTTCCTCACCCCTTTGTTGGGTGAGTGTAGGTAGGTCATCTCATGATTAATCTCTCCTGGAAGACTGTTCCACTGACAGTTTAAGAAAAGCTGCATTAGATTAGATTAGCTCATCTACATACTGACAATAAATTCATTGTAATAAATGAGGGATATAAAAAAAGCCAAAAATATAGTTTGTTTAAAATTAAGATTAAAGCACCAGAAGGAATGTTTTCATTTAGATAAAATGCTCGTATTTAACTGATCATTATGTGACTGATAGAATTAATTCAACTTTGAAAGATGTACATATGGAATTTTATTGTTGAATTAATTTATAGCCTTATGTGCAGTTGGAAATGTTCAAATGTGCAATCTAAATTAAGATTCTAAGTTTTATTTAACACTTTCTTTGGCCATAATAATATGAACAGACAAGCTCATCTATTCATTTTGTTGTTATTTAGTGTTACGTGATTAGTCTGAGGCATTTACTTTATTCAGCAACAGTTTATTGAATACATTATGTAATCTCATCACTGGGAGAGAAGGAAAAGCACCAGCCCTGAAAGTTCCTAGAGTGATGTTAATGTAAACATCAAGTAAGAAGGCAATTGTATAGGATGATGTGGGCATATATATGAATAATACATTAATAACACTCACTGAGGGATTCAAACCTCATATGAAATAATTACTTTTGTAAAAGACATGTCAGTGGTACCTTTACATAAAATACTAGCATAGTAATATCACAATAAAACACATTTTACTTCTGTTTTTGTTTTATGTTCCATCATTCCAGATACATTTCCTGGTCTATAATGTGCAGCCACTGCCTTGAATTATATGATTGCATTAACTCTCACTGAGCAAATCATTCCACCATTCAGTTCAGTCTCACTAAAACACCACTGTCATCCCGACATACTCTATCAAGAATAAGCACAATCCCCTTTGCTTACCTATTCAAACATAAACCCTTCTGATTTTCTTATAAGATTTTAACCAAATGTTTAATACCTGCATGCTACTGCTCTCCTGGATGAATCATTCTTTCAAAACTAAACCCATCTCTATGCTATTTCCTTCTCTCCAGGGAGCCTCCTTTCTGCTATATGTAATCTTACTCATTTTTAAAAATCCAGTCCAAGCTTCTTCTCCATGAAGTCTTTCATATTCTATCCTGACACTGTAGACCAGTATAAAGATAAACATTCTGTCAGCAGTTTTTTGCAATTCCTTTTACATTCTTTCCAACAGCTTTATTTGAATAGCTATCATCCAGATAATAGATACTGTTAACCTCTTCCTCCTTCTTGAAACTCCCTTTGGTTGCCAGGATACCCTTTTCTCCTGAGTTTCTTCAAGGAAGAAACTCAATTACAGGCTCATTTTCTGTCCATTTCTTAAATAATGATGTTGTAATAGTTTATGTCTTTGGATCTCTTCCTCTGATTTTAGACTCACTTCTGAAGCAATCTTATCCACTCATGAAAGACTCACAAATCTATATTTCTAGCCCATATCTCTATTCTGAGCTCTGGATATGAATATCCAACTGTGGTGTGGACATCTCCATTTGAATGTCCTACAGATATCTCAAGCTCAGCAGTTCTAAATGGATGCAAATTATCATTCCTTACTCCCTCCCAACAAATCTGTTCTATCTCCTATGTTCTGCTGGATTGCCCAAAGATATACTATATTGCCCAAATCAAAACCCTGTAGTCATCAATTCCTCCCTTTATTCCATACCATTCAATGGCTAAGTTCTATCACTCCCACCTTCTTAACAATTCTTGAATATTTTCCTTTTCCTCTTCATTTCCAGTGACATGCTTTTGTATGATCTGTTGAGTCACTATTGTTATGCTCCCAGATTACCACAATTTTACCTATTGTATACTAAATTCTATTCTACCTATTCTACTACCAAATTCTACAGGTAAATTATAGCACAGCTCAATAATGGGTTATTTGTCTGTCTTATAAGTGGACTGTTAGCTCCTTGAGGCTAGAAATTATATCTGTGCCCCCAGCATCTAGCACAATGCCTGGCAAAAAGTAGGTTCTTCATATATGTTTATTTAAGAATGATGACCACTGGTGAAAGAATAAGTTGATAATGAATCCCTACCTCAAAAATAATGTAAGGGAAAGAACTGAATGTTCACCATGTAAAACACAGACAAAAGCAATGATAGTAACAGCAACAGTACTAATAATATTGTGTGCTTACCTTGTTAACAATAACAATAGTCCTAATAATATTGTGTGCTTACCTTGGTGAAGAGCTGTGCTTACATCATCTTAGTCGAGTCAAACAAGATCCTGTGAACTAGGGACCATTTTTAAGGACACAATGATTCAAAAAGGTAGTAAAGAGCAGAGACAAAATTTGAATCCAGAAAAGCATGACTGCAGAGCCCATGCTCTAGGCTAGACTGCTTGGGGATTTTAAATTTTTGCCATTTACTAAATAAAACATTCTATCAATAGCCATTACAACCTTAATAGTTGAGAAGCTACAGTGTATTAAAAAATCAGCCTAACTTTTTTCAAAATAATGTTACTATATAATATGGCTTAAAATGTTAATATGATTCCACAAAAGCTAAGAAATACTACGTGCTTTTTTCCATAGGTCCTCCTGTTATCACTCTTGAGCCAATAGAAACTATTATTAATGCTGGTGGCAAAGTCGTCTTGAATTGTCAGGCAACTGGAGAGCCTCATCCAACCATTACATGGTCCCGTCAGGGGCACTCTATCCCCTGGGATGAGCGAATTAATGTGTTGTCCAACAACTCATTATATATCACCGCCGCTCAGAAAGAAGATACATCCGAATATGAATGTGTTGCTCGAAACTTGATGGGTTCTGTCCTTGTCAGAGTGCCAGTAATAGTCCAGGGTGAGTGTGATTCGTTCGCCCTGGGATATTCATGTTAAACAGCACCTGGAGTGATCGAAATCATAAAAATCATTAAGCATCTTAGTCCAAGTCTCCTCTACCTTTAAGATACTTCTAGATTATAGGGCTAGGACAAAAATCACATCACAAACTGAAAGGACTGAAACAATACAGATGAGAGCTGCAGAATACCACGTTAATAATTCAAAATCCCGAACTGAATTTTGTATTCAAAACTAGCTTAAATTTATTCTCAAAAATCAATGCATATTTTTGCTTTAAAGAATGACTTATTTCCAAACGGTAAATAGCATATAAATTTCTTGGTCACTGACTCTTTCAACAGCCATGTCCAGATGAGTCAGGACTGGAGCTGGGAAGAAACCCTAGTTAGCAGTTTGAAGTTCTTCTCTCTTGCTTAGGTTTTTTTTTTTTTTTTAACATCTTTATTGGGGTATAATTGCTTTACAATGGTGTGTTAGTTTCTGCTTTATAACAAAGTGAATCAGTTATACATATCTTGCTTAGGTTTTAATTTTACAATAAAGAAGAGCTTCCATAAGCAATCTCTCAGCCTTCATAGATTCAGCGCTAGACCCAGTGCATATCTTAAATGAAATCTGACTTAACAATTTTTTTACTTACAAAAACAGAGACCAAGTACAATGTTTTACTTGCAGTTCATGGTGGCTTTTCCCAGTGGTCAACCTGGAGATCCTGCAGTGTCACCTGTGGGAAAGGCATCCAAAAGAGGAGTCGTGTGTGCAACAACCCCTCTCCAGCCAATGGCGGGAAGCCTTGCCAGGGATCGGATTCAGAAATGCGGAACTGTCAACATAAGCTGTGTCCAGGTAAACCTCTTTATTCACCGGACAGGCACGTATTCAGTAGATACTCATTTCTGTTCCCTAACTATGGCTTGTCTCACTATTAGTTCTTTCAACTGAAATATATCTAATGGTGTAATGTGTCACCTTTGGATAGTGGATGGTAACTGGTCAGAGTGGAGCCCTTGGGAAGAATGCACAAGGAGCTGCGGACATGGCAACCGAACCAGGACCAGAACTTGCAATAATCCATCAGCTCAGCATGGTGGGCAGCCATGTGAAGGGAATGCTGTGGAAATAATCATGTGCAACATTAGACCTTGCCCAGGTGAGAATCCACCAATAAGCAAAACTTGCATCTTTCTAACTCCTACAAAGGAGTTATAATTACCTTTTCTTCTTTATTGTGAAGAGATGTTATGGCCTCAACCCTTGAACATATTCATTTTCTGTGTTCTTAGTCCTGTCTCATGGATGAACTTGTGAAGGTATGACATTAATCAGTGTTACATCAAATACCTGATATAACTGAACATGATAAAAGGCTCTAAACTGTGGTGTATTTTTAATCATGTAGATTTAATCAAATTAATGGAATTTTAGAGATAATGAGGACCTTAGATAACAGCTAATCCAGTCATTCGTTTTCACATGAAATAAATGAAGCCTAGAGAGGTTAAAGACCTGCCCAGAAACACACAGCTGGTGAGGAGTAAAATAATATTAGCTACCATTCATTTAATATGTGTCATGTGCTAGGAACCATGCTCATCAGTACTTTATCTACATGTTGTTTTTGACTTTGTGAAACAACACTACAACATAGGTATTTTAGGGTTCTAGGTATCTTCACTGTAAGAACCTTTGCTGCAGGCAGTTTTGCTGCACAACTAAACAGACCGTAAGACAATTTTGTTGTAGAAGATAAAATAATAAAGATAAAATAAAAGAGGAACATTTAAAAGGATATAATTAAGATGAAAAATTAAAAACAAAATTTTTAAAACATTTTGTCATGAAAAATGAAAATACAGAAAATATTTGAATACATTTAAAATGTGTGTAAATTCATGTTATAGTTGTATTGGGGTATGTCTTAGAAAACGATGATACTTCCTTTCTCAGAGTTGATCATTAAGGATTCAGGATCTTTTGTTGGACATAAATTCTTTTTGATATACAAAAAATCTGCTGTAAGTCTTTTCAGATATCCCTGAATGTAGAATGAACAGACGAGGGATGCCATTTCTTATCAATATATGTAACATACATAACTGGTCCTACATATCTGGACTACATTTAAATGTTCCATCACAATTTCAGTCCTTATATTTCACCAAATCATCTAAGCCAGATTCTCTCCCAAATACCAAAATTCTGGCTACATAGTGTTCTCCACTATCAAATAGCAAAAAATTTCACCATTTTCAAGAAACTTACCGGGAAGCATGTAACCGTTTCCTTTTGCTGCGATAAGAGGAGCTTGATTCTTTTGCCTCCAACTTCTAATATTGTGTGATAGATTTTATAAAGACAGCTTGGAGAGCAATCTGTAGTATCTGAATTAGCTAAAGAATCGATAATTAATGCTCTTGAAGACCGTTATGAATTACTAGCCGCCCCTTTTATATTTGCCATAGCTTGGTAAACTTTTGCTTTTGACAGGTGAGAGGGATGACTGTGCTCACCAAAGGATTTGCAAACTGATATATTATCATTTTAGTATAGTATGCGATCTGGCTTTACACGCTCTCATTTCACATTTCCAGTAAGTTTTCTTATCACCGTATTTTCTATCAAGTCATTATACATAGTTGTTATCATCCACTATTTTAAGACCCTCACATCTGCTCGTCACTGTAGTGACCATTATGAGGCCTAAGATGTATATAATATAAAAATGGGAGCACTGAGTCAGTGGAGAAATGAAACCACTGTCAACTAGTTGAAACCAAACTGTCGAACCTGTTGATCATTGTTTTATCTTTCACAGCAAAATTGCCTTACAGCCAATTAGTTGGTGGCAAAACTGTTTGGGGCAAATTTCTTACAGTGAATATACTGGGTGTGGTATATTAGGGCTCTTTCAGGTTAAAGTGACAGAAATCAAACTTAAATACGTAGCTTACATAGAAAATTCTACTTTCAGGTATGATTGAATCCAGGGATTTGGCTAATGTTTTTACTAGCATGTTTTCACTAGCATGTTTTCCATCTCTCATCTCTGCTTTCCTTTCTCTGCCTTTGTTTCTCCATTAAACTCTTTCCATGTGGTGGGAAATATGACTTCCGTCAGCTGGCTCACAGCGGCCTTATAATCTAAGGCCTCAGAGGAAAAAAGTTCCTCTCTCTCTCTCATAATTTGTATCAGCCTCTGCGAAAGAACCCTCTTTGATTTTGTTTGGGTCCCAGGCTCACCTCTGAACTCAGGTAGTCCAGGAGAAGGATACTGCTCTGAGAGCCAGCTTGGGCTAGTTGCCCACCTTGTATCAAGAGGGGCAAGGTTTCTTGTTTGACAGCCTGAAAGAAATCATATGGAATAGAAGAGTGGCTGTTAATTCATTCTTTTAATCATTCATTCATCCAACAGATACTTATTGAGCACCATTCTAACTGCTGTAATTAGAATATCATTCAGATATTGATAAGCATACAGGACAAACTCAAAGAGTTGAAGTGATAGAGCATAACTGGGAGAGCCACCTTAGCTGAGATGGTCTAAAAAAGGGATATTGACAAACAAAAATGAGTAGTAGTTACCTCTGCATTGGATATTGCATTCTATTGTACAGAAAAGGAAACTAAGATTCAGAAAATATATGATAATTAATTCATTGAGGTTACACACCTACTAAAAGTGAATTAAGGATTTGAACCCAGGTCTGTCTGATTCCCAAGCCAATTTGCTTAGATCCTGGGTATCTTGATTTGCAGTTCAGAACTTCTATTACGTTACAAAAATTAATTAACTGTTATGAAATCTTAAACCAAAAGCCAAGTTTTTTTAATCTTGAAAAATTAGAAATCTAATTATAATAGAATAATATATCAAAGTAAAAAGAACCAGAAATACTGGATTAGAGCAACCTTTGTACAGTTTGTCAGCTATGATATCTAATGTCTATATAATGAAAAGCTAAATGATATTAGTAAATGTCATAAAACAAAAGTCAGGATTTTTTTTCTCTTCATGTTGAGTAACTATTGGCTTACTGTTGTTTTGCTCAGTTTTCTGTTGGTTTACTGTTCTTCTGTCTTTCTTTGGTTATCTCCCATCCTCTATATTGATTGAATTTAGCTGTTATTTTGGCATATTGTCAGTGGTGTTCTGGATCTTGCCACTGAGAGCATGTATCTCTTCCCACTGAGAGTTTAGTGACATCATATTAGTAGGTAGATATTGACCACAGTGGGAGTGTTTGGCACCACAAAAATTGCAGATGCTATAACTCAGAGTTATACTCCCTACTACTCCCTCCCTACTCCCAGAGAGCTGGTTGTTAAACATTTATCAGTATACCACTGCAAAATGGGCAAATAGCCAAAGATAGTCTTTTTCATCCAGGGGGTATGTCAGCACCTTAGGGACTGAAGAGATTTTCTTTTTATACATGGTTGGATTCAACTTGCTAATATTTTGTTGAGAATTTTTACATCTACGTTCATGAGAGATATTGGCCTGTAGTTTCCTTTTCTTATAATGTCTTTGTCTGGTTTTGGTATTAGGGTAACGCTGGTCTCATAGAATGAGTTAGGAAGTAGTCTCTCTGCTTCTGTCCTCTGAAAGAAAGGTAGAGAATTGGTATAATTTTTTCCACAAACATTTGGTAAAATTCAGCAGGGAACCCATCTGGTACTGGTGTTTTCTGTTTTGGAAGGTTATTAATTATTGGTTCAATTTCTTTAATATATCCCCCCTCTTTTATTTCTGATATTAATAATTTGTATTCTCTCTCTTTTTTTCTTGGCTAGCCTGGCTAGAGGCTTATTGATTTTATGATCTTTTCAAAGAACCAGCTTTGGGTTTCATTGATTTTTATCTATTGATTTCCTACTTTCATTTTCACTGATTTCTGCTCTAATTGTTACTGTTTCTTTTCATCTTACTTTGGATTTAATTTGCTCTTCTTTTTTAGTTTCCTAACGTAGAAATGTAGATAATTTATTTTGATCTTCTTTTCTAATATATGCATTCAATGCTATGAACTTCCCTCTAAGCATTACTTTTGCTGCATCCCACAAATTTTGATAACTTATGTTTTCATTTTCATTTAATTCAAAATATTTTTAATATCTCTTTAGATTTCTTCTTTGACCTAGGTATTATTTAGTAGTGTGTTGTTTAGTCTCCACATACTTGGGGACTTTGCAGCTATCTTTCTGTTATTGATTTCTAGCTTGATTCCATTGTGATCTGAGAGCAGACATTATATGATTTCTATTCTTTTAAATTTGTTAAAGTGTATTTTATGGCTCAGAATGTGTTCTACCTTGGTGAATGTTCCATGTGAGTCTGAGAAGAATGTTTATTCTGCTGTTGTTGGATGAAATAGTATATAGATGTCAACTACATCCAGTTGATTGATGTTGTTCTTGAGTTCAGTCATTTCCTTACTGATTTTCTGCCTGCTGGATCTGTCCATTTCTGATAGAGGAGTATTGGAGTCTCTGTCTATTATGGTGGATTCATCCATTTCTCTTTGAAGTTCTGTTAGTTTTTGCCTCACATGGTTTAATGAGATTTTCTTTTAGTAAAAATTTGTGCTTAATCAAACTTACAGAAAAGTTGCAAGAATTGTACAAGGAACTTCTGTATACCCCTACCCAGATTCACCTATTGTGTATATTTCCTAAAACAAGAACATTCTCTTTTATAAACAGTTATCAAAATCAAGAAATTTAACATTCATACAATACTAATTAAGTCTTATTACCTAATCCACAGTTCACATTAAAATTTTATTAGTTGTCCCAGTCATATATGCTTCATAACTCTTTTTCCCACTGCAAGATCTAGTCCAGGATCACACTTGTGTTTATGTGTCAAGTCTCTTTAGTCCCTTTCAACTGGAACAATTCCTTAGTCGCTTTTTACCTTTTATGGCCTTGCTATTTTTTAAGTATACAGGCTAATCATTTTGTAAAAGAGTTTCCATTTAGATGTGTCTGATATTTATTCATGATTAGATTCAGGTTTTGCATTTTGGCAGAAACATCACAGAAATGGTTTTGTGTCCTTCTCAGTGCATCATATGAGATAGTGTATGATGTCAGAATTTGTCCCAAGCTGGTGATGTTAACTTTGTTCAGTTGTTTAAAGTGGTGTCTTCCACTGTGTCGTTACTATTTTTACCTTTGTAACTAATAAGTATTTTGTAGGGAAACTTTAAGACTCCATAAACATCTTGTTTCTTATCAATCTTTTATCTACTAGTTTTAGCATCTACTTATGATTTATTTTTGTTTTAAATCAGTTATTGCTATGATCTTACAAAACATTTATAACTCCATCATATCTTCTACATCTATTATTGGCTTTCTTTTTTTTTTTAATTGCATTTTTTGTTTGTTTTTTTTGCTCTTTGGCCATGACGTGCACCATGTGGGATCATAGTTCCCAATCAGGGATTGAACCCACACCCTCTGCATTGGAAGCACAGAATCTTAACCACTCGAATGCCAGGGAAGTCCCCTACTGGCTTTCTATTGTAAGAAAGAATTTTCTTTCTCTTTCTCCTTTTTTTTCAGTTATATCAGTAAGAACTCAAATATCATTTCATTCAGTGGTTTATAATGCACTACTGTCTTCATTTATTGTGATGCACAAATTGTCCTAGATTTGGTTAGTGGAGATCCCTTGAGGGATCCTAGCTTCAGTGTCCTCTTGATATGTCCCCATCATTTCATGAACACTTCGACTTTCTGGTACGAAATGATATTTTAGGCCTATCTTGTCCTCCCCCAGTTAGAAGATATTTCTAAACTGACAATCCTCCCTCTAAAAAAGATGGGTATCTTCTGGGGTAGGGCATCCTGCTGCCATTTGAGTCAATCATAAAAAATATATTGTTACAGATAAAGAATGAGCTTTTTTTAAGTGTTATTCTGAAAATCGTTGAGAACTTTGAGTGAAGAATAGCAGTACTAGCTCAGAGCTCACACTCATGTAATACTGTGTGTCTTACACTGCTCAAGGACTTTTCATCTATCAACTCATTATTCCTCATGCCCATCCTAATAAGGTAGGTTCTTTGCTTATCCATATATGGCAGATGGTGAAACTAGGCGCACAGAAGCCAAGTAACTTGTCAAGGATCGTACAGCTAGTAAGGGCAGAGTGGTTATTCAGGCCCAGGGCATCTGCTCCAGGATCCCTGCTCATAAGCTCTCCTACCTTTCCAGAATCACAACTGCAACATAGTATAACAACCAACTCGTCTATTATATTTTACTTTTTTTTTCAATGTACTAATTCCTCCATAGCTGTTTTCTTTTGTATTATATTATTTAGATACCATGATGTTTTATGCCTTCTCTGGTTTATATTGTCTTTCCTCTTTTTTCTTGCTATTGTTCCACTCACATCAAAGAAACATTTCAACTCTACCGCATTTTATGCCATGAAATTTAATTTTGGTTAGGGTTTTCTGTATTGATTTTAAAAAATTAAAGGATCTTAAGCTGGAAACTTCTATTCATATATAATAGAAACTACACAGATAATAAATGAACAAATGTCACCTAATTGTGGTCCTCCAAAAAATGCATGTATCATAAGTCTTTATATTGTAAGAGATAAAGACTTTTGTTAACCAACAGCCTTGGAAATAGAACATATTAAAATGATTGGAATGGCAGAATTTTGAAATCCCATAGTCCATATATAAGAACCATGAGCATCAGTAATCTGAATTAATAAAGAAGTAGTCTTGAGTAATATTTGCCATTTAATTAAAGGCCTTCTTCTTTCCTTTTATGTTTAGTCAAATAACTTTTAGTGCAGATTCTTGTCAGGTGAAATAAATTTGTGTGACTCTGTCTAAAAAGTATACGAATATGTAGTCAGTTCAACTAGAAAACAGTTAATTAAAAGAAAATTCAAGATGTGTTTTAAAATATTTTCTAAACAAAGCAACCAAATGATAATTCCATTCCTTGTTTTTCAACTTATTCTTATAGACTGGGTTAAGAGAATATTTAGACAAGACCTTACAGCCCTATGGTTCATATCTTGGTTAAACTGGGTGACCACAACAACAAACTTTTTGAGCCCTACATCTAGAAAATACCCCTCAACAAAACTATGACCTGATACTGACTTATACATAAGAGAAACCATAATGTTGATTCTCAGCCCCTGCACCTGGTAGGAAACATAATGTTGTTTCAGTCTTGTGGTCAGATGGTGTAATATGTTAGTAACCAAAAGGAAGGCCTTAATATCATTCCTTGGAAACTCCTGGTCAATTTTTACTGTTGTTTAGGAAGCTGGTGAGTGTGTTATTCAGAACTCTTAATTCATGAATATTATGTAATGGGGAAAATTTTTCAAAGAGTTACAACTGTGCAAATTATCATGTTGTTGAAAAGTCCAAGTACATTTTAAATGTGAAGGTGAATCAGGCTTAAAGATGTGGCCTTGCAGTCTGGGGTCCAGCTTATCATTATGGAGACATTTGTATTGTCCATAACCGTATCTAGATTTGTTATACAGCTTTGCTTCTTAGCTTCTGGTCCCTTCCACTTTCTCCAGAGCTTAGAGTACAAATACTTAGCTACGGGTAAAAGCTCAGATTTTATTTACATATAGTAGTTTGATTAAATTAAATTAAATTAAATTTTTTTGGGGGGTGCTCTTTTTTTTACATCTTTATTGGAGTATAATTGCTTTAAAATGGTGTGTTAGTTTCTGCTTTATAACAAAGTGAATCAGTTATACATATACGTATGTTCCCATATCTCTTCCCTCGTGCGTCTCCCTCCCTCCCACCCTCCCTATTCCACCCCTCCAGGCGGTCACAAAGAACCGAGCTGATCTCCCTGTGCTATGTGGCTGCTTCCCACTAGCTATCTACCTTATGTTTGATAGTGTATATATGTCCATGCCTCTCTCTCGCTTTGTCACAGCTTCCAATTCCCCCTCCTCATATCCTCAAGTCCATTCTCTAGTAGGTCTGTGTCTTTATTCCTGTCTTACCCCTAGGTTCTTCATGACATTTTTTTTTCTTAAATTCCATATATATATGTTAGCATACGGTATTTGTCTTTCTCTTTCTGACTTACTTCACTCTGTATGACAGATCTAGGTCTATCCACCTCATTACAAATAGCTCAATTTCATTTCTTTTTATGGCTGAGTAATATTCCATTGTATATATGTGCCACATCTTCTTTATCCATTCATCCGATGGTGGACACTTAGGTTGTTTCCATCTCCGGGCTATTGTAAATAGAGCTGCAATGAACATTTTGGTACATGACTCTTTTTGAATTATGGTTTTCTCAGAGTATATGCCCAGTCGTGGGATTGCTGGGTCATATGGTAGTTCTATTTTTGGTTTTTTAAGGAACTTCCATACTGTTTTCCATAGTGGCTGTATCAATTTACATTCCCACCAACAGTTCAAGAGGGTTCCCTTTTCTCCACACCCTCTCCAGCATTTATTGTTTATAGATTTTTTGATGATGGCCATTCTGACCAGTGTGAGGAGATACCTCACTGTAGTTTTGATTTGCATTTCTCTAATGATTAATGATGTTAAGCATTCTTTCATGTGTTTGTTAGCAGTCTGTATATCTTCTTTGAAGAAATGTCTATTTAGGTCTTCTGCCCATTTTTGGATTGGGTTGTTTGTTTTTTTGTTATTGAGCTGCATGAACTGCTTATAAATTTTGGAGATTAATCCTTTGTCACTTGCTTCATTTGCAAATATTTTCTCCCATTCTGAGGGTTGTCTTTTGGTCTTGTTTATGGATTCCTTTCCTGTGCAAAAGATTTGAAGTTTCATTAGGTCCCATTTGTTTATTTTTGTTTTTATTTCCATTTCTCTGGGAGGTGGGTCAAAAAGGATCTTGCTCTGATTTATGTCATAGAGTGTCCTGCCTATGTTTTCCTCTAAGAGTTTGATAGTTTCTGGCCTTACATTTAGGTCTTTAATCCATTTTGAGCTTATTTTTGTGTATGATGTTAGGAAGTGATCTAATCTCATACTTTTACATGTACCTGTCCAGTTTTCCCAGTAAGACTTATTGAAGAGGCTGTCCTTTCTTCACTGTACATTCCTGCCTCCTTTATCAAAGATAAGGTGACCATATGTGCGTGGGTTTATCTCTGGGATTTCTATCCTGTTCCATTGATCTATCTTTCTGTTTTTGTGCCAGTACCATACTGTCTTGATTACTGTAACTTTGTAATATAGTCTGCAGTCAGGGAGCCTGATTCCTCGAGCTCCATTTTTCTTTCTCAAGATTGCTTTGGCTTTTTGGGGTCTTTTTTGTTTCCATACAAATTGTGAAATTTTTTGTTCTAGCTCTGTGAAAAATGCCACTGGTAGTTTGATAGGGATTGCATTGAATCTGTAGATTGTTTTGGGTAGTAGAGTCACTTTCACAATGTTGATTCTTCCAATCCAAGAACATGGTATATCTCTCCATCTATTTGTATCATCTTTAATTTCTTGCATCAGTGTCTTATAGTTTTCTGCATACAGGTCTTTTGTCTCCTTAGGTAAGTTTATTCCTAGATATTTTATTCTTTTTGTTGCAATAGTAAATGGGAGTGTTTTCTTGATTTTACTTTCAGATTTCTCATCACTAGTGTATAGGAATGCCAGAGATTTCTGTGCATTAATTTTGTATCCTGCTATTTTACCAATTCATTGATTAGCTCTAGTAGTTTTCCGGTAGCATCTTTAGGATTCTCTATGTAGAGTATCATGTCATCTGCAAACAGTGACAGCTTTATTTCTTCTTTTCCGAGTTGGATTCCTTTTATTTCCTTTTCTTCTCTGATTGATGTGGCTAAAACTTCCAAAACTATGTTGAATAAGAGTGGTGAGAGTGGGCAACCTTGTCTTGTTCGTGATCTTAGTGGAAATGCTTTCAGTTTACCACCATTGAGGACGATGTTGGCTGTGGGTTTGTCATATATGGACTTTATTATGTTGAGGAAAGTTCCCTTTACGGCTACTGGAGGGTTTCTATCAAAAATGGGTGTTGAATTTTGTCGAAAGCTTTCTCTGCATCTATTGAGATGATCATATGGTTTTTCTCCTTCAATTTCTTAATATGGTGTATCACGTTGATTGATTTGCATATATTGAAGAATGCTTGCATTCCTGGAATAAACCCCACTTGATCATGGTGTATGATCCTTTTAATGTTCTGTTGGATTCTGTTTGCTAGTATTTTGTTGAGGATTTTTGCATCTATGTTCATCAGTGATATTGGCTGGTAGTTTTCTTTCATTGTGACATCCTTGTCTGGTTTTGGTATCAAGGTGATGGTTGCCTCGTAGACTGAGTTTGGGAGTGTTCCTCCCTCTGCTATATTTTGGAAGAGTTTCAGAAGGATAGGTGTTAGCTCTTCTCTAAATGTTGGATAAAATCTCCCTGTGAAGCCATCTGGTCCTGGGCCTTTGTTTGTTGGATGATTTTTAATCACCGTTTCAATTTCACTGCTTGTGATTGGTCTCTTCTTATTTTCTATTTCTTCCTGATTCAGTCTTGGCAGGTTGTGCATTTCTAAGAATTTGTCCATTTCTTCCAGGTTGTCCATTTTATTGGCATAGAGTTGCTTGTAGTAATCTCTCATGATCTTTTGTATTTCTGCAGTGTCAGTTGTTACTTCTCCTTTTTCATTTCTAATTCTATTGATTTGAGTCTTCTCCCTGTTTTTCTTGATGAGTCTGGCTAATGGTTTATCAATTTTGTTTATCTTCTCAAAGAACCAGCTTTTAGTTTTATTGATCTTTGCTATCGTTTCCTTCATTTCTTTTTCATTTATTTCTGATCTGATTTTTATGATTTCTTTCCTTCTGCTAGCTTTGGGTTTTTTTTGTTCTTTCTCTAATTGCTTTAGGTGCAAGGTTATGTTGTTTATTCAAGATGTTTCCTGTTTCTTAAGGTAGGCTTCTATTGCTATAAACTTCCCTCTTAGAACTGCTTCTGCTGCATCCCATAGGTTTTGGGTCATCATGTCTCCATTGTCATTTGTTTCTAGGTATTTTTTAATTTCCTCTTTGATTTCTTCAGTGATCACTTCGTTATTAAGTAGTGTATTGTTTAGCCTCCATGTGTTTGTATTTTTTACAGATCTTTTCCTGTAATTGATATATAGTCTCATAGCGTTGTGGTTGGAAAAGATACTTGATACAATTTCAGTTTTCTTAAATTTACCAAGGCTTGATTTGTGACCCAAGATATGATCTGTCCTGGAGAATGTTCCATGAGCACTTGAGAAAAATGTGTATTCTGTTGTTTTTGGATGAAGTGTCCTATAAATATCAATTAAGTCCATCTTGTTTAATGTATCATTTAAAGCTTGTGTTTCCTTATTTATTTTCATTTTGGATAATCTGTCCATTGGTGAAAGTGGGGTGTTAAAGTCCCCTACTATGAATGTGTTACTGTTGATTTCATCTTTTATGGCTGTTAGTATTTGCCTTATGTATTGAGGTGCTCCTATGTTGGGTGCATAAATATTTACAATTGTTATATCCTCTTGGATCGATCCCTGGATCATTATGTAGTGTCCTTCTTTGTCTCTTCTAATAGTCTTTATTGTAAAGTCTATTTTGTCTGATATGAGAATTGCTACTCCAGCTTTCTTTTGGTTTCCATTTGCATGAAATATCTTTTTCCATCCCCTTACTTTCAGTCTCTATGTGTCTCTAGGTCTGAAGTAGGTTTCTTGTAGACAACATATATATGGTTCTTGGTTTTGTATGCATTCAGACAATCTGTGTCTTTTGGTGGGAGTATTTAGTCATTTTACATTTAAGGTTATTATCGATATGTTGTTCCTATTCCCATTTTCTTAATGGTTTTGGGTTTGTTATTGTAGGTCTTTTCCTTCTCTTGTGTTTCTTGCCTAGAGAAGTTCCTTTAGCCTTTGTTGTAAAGCTGGTTTCATGGTGCTGAACTCTCTCAGCTTTTGCTTGTCTGTAAAGGTTTTAATTTCTCCATTAAATCTGAATGAGATCCTTGCTGGGTACAGTAATCTTGGTTGCTGATGTTTCTCCTTCATCACTTTAGATATGTCCTGCCACTCCCTTCTGGCTTGCAGAGTTTCTGCTTAAAGATCAGCGGTTAACCTTATGGGGATTCCCTTGTGTGTTATTTGTTGTTTTTCCCTTGCTGCTTTTAATATGCTTTCTTTGTATTTAATTTTTGACAGTTTGATTAATATGTGTCTTGGCGTATTTCTCTTTGGATTTATCCTGTATGGGACTCTCTGTGCTTCCTGCACTTGATTAACTATTTCCTTTCCCATATTAGGGAAGTTTTCAACTATCATCTCTTCAAATATTTTCTCAGTCCCTTTCTTTTTCTCTTCTTCTTCAGGGACCCCTATAATTCGAATGTTGGTGCGTTTAATGTTGTCCCAGAGGTCTCTGAGACTGTCCTCAGTTCTTTTCATTCTTTTTTCTTTATTCTGCTCTGCAGTAGTTATTTCCACTATTTTATCCTCCAGGTCACTTATCCATTCTTCTACCTCAGTTATTCTGCTATTGATCCCTTCTAGAGTATTTTTCATTTCATTTACTGTGTTGTTCATCGTTGCTTGTGTCATCTTTAGTTCCTCTAGGTCCCTGTTAAATGTTTCTTGCATTTTATCTATTCTATTGGCAAGATTTTGGATCATCTTTACTATCATTATTCTGAATTCTTTTTCAGGTAGACTGCCTATTTCCTCTTCATTTGTTAGGTCTGGTGGGTTTTTATCTTGCTCCTTCATCTGCTGTGTGTTTTTCTGTCTTCTCATTTTGCTTATCTTACTGTGTTTGGGGTCTCCTTTTTGCAGGCTGCAGGTTCATAGTTCCCGTTGTTTTTGGTGTCTGTCCCCAGTGGCTAAGGTTGGTTCAGTGGGTTGTGTAGGCTTCCTGGTGGAGGGGACTAGTGCCTGTGTTTTGGTGGATGAGGCTGTATCTTGTCTTTCTGGTGGGCAGGTCCACGTCTGGTGGTGTGTTTTGGGGTGTCTGTGGACTTATTATGGTTTTAGGCAGGCTCTCTAATGGGTGGGGTTGTGTTCCTGTCTTGCTAGTTGTTTGGCATAGGGTGTCCAGCACTGTAGCTTGCTGGTCGTTGAGTGGAGTTGGGTGGTGGTGTTGAGATGGAGATCTCTGGGAGATTTTCGCTGTTTGATATTATGTGGAGCTGGGAGGTCTCTTGTGGACCAGTGTCCTGAAGTTGGCTCTCCCACCTCAGAGGCACAACACTGACTCCTGGCTGCAGCACCAAGAGCCTTTCATCCACATGGCTCAGAATAAAAGGGAGGAAAAAGTAGAAAGAAAGAATTACTAGAAGAAAGGAAGGAAGGAAGGAAGGAGGGAAGGAAGGAAAAAAGAAAGAAAGAAAGAAGATAAAGTAAAATTAGATAAAGTAAGATAAAATGTTATTAAAATAAAAAATAATTATTAAGAAAACAAATTTAAAAAAACGGACGGATAGAACCCTAGGACAAATGGTGGAAGCAAAGCTATAGACAAAATCTCACACAGAAGCATACACATACACACTCACAAAAAGAGGAAAAGGGGGAAAAAAATCATAAATCTTGCTCTCAAAGTCCACCTCCTCTATTTGGGATGATTCGTTTTCTATTCATGTATTCCACAGATGCAGGGTACATCAAGTTGATTGTGGAGCTTTAATCCGCTGCTTCTGAGGCTGCTGGGAGAGATTTCCCTTTCTCTTCTTTGTTCGCACAGCTCCGGGGGTTCAGCTTTGGATTTGGCCCCATCTCTGCGTGTAGGTCTCTGGTGGGCGTTTGTTCTTCGCTCAGACAGGACGGGGTTAAAGCAGCAGCTGATTCGGGGGCTCTGGCTCACTCAGGCCGGCGGGGAGGGAGGGGCACGCAGTGCGGGGCGGGCCTGCGGCAGCAGAGGCCAGCGTGACGTTGCAGCAGCGTGAGGCGCGCCGTGCGTTCTCCCGGGGAAGTTGTCCCTGGATCCCAGGACTCTGGCAGTGGTGGCTGCACAGGCTCCCCGGAAGGGGGTGTGGATAGTGACCTGTGCTCACACACAGGCTTCTTGGTGGCGGCAGCAGCAGCCTTAGCGTCTCATGCCTGTCTCTGGGGTCCGCACTTTTAGCCGCGGCTTGCGCCTGTCTCTGGAGCTCCTTCAAGCAGCGCTCTTAATCCCCTCTCCTCGCGCACCAGGAAACCAAGAGGGAAGAAAAAGTCTCTTGCCTCTTCAGCAGGTCCAGACTTTTCCCCGGACTCCCTCCCGGCTAGCCGTGGTGCACTAACCCCTTCAGGCTGTGCTCACGCCGCCAACCCCAGTCCTCTTCCGGCGCTCCGACCGAAGCCCGAGCTTCAACTCCCAGCCCTGCCCTCCCCGGCGGGTGAGCAGACAAGCCTCTCGGGCTGGTGAGTGCCGGTCGGCACCTATCCTCTGTGTGGGAATCTCTCTGCTTTGCCCTCCGCACCCCTGTTGCTGCGCTCACCTCCGCGGCTCCGAAGCTTTCCCCCTCCGCCACCCGTAGTCTCTGCCCACGAAGGGGCTCCTCGTGTGTGTAAAACCTTTCCTCCTTCACGGCTCCCTCCCACTGGTGCAAATCCCGTTCCTATCCTTTTGTCTCTGTTTTTTCTTTTGCCCTACCCAGGTATGTGGGGAGTTTCTTGCCTTTTGGGAGGTCTGAGGTCTTCTGCCAGCATTCAGTTGGTGTCTGTAGGAGTTGTTCCACGTGTAGATGTATTTCTGGTGTATCTGTGGGGAGGAAGGTAATCTCCGCGACTTACTCTTCCACCATCTTCCCCTTGTCTCGCCTTAATTTTAATAAAATAGCCCCTTTGGGCTTCCCTGGTGGTGCAGTGTTTTGAGAGTCCGCCTGCCGATGCAGGGGACACGGGTTCATGCCCCGGTGTGGGAAGATCCCACATGCCGCGGAGCGGCTGGGCCCGTGAGCCATGGCCACTGAGCCTGTGCGTCCGGAGCCTGTGCTCCGCAACGAGAGAGGCCACAACAGTGAGAGGCCCGCGTACCGCAAAAAAAAAAAAAAAGAATAAAATAGTCCCTTTGAATAATTTAAAGCATTTATTTTGGCTCTAGGTATCCTTCTGAATTGCCTGATAGACACTAATTCTTATGAAAATGTAACCAGATGGGAAAGGAAGAACATCATTTGTTACTTTTCCTTTGGTTCAATTTCAGTTATTTTAGATTCTTGGGCTAATTTAACTCATTACTGAGTTATTTATTTGTATAATTTTGTTTCTTTTAACAAACATGGTTCTGTGACTTGAAACTCTGTCTCTTGGGATGTTTGCAGTTCATGGAGCATGGAGTACTTGGCAGCCTTGGGGTACATGCAGCATAAGTTGTGGGAAGGGTACCCAAACAAGAACAAGACTGTGCAATAACCCACCACCATCGTTTGATGGATCCTACTGTAATGGAGCAGAAACCCAGGTGCAAGTTTGCCATGAAAGACACTGTCCAGGTAAGATAAATACAATGTTTGTACCCTTAATAAAATAACATCTATCTCTGATCTAGGGAATATTTCAATAAGAATCATTGTCAATAAGAATATCACTCAACCTATCAATGCCCAGCGTTTAACTTGATCATTTTTAAGTAGTAACAGAGCACATACGTTTTTCTTTAACCCAGTTGATGGCAAGTGGGCCACTTGGACCAGTTGGAGTACCTGCACTGTGTCCTGTGGAGGAGGCGCCAGACAACGCACAAGGGACTGCTCTGATCCTGTTCCCCAGTATGGAGGCAACAAGTGTGAAGGGAGTGATGTGCAGAGTGATTTTTGCAATAGTGACTCTTGTCCAAGTGAGTGTTGGAAATAGTGAGTCAGCATTATACTTTCTTAAGTTTCATTATGGACTCAAGTCCTTAAAGTTATAATATAGTCTGTTACTTCATTTGTCTTCCTCTGGTTTAGGATATCAAAATGTTGCATGGTTGCTGTTTTGTCTAATACCATAGATGCCACTGATTTATATGGGCAGGGGCTATGTCCTGTTTCACGTGCTCTACAGGACCAGCTGCAGAGGGCAGGGACTAGGGCACCCTTCCACGCTAACTGGTAATGATGTTGATTCTTTTATGGAGGCAGACAGGTGGCTCTCTGCCTTAATTTAGTCACCAAGCTAGAATTTTAGACCATAGCAGTATTTGAACTGAATCCTGAATGTTATATCCTGAATGTTATAGCTGGACTCCTCAGAGATCTTTTCTCATTCCTATCCTCCAGCTCCTGGAAAACTCTAACGCTCAGTAAATGTAGGTTAAATGGAATTGCACAGTCACTGGAATGTATTCTGTTTCTAGTCAAACCAACAACCAAACCCCCTGCCTTTGGAATTTGCTTATTTATAGATTTGTGTGTTTCTTTTCAGTTCCTAGAGAGAGTCTTTCCATATTTTTTGGATGAATGTCATTCTTTAGCACTTCTCCAATGGTTCTGTGTTGTAGCTCATGGTAACTGGAGTCCTTGGAGTGGCTGGGGAATGTGCAGCCGGACGTGTAATGGGGGGCAGATGCGGCGGTACCGCACATGTGATAACCCTCGTCCCTCCAATGGAGGAAGAGCTTGTGGGGGCCCAGACTCCCAGATCCAGAGATGCAACACTGACATATGTCCTGGTGAGCTTCCCGACTCCTGGCAGTAGAACAAGTAAAGCATTTCTTTAGTGCCCATTGTAGTTCAGATCTTAAAATGGAAGTTGTATAGGCAGAGTTACCCTAGGTGTAGGTTTTAAAACCTATTTGTTAATGTCGACCATTCTATTCTTGTTCATAGTGGATGGAAGTTGGGGAAACTGGCATAGCTGGAGCTGGTGTTCTACCTCTTGTGGAGGAGGTGAAAAGACTCGAAAACGACAGTGTAATAATCCAGTACCATCCAAAAGTGGTCGCCCCTGCCTAGGAGATGCTACTCAGGTATCCAGATGCAATATACAAGCATGCCCAGGTAAGCAACTAAGTTAGACTTTGGCAGGACCACATTTACAGACTTTCCACAAATTGAAGAAAGGTGTCACTCTGAGCCCTCAAATTACAAAATAGCACCAACTCTGGGAGGAAGAAATAGGAAAAGTGCGCTTTTTTCCCCCCTCGTTGGTGCAGCTCTGCACCAAAGTTCATGCTGGATTTTAGTCTCTGATTGCCATCTTCCAGGCTCCCTTATAAAAGGAAATAGTCTGCACAGCCGTATAGTAGTCCTGGGCTTGAGGGGTAAAGGGGCATGGAAGAGTGGGAAAGCCAGGCTGAGATTCCAAGCGGAAAAATGACGGTGGGGTAGAAACTGAATATCTAATAGAAATACACAATTGGAGGCTGTTCTTTGACAGATGGAAATATGGAGAACATGAGTGTAGACAGTAAAATAGGGCAAATTCAGCTCAAGAAAAAAGATTAGGGGAAGTTCAACTACCATAATTCAAGTCAGTCATGAAATATGGCTAGATATTGTAAGTGATGCAAAAATTCAGAAGGAACAAAGTCAGAATTCTAGAACTCATGGACCTTAAAAAGAGTTTCTTGGAGGGCTTCCCTGGTGGCGCAGTGGTTGAGAGTCCGCCTGCCGATGCAGGGGACACGGGTTCGTGTCCCGGTCCGGGAAGATCCCACATGCTGCAGAGCGGCTGGGCCCGTGAGCCATGGCCGCTGGGCCTGTGCGTCCGGAGCCTGTGCTGCTCAACGGAAGAGGTCACAACACTGAGAGGCCCGTGTACTGCAAAAAAAAAAGTTTATTGGAGTCCCAAGAAATGGTGGATAATACTAAGGGTACTTATCTCAAAGGATAGGCTTCCTAAGTGCTATAAGAAGACCAAAAAGAATATTTTCACATTGTTGAAATATTGAGATACCACTGGACTTTCCAAAGGTTTAAGGTTGCCTTAGAAATAAAATATCCCTGAAAATCAAGAAGGCCCATTTGGCAGAGTGAGAGAAAGGAATTACATGAAAAGGTTTATAGGATGTAGGCATGCTGAAAGGGCAAATATCTATCAGTCAGATGTAACCATATCTTCTTTTTTTGGTATAAAAATACAATGAAGTTTTTAACTGATATTGTATCCTGAAATCTTGCTGAATTTGTCAGTTTATTTTTTAGTGGATTCCATGGAATTGTTTATATATAAGATCATGTCATCTTCAAATAGAGATAATTTTACTTCTTTTTCTTCCCACTGGATATGCCTTTTATTTGTTTTTCTTGCCTAATTGCCCTGGCTGGAAGGTCTCTTATAATGATGGATAGAGGTAATGAGAACAAATATCCTTATTTTTTCCTGATTAAGGAAGACAGCATCCTTTCTTTTACCATTAAGTATGATGTTAGATGTGGGTTTTTTCATAGATGTTCTTTCACATATGGAGGAAGTTCCTCAATTCATAGTTTGATGAATGATTTTATGATGAAAAGTGTTGATCTTGCCAAATGCTTTTTCTGTGTCTAATGAGGTGAGCATATGCTTTTCACTTATTAAATTTTGATATGATGTATTACATTAATTAATTTTTGGATGTTGAACCAACCTTGCATTCATGGAATAAATCCCACTTGGTCATGGTGATATTTTTTTTTATATGTTGATGGATAGCAGTTGCTACAATTTTATTGAGGGTTTTTACACCCATATTTGTAGGAGATATTGGTCTGTTGTTATCTTGTGATTTTCTTGGTTTTAGTATCAGAGTAATGCTGGCTTTATAAAAGGAGTTGGGAAGTGTCTTTTTTTTTTTTTTAACATCTTTATTGGAGTACAACTGCTTTACAATGGTGTGTTAGTTTCTGCTTTATAACAAAGTGAATCAGTTATACATATACATATGTTCCCATATCTCTTCCCTCTTGTGTCTCCCTCCCTCCCACCCTCCCTATCCCACCCCTGTAGGTGGTCACAAAGCACCAAGTTGATCTCCCTGTGCTCTGTGGCTGCTTCCCACTAGCTATCTGTTTTACGTTTGGTAGTGTATATATGTCCATGCCACTCTCTCACTTTGTCACAGCTTACCCTTCCCCCTCCCCATATCCTCAAGTCCATGCTCTAGTAGGTCTGTGTCTTTATTCCCATCTAACCCCTAGGTACTTCATGACCTTTTTTTTTTTTTTAAGATTCCATACATATATGTGTGCATACGGTATTTGTTTTTCTCTTTCTGACTTACTTCACTCCGTATGACAGACTCTAGGTCCATGTACCGCACTACAAATAACTCAATTTCGTTTCTTTTTATGGCTGAGTAATATTCCATTGTATATATATGCCACATCTTCTTTATCCATTCATCTGTCAGTGGACCCTTAGGTTGCTTCCATGTCCTGGCTATTGTAAATAGAGCTGCAATGAACATTTTGGTACATGACTTTTTGAATTATGGTTTTCTCAGGGTATATGCCCAGTACTGGGATTGCTGGGTCGTACGGTAGTTCTACTTTTACTTTTTTAAGGAACCTCCATACTGTTCTCCATAGTGGCTGTATCAATTTCAATTCCCACCAACAGTGCAAGAGTGTTCCCTTTTCTCCACACCCTCTCCAGCATTTATTGTTTCTAGATTTTTTGATGATGGCCATTCTGACTGGTGTGAGATGATATCTCATTGTAGTTTTGATTTCCATTTCTCTAATGATTAATGATGTTGAGCATTCTTTCATGTGTTTGTTGGCCATCTGTATATCTTCTTTGGAGAAATGTCTGTTTAGATCTTCTGCCCATTTTTGGATTGGGCTGTTTGTTTTTTTGTTATTGAGCTGCATGAGCTGCTTGTAAACTTTGGAGAATAATCCTTTGTCAGTTGTTTCATTTGCAAATATTTTCTCCCATTCTGAGGGTTATCTTTTGGTCTTCTTTATGGTTTCCTTTGCTGAGCAAAAGCTTTGAAGTTTCATTAGGTCCCATTTGTTTACTTTTGTTTTTATTTCCGTTTCTCTGGGAGGTGGGTCAAAAAGGATCTTGCTGTGATTTATGTCATAGAGTGTTCTGCCTATGTTTTCCTCTAAGAGTTTGGAAGTGTCTGGCCTTACATGTAGGTCTTTAATCCATTTTGAGTTTATTTTTGTGTATGGTGTTAGGGAGTGTTCTAATTTCATACTTTTACATGTACCTGTACATTTTTCCCAGCACCACTTATTGAAGAGGCTGTCTTGTCTGCACTATATATTCTTGTCTCCTTTATCAAAGATAAGGTGACCATATGTGCGTGGGTTTATCTCTGGGCTCTCTATCCTGTTCCATTGATCTATAGTTCTGGTTTTGTGCCAGTACCATACTGTCTTGATTACTATAGCTTTGTAGTATAGTTTGAAGTCTGGGAGCCTGATTCCTCCAGCTCCATTTTTCATTCTCAAGATTACTTTGGCTATTCGGGGTCTTTTGGGTTTCCATACAAATTGTGAAATTTTTCATTCTAGTTCTGTGAAAAATGCCAGTGGTAGTTTGATAGGGATTGCATTGAATCTGTAGATTGCTTTGGGTAGTAGAGTCATTTTCACAATGTTGATTCTTCCAATCCAAGAACATGGTATATCTCTCCATCTATTTGTATCATCTTTAATTTCTTTCATCAGTGTCTTATAATTTTCTGCATACAGGTCTTTTGTCTCCTTAGGTAGGTTTATTCCTAGATATTTTATTCTTTTTGTTGCAGTGGTAAATGGGAGTGTTTTCTTGATTTCACTTTCAGATTTTTCATCATTACTGAATAGGAATGCCAGAGATTTCTGTGCATTAATTTTGTATCCTGCTACTTTACCGAATTCATTGATTAGCTCTAGTAGTTTTCTGGTAGCATCTTCAGGATTTTGTATGGAGAGTATCATGTCATCTGCAAACAGTGACAGTTTTACTTCTTCTTTTCCGATTTGGATTACTTTTATTTCTTTTTCTTCTCTGATTGCTGTGGCTAAAACTTCCAAAACGATGTTGAATAAGAGTGGTGAGAGTGGGCAACCTTGTCTTGTTCCTGATCTTAGTGGAAATGGTTTCAGTTTTTCACCATTGAGGACGATGTTGTCTGTGGGTTTGTCATATATGGCCTTTATTATGTTGAGGAAAGTTTCCCCTATGCCTACTTTCTGCAGTGTTTTTATCATAAGTGGGTGTTGAATTTTGTCGAAAGCTTTCTCTGCATCTATTCAGATGATCATATGGCTTTTCTCCTTCAATTTCTTAATATGGTGTATCACGTTGATTGATTTGCGTATATTGAAGAATCCTTGCATTCTTGGAATAAACCCCACTTGATCATGGTGTATGATCCTTTTAATGTTCTGTTGGATTCTGTTTGCTAGTATTTTGTTGAGGATTTTTGCATCTATGTTCATCAGTGATATTGGCCTGTAGTTTTCTTTCTTTGTGACATCATTGTCTGGTTTTGGTATCAAGGTGATAGTGGCCTCCTAGAATGAGTTTGGGTGTGTTCCTCCCTCTGCTATATTTTGGAACTGTTTGAGAAGGATCAGTGTTAGCTCTTCCCTAAATGTTTGTTAGAATTCACCTGTGAAGCCATCTGGTCCTGGGCTTTTGTTTGTTGGAAGATTTTTAATCACTGTTTCAATTTCACTGCTTGTGATTGGTCTGTTCATATTTTCTATTCTTCCTGGTTCACTCTTGGCAGATTGTACATTTCTAAGAATTTGTCCAATTCTTCCAGGTTGTCCATCTTATTGGCATAGAGTTGCTTGTAGTAATCTCTCATGATCCTTTGTATTTCTGCAGTGTCAGTTGTTACTTTTTCTTTTTCATTTTTAATTCTATTGATTTGAGTCTTCTCCCTTTTTTTCTTGACGAGTCTGGCTAATGGTATCAAATTTGTTTCGCTTCTCAAAAAACCAGCTTTTAGTTTTATTGATCTTTGCTATCGTTGCTTTCATTTCTTTTTCATTTATTTCTGATCTGATCTTTATGATCTGTTTCCTTCTGCTAACTTTGGGGTTTTTCTTTTCTTTCTCTAATTGGTTTAGCTGCAAGTTTAGGTTGTTTATTTGAGATGTTTCCTGTTTCTTGTGGTAGGATTGTATTGCTATAAACTTCCCTCTTAGAACTGCTTTTGCTGCATCCCATAGGTTTTGGGTCATCATGTCTCCATTGTCATTTGTTTCTAGGTATTTTTTATTTCCTCTATGATTTCTTCAGTGATCACTTCGTTATTAAGTAGTGTATTGTTCAGCCTCCATGTGTTTGTATTTTTTACAGATCTTTTCCTGTAATTGATATCTAATCTTACAGCGTTGTGGTCAGAAAAGGTAGTTGATACAATTTCAATTTTCTTAAATTTACCAAGGCTTGATTTGTGACCCAAGATATGATCTATCCTGGAGATAGTTCCATGAGCACTTGAGAAAAATGTGTATTCTGTTGTTTTTGGATGGAATGTCCTATAAATATCAATTAAGTCCATCTTGTTTAATGTATCACTTAAAGCTTGTGTTTCCTTATTTATTTTCATTTTGGATAATCTGTCCATTGGTGAAAGTGGGGTGTTAAAGTCCCCTACTATGAATGTGTTACTGTCAATTTCCCCTTTTATGGCTGTTAGTATTTGTCTTATGTATTGAGGTGCTCCTGTGTTGGGTGCATAAATATTTACAATTGTTATGTCTTCTTGGTTCCATCCCTTGATCATTATGTAGTGCCTTGTCTCTTGTAACAGTCTTTATTTTAAAGTCTATTTTGTCTGATATGAGAATTGCTACTCCAGCTTTCTTTTGATTTCCATTTGAATGGAATGTCTTTTTCCATCCCCTCACTTTCAGTCTGTATGTGTCCCTAGGTCTGAAGTGGGTCTCTTGTAGACAGCATATATACGGGTCTTGTTTTTGTATCCATTCAGCCAGTCTGTGTCTTTTGGTGTGAGCATTTAATCCATTTACATTTAAGGTAATTATCAATATGTATGTTCCTATTCCCACTTTCTAAATTGTTTTGGGTTTGTTATTGTAGGTCTTTTCCTTCTCTTGTGTTTCTTGCCTAGAGAAGTTCCTTTATCATTTGTTGTAAATCTATTTTGGTGGTGCTGAACTCTCTCAGCTTTTGCTTGTCTGTAAAGGTTTTAATTTCTCCATCAAGTCTGAATGAGATCCTTGCTGGGTACAGTAATCTTAGTTGTAGGTTTTTCCTCCTTCATCACTTTAGATATGTCCTGCCACTCCCTTCTGGCTTGCAGAGTTTCTGCGGAAAGATCAGCGGTTAACCTTATGGGGATTCCCTTGTGTGTTATTTGTTGTTTTTCCCTTGCTGATTTTAATATGTTTTCTTTTTATTTAATTTTTGACAGTTTGACTAATATGTGTCTTAGCGTGTTTCTCCTTGGATTTATCCTGTATGGGACTCTCTGTGCTTCCTGGACTTGATTAACTATTTCCTTTCCCATATTAGGGAAGTTTTCAACTATCATCTCTTCAAATATTTTCTCAGTCCCTTTCTTTTTCTCTTCTTCTTCAGGGACCCCTATAATTCGAATGCTGGTGCGTTTAATGTTGTCCCAGAGGTCTCTGAGACTGTCCTCAGTTCTTTTCATTCTTTTTTCTTTATTCTGCTCTGCAGTAGTTATTTCCACTATTTTATCCTCCAGGTCACTTATCCATTCTTCTACCTCAGTTATTCTGCTATTGATCCCTTCTAGAGTATTTTTAATTACATTTATTGTGTTGTTCATCGTTGCTTGTTTCCTCTTTAGTTCTTCTAGGTCCTTGTGAAATGTTTCTTGCAGTTTCTCTATTCTATTTCCAAGATTTTGAATCACCTTTACTATCATTATTCTGAATTCTTCTTCAGGTAGACTGCCTATTTCCTCTTCATTTGTTAGGTCTGGTGGGTTTTTATCTTGCTCCTTCATCTGCTGTGTGTTTTTCTGTCTTCTCATTTTGCTTATCTTACTGTGTTTGGGGTCTCCTTTTTGCAGGCTGCAGGTTCGTAGTTCCCGTTGTTTTTGGTGTCTGTCCCCAGTGGCTAAGGTTGGTTCAGTGGGTTGTGTAGGCTTCCTGGTGGAGGGAACTAGTGTCTGTGTTCTGGTGGATGAGGCTGGATCTTGTCTTTCTGGTGGGCAGGTCCACATCTGGTGGTGTGTTTTGGGGTGTCTGTGGCCTTATTATGATTTTAGGCAGCCTCTCTGCTAATGGAGGTTCCTCTGTGAGACTAGAGAGGCCACACTCCTTAGTAATGATCCAGAGAACTAAGTAAATTAGTAATCCTTCTACCCTTCTCTCGCCCTGCTTAGGGCTAAGGATAAGAACAAATGGAGCCGACCAGGTCCTGACTGGCCCTCCTGTGTACTTTCCTGCATCATCTTGCTGCATGTTTCCCATCACTCACTAAGCTCGCTACTCTTGGCTTCTCAGATGTGACAAGCCACCACCTCCCAAAAGGGTGACACATGCTGTTTCCTCTACAAGGAAAGCCCTTTTCCTGCCTTCCTTGACTGAGCTAAGACCTTAACTTTCTTCAGATCTTCAAACTATTTTTACCTCCTTTTCAGACTTACCTGAGTAGTAGATATCCTATTCATTAAGATATACATTTCATTTTTACATTTATTTGTGGAATTCTAATTAATGTTTATCTCCCCTATTCAGACATAAGTGCTATGAAGGCAGGCTTCATGTCTTTTTTATTTTCTTTCTTACCATTCTATCCTCAGTACTTGATGAACAAATGAATATAATCCAGAACATGAAGGGTGAATCAATGTGAAAAAAATGTTTTCTCTCACTAGTAAAATAATGCAAATTAAAATGGTGAAACACTTTACTTATTGACTTTTCTCAGACTGAATACAATTGTATTTCTCCCCAGTATATAATACATGATAACAATATCTGAACCACCTAGCGATTGTTTTAAAATATATTCAATTAAAAGGCATTAAATAATGTTTTAAAATTTAACTGTTAGCCTCTTCCCAGTACGTTTCCCTCTCTTGTCAAAGCATGTACTCCTTAAGCATGTACTCCACCAGTTCTGTGTTAGTAACCAATAATTTTGTTGAACAATGGAAAGAAGGCATAAAATTACTGTAGAGTTACTTTTAAAAGATTGTATGATTATTTTTCAACATAACTGTCTTGGTATGAATTTTGCAACAATGTTAAAAGTACAATATTCTTCTCAAATTTTTCTCAAGTTAAACATTTTCCAATATATTTGTAATATGAAGAGCTTGGTAAGCCCTTGATCTGAAACTCAAGACGAACAATAACCCTTAGATACTTCACATTTATGTTGACAGTGACCTGTCACAAGACTTTGGAGCTGTTTTGTTGGCGATCCCTCCTTTCCCCTCCATGTTCTCTTGCAGGAGGTAATAGATGAAAGAATATGTGTTTTGATGACAAGCAGATCTGTGTTCATATCCTCACTCTACTGCCTCTTAGCTGGGTAATCATGGGAAAAGTCACTTGATTTCTCTGAACTTTATTTTCCTAGTCTGCAAACTGTGGCTGTTTAAAACTACCTTATAGGATGTTTGCTAGAATTTAAAGTTAATGCATATTAAGTGCTTACTGTAGCACGCATGACATGCTCAATAAACTCTCATTATTATCATTATTTCATCACCATCACCAAATACATACTTCATTTTGGCTTTGGGACTGGGTACCGAATGAATTCTTTGGATTGTGAAATAATACTATGATGTACGTAGATTGGAAGGATCCTAGATTTATATGGGTTGATGAGTGTTACATGAGAGTAGAATGTTTTGAAATCTTATGTATGTCACTCTTAAATTCAGATGTCATATGATCTTTTAAATGTTTGAGAGAAGCCTTGGAGCATCTTTGAATACTGGCTTTCTTTTCTCCCATGTAATGTTGATGAAATTGTTCCCTTATCCAAGAATGTTTTTTCTTCCCGCAATAGGTGGGCCCCAGCGAGCCAGAGGAAGTGTTATTGGAAGTATTAATGATGTCGAATTTGGAATTGCTTTCCTTAACGCCACGGTAACAGATAGCCCAAACTCTGATACCAAAATAATACATGCCAGAATTACCAATGTACCTCGCAGTCTCGGTAAGTCTCTTTGCTTACAAAAGTTGTTAATAAGCCTCTTTTTAAAAACATATATTTTTCTTTTTCATCTATTATTAAAATTTCTAGAGGATGCTACTACTACATGATCAGTATAATAGTCCTTAGTTTTATCCCAGTGGTAAACACTTAAAGACACATGAGATACTGATATTTATTTTGTTGTTATTCAAGTTTATTTAGGATTCATCCTTTTGAATAACATGCTATGAATAATAATAATGGACTGTAAATATTTTGCTCTGATATCTTACTTATCCCTTTTTCTCTAGGTCCAGCAATGAGAAAGATAATTTCCATTCTAAATCCCATTTATTGGACAACGGCAAAGGAAATAGGAGAAGCAGTCAATGGCTTTACCCTCACCAATGCGGTCTTCAAGAGAGAAACCCAAGTGGAATTTGCAACTGGTTAGTACCAGCTGAACTTATTATTCTATTACTATTTAAAAATATGATTGCTTTAAATGTTGATGGTTACGAAAAATACATTATATGTTCCTACAGAGAATAATTTCAAAGTTTTGTTGCCATCTTAGCATAAATGATATAAAAGCAAGTTTATATTTTCCCATAAACTTTTACTGACGTGGGTCTATAAGAGGCCATGTGTTTTCAAATAGTATAGTGATTTTTATAGTCTGAAAGCTTTTTTTTCATCATCTTTCCTGTATCTGTTCTCTTTAAATCCTTAGAGAGGGTTTTGAAGGCCAAAGAGCAGGAAGATGAGCCATTGCTAATATTAATTAAAGGCTTTTGTCTATGAAACTGAGAGTCAATTAGGATATCTTATAGAGATTCTTTAATCAAAAAAATGGAAATGAAAACAAGCAAATCTAAACACTTTTCGCTTTATCCTTAGTCTTAATACTTATTAGCAATTCATGGCCCTTTCCAAGGGTCTACAGCTTTTTATAGACCTCCATTTCTAACATCTTTGAAGGTGGTCAGCTCAGCAGCAGTGATCTTTGAGAAAGAAGGGCTGAGGGAGGGCATAGCTTTAATAAGCCCAGAAGACATGTGGGTCTCTGTATGGCAATCCACTTACAAAGATGCCCCTTTGCTACTTCTTATTTTTCTTTAAGCATTTTTAAAATATTTATTTATTTGGCTGCACCAGGTCTTAGTTGTGGCACATGGGATATCCTGCACGCGGCAATGAAGATCCCCTTTGCAACTTCTTAAAGCATCCAAAAGAACAAAGCCCTGGGGCCAGACTTGTGGCTATTGCCAGTCTGCCTGGCCAAGCTTTCTATCCCTTCTCACAGACAAGCGATCCATTTTTGTAGAACTGCCTTTCTCTTGCTTGTGAGTTAAAAGTGTGGAATCCTTCACCTAATCATAGGCTACATTTTTGCCACAAAAAAAGAGATTTTAGAATCAACTTAATTCAGTCAACCTAAGTCTTTAATTTGGGGACGAAGTGGTAATTTAATTCTCTTATGATCTGTGTTTAATCAAGTTTGAAGTACAATAACAAAGCTGAACTGGTATATAAAGTAAATCCGCTCTGTGCTTACACAAACCATATATATATATTACTATTGAAATGAACGAATTCTAATTCCTAGGAGAAATCTTGCGGATGACTCACATTGCCCGGGGCTTAGATTCCGATGGAGCTTTGCTGGTAGATATCGTTGTGAGTGGCTATGTCCTGCAGCTGCAGTCACCTGCTGAAGTCACTGTGAAGGTAAAATGCTAGGATAACTTGCCTTCGCTGTTTATTGGAGTAACAATAAGAGTAGGAGTAAAAGAGTGCAGAAAACTTGTGTAGTTTCCCTTGTTCATTTTGGGGAGTAAATGTCTAAACCACTGAAGTTAGGAATGGCTATCTGGTCTTTGTTTAAAAATCTTTACAGACAGGTCTTTATAAGCTCTTAGTAGTTTTATTACCCTGCTTATCAGGACCAAGATCACAGCTTTGTTGATTTAAGCCATTTGTTTAACTTTCTGTAGACAAAGAGAATACTAATTCTTGCATTAAAGTTTTTGTAGACCATCCTTAGAAGTATTCCAGAAATTAAAGAATGGTAACAATCACCCTTTCACATTTTTTTTGACCTACAACTGAGTCCCTTATTAAACTATAACTTATGACACTAAAATTATGAAACTAAGGTATTTACAATTAAAAGGTTCAAATTTTAGTTCCTGAACACTACTGTACAATTACAATTTTATTTAGAATTATATATTTTTATCCCCTAAGCCTTTTTTTTTTTTATCTCATTCTACATCTCATAGTACCCTCAAGAAAAAAAAATAGGATGAGCCATGCTAATCCTCAAATCTGTACTGTCTTTCTTAGGATTACACAGAGGACTACATTCAAACAGGTCCTGGGCAGCTGTATGCCTACTCAACCCGGCTGTTCACCGTTGATGGCATCAGCGTCCCATACACATGGAACCACACTGTTTTCTATGATGAGGCACAGGGAAGAATGCCTTTCTTGGTAGAAACACTTCATGCATCCTCTGTGGAATCTGACTACAACCAGTTAGAAGAGACATTGGGTTTTAAAATCCATGCTTCAATTTCCAAAGGTAATTTGGTTACAGGAAAGTACAGCTCTTTAAGCTATGCAGTCCTTTCTAAATGGGTAAAAGAATCGCATTGATGCCATTCAAAATAAGGATATTAAGGTATAGACTGAACACGATAACATGTTTTTCATGTGTGTTGCCCACGTTTCGTAGGTGAAGTCCTGTGGTAAGGCCAATCCCATTGGCATTCTAGTACATTTAGTTTACTAATAGGCATCTTCAGATGGCATAGTGGAGTTGTTACTGTTCTAGCCTGTATACACAGAGAGGTTTAAAAATATATCCTCTGTCAACGATTTTTCTTTGGGTAATAAAGTCCATTTGTTCTTGTTCTGAATCTTATATTTGACAGAATTTTTTTAATTCCTGAAGCATGATGTAAAGGTGTATCTTCCTAAACTAGCCAAAAAAAGTTTCCATATTTTAAAAGCAGCTTTTAAAACCCGGGAGGCAATCATTTCAGCTGTCATTTATTGTTCTTGGAAATTATAACTTTTGAACTGCTTTCCCTTGATCTCAGCAGTCTCCCTATGCTGTGTGGTGCTTTGATGTGTCTATACTCTGAGATTTCCTTTTCAGTTGTAAGAGGCAACATGACAATTAGCATTCCATATCCTGCGGGGTTTTGATGCTAGGAGATACTTGCATGTGGTTATGTTATAGGCACTAACTGTTTGAATGACTTTAGCTTTGAACTTTAGGCTCCCATGAGACACTTCAAATGATTCAGAGTGGCCTGGTGAATGTATGTGTTTTGCTTTGTGCTGGCTTTCCTAAAATAGATGCAAGTAGATTTTAACCATCATTTTGCTTATCATGCGCAGCACATACACTTAAAATTCATTTTCACTGTTTACTCTTGCTTTCATCAGTTGTGCATGTGACTGTTTTCTTCTTCAGCATCTATCAGAACTGCTTCATCAAATTTAAGGTCATAGTAATGTAGGAGTATATTCACATTTTTTTTGAGCTAATCACAGATTCACAAAGCCTCATAGCCAGTAGAACCCCATAGCCCTACACCTACTCCAACCACATGTCACCACCACCTCATTTTACTATCGTCATGCATGTTAAGGTAACTTGGACAAAAGAAAAGAGCCACTGGAATGAAGAATTATGTTTTCTTTTCCCCAGTAATACTTACTTTTCAAAGTTAACCTCTGTTTCTACTTTTTCCAGTACTCCATATAATTTTTTAAAAGATAACTTAGCACAAGACTTTAGTTAAAAATGAATTTATATCATCTGGGACCAGAGACATTAAAGTGATTTTTGAAAAGTCATGTACACTTTCTACCCAGTCGTGCTTGAAGGTCTTTATGGTTTAAGACCTTCCTTGGGACTTGGGTCCCACAATAGAAGGAAACATTATAGGACATTTAAAACCCCTTACTATCCTTGGATGCTATGATTCTATGAATTACATCTGATGTAGGTGCCCATTTGTTGTTGATATTGTTCCTGTGAGTTGCAAGAATTGTATACCTGCAATTTCTTTGACCACCAGGGAGCAAGCTTGCATTCTTAGTTGCTTGACCAGCATGTTCTTTCTCTTTGTTGGGTCTAGACTAAACCTATGGTTACAATGCAATTGGAATTGCAGAGAGCTTGAAGAAAGTTCAGATTTCTAGGTACAAAGATTTTAGTTTAGCTAGTCTAAGGTAGGGCCTTGGAGTCTGTATTTTTAACACAGCCCCTAAATGATTCTATTGTTACCGGTCTTTACTCTGGCATTTGGAAACTACTAGTCAAGACAATTCACAAATATAGAAATTTTTTAAAATTATATGAATTTATATCTTTAAAATTAAATGATTCTATTGTAAGCAGTCTTTACTCTGGCATTTGGAAACTACTAGTCAAGACAATTCACAAATATAGAAATTTTTAAAAATTATATGAATTCATATCTTTAAAATTAAATTATTTTCAAAATATAGTTATAAAAAATATTTATAGTTTTACAAATTAATCAGAAGGAGATAAAAGAAATTTAACTACAAATAAAATTTTTAAAGCTTCCTCATGGGAGAAAAACAAAATGTATAGTTTTTCTTTGTGTATATTTAAACTTATTTGCATTACATATTATGGACAACTATGATTACCCTTAATATATATAAGAACCTTAAAAATCAATAAGAAAAAGGCAAATACCCCAATAGAAAAATACATAATCTGTGAACAGGAAATTCACAAAGGAAGAAATAATAATGACAAAATAAATGTGAAAAACTGTACCTCATTAATAAGCAGAGAAATGTAAATTAAAACAATGAGGTTCCATTTTCCAGTTATGATTGTCAGAGATTAAAATATAGGATAACCACTCAGTAGTGGAGAGGTATAGGAAACAAATACCCTCCTACACTGCCAGCAGAGATTGTAGATTTGACATTTCTGGAAAACAGTATGTATCAGTAGCCTCTCAAATGTTCACATCTTTTTAGTTATCTCATTCTAGGAGTCTGCCCTAAGAAAATCACAGAAATGGCCAAGAATAAATGTCCTGAAAGAGGTAAATATGTAAATGATGGCACAGATGTATGATAAACTCTTAAACTAAATATTCCTTCAAAAGTATTCTAATGGTTGCTTATTTATTCATTTAAAAATATTTATTGAGTACCTACTGTATACCAGATACTGCTCTAGGTATTGACAATATAGCGATAAACAAGTGACAAAGGAGAATGTACATGACATAACAATCATTGAAAAAATAGTACACAATATGATCCAAACCTGGGTTGCCCACATCACAGTGATTGTAAGGAAACCTTTATACTGGTTAAAAACACAGATTCCCAGGCTTCTTCCTTGGCAATTCTGACTGGGGTAGGACCAGAGGGATCTATATTTTTAATAAGCTCTCCAAGAGATTTTACGATCAGTAAAGTTTGGCAACTGTTAGTCTGTAAAGGATCCTAACTTAATTTTTTGTAGTATATACTGATGGAAGGGACTGCAGGGAAAAGCACCAAAATCTTGGCAGTAGTTTGTTCCAAGTGACAAGGTTACAGGGAATTTTATACTTTTTAAAGTTTCTACAATTATACATTACTGTAACACAAACAAATATTTTGTATTGTCTCCCTACTATATCAAAAAGTAAATCATAATATAATTCAAAATAACATGATTTAATTACAACAGAAAGAATAAATAAAAGGAAAATAGTTGATAACAAAATATTATGTATTTCAATATGAAAATCTTTAGACATTACTACACTGGAAGTTAAGAGAGAAGTATTTACATGGCTGAACCAATATTTAGAGGCCCAGTGTGATTTTTTTAAAAAAACATTGAGTAATTCTTGGTAATGTTCTGAATAAAACAATGTACAATCAACCACCCATTTATATGACAGCTGCATTTCTGGAAAGTTCATTGTATATTTTAATCACACAAAGAAACCATTTAATATATGGAAGATGGGTTCTAGCCTTAGATAATTACAAACAGCTTTCTCGCTTCCATGACAATTTTTCAGGGCAAGGGACACATCTTCATCTTGCATCGTTATCCCACACATTGCAATACTTAAAACCTTCCCCAGGGTCTTCCCCACTCCCTAAATTTAAATAGGCTTCCCTATTAAATCATGTCATTATAATGACAACCAAAGTCTCTCCCAAAAACCTTCCCAGATGCCACTCCATGGAAGATATCTCCCCATTTAGAACCAGAAATCTAAAGCTTCTATCAAATAATAATTTATGTTTACGTTACACATTTTTCCACAACTACGTCCCCAACACAGTGCTGTACACAACATACTGGCTGCATTAAGGAATGTTTGAATAGTAAATAAAAATGAAGCATGAATTATAATCACCACCTGAATTGTATTCTTGAGTTCAGTGGTTGAAAGTCCCACAGACTTGCATCTAAATCCTTGCTCCAGATTATCTTAGCACTTTGACTTTAAGCAGTTTACATGTCCTCAGTCTCAGATTCTTCATCTGAAAATTGGTTATGATGGGAGTAGGGCAGTTCTGAGGTTTAATTCGAAATACAGCACATGAAGCTCACAGTACTGTATGACACTCAACAATCATTTAGCAACATGCTCCGGACGTTTCTATCCCATCCATCCTGTCCCCATTCCCTTGAAGGTGCAAGAAGGCTTGGATGCTCTCAGGGTCATGTTTACACTCAGGGTGGAAATGGATCATGAACCTCTCTGCTTTCGCTTCGTGGTTTATAGCAATTTGATTGCCTAGAAATAGCAAGTAGGGCTCTAGCTTTCTAGTCAAGGAAATATTTTCATTGGAGCATGTTTCTTCCACCCTCCAAATATATAAATGTACAGAAGAGTTTTGAACAGTTTCATGTTCTCAGCAGGGCTTAAATAATATTGTAATTGAGACTCTCCAAAGTAGAATGAATCTGAAAAATTAATGAATGCCCAGACTCCCTCTATGAAGAGCACCTAAAACAATAGTAAAAATAAACAGTTTCATGCATTTAGAATTGAAGGAAAATCTAAGATAATTTCTAAGAGATTGAATATGAACTGAACATAAAATTTCCCTTGAGAGAAATCTGCTATACCTGTTATATCAATGATTGTCTTTTAAGGTATGTGTATGTGTGTGTGTGTGAGATTACTTTGTTAACTTGAAAAATGTTTCATTTAAGTTTCTGCATCTCAATAACGTTTGAAAAATATTTGCTAAACGGCTTAACACCAGTCAAAACAGAGTTACTTTCCAAGGAGATTCCCTAACCTATTTATTCTTGTTAATAGTTTTTTTTCTGACATCTAACTTATATCTATTCTATTGCTATAATGATATGCCTGTTTCTTCTTGCTTTGACTACCAGGAAGGAAAACACTTGGTTACACCCAGAAGGACTTAGACCCAGATTCTTCACAGTACAAATGGAGGAGATCTACAAAAGGAGAGGGTTTCTTCACTGGAGTTTGTTTTTCACTGGCATAGGTTATTTTAAGTGGCTTCAAAATAGCAATCCTACTTCTAGAACAAACAGAATAAGTAAATGGCTGGAAGAATAGGACTTTGCCTGTGGTTATGCCTGGCATTCATATTGATTTGGATCCTTTTTCATTATCAAAGAGTAATTAATTTTCTTTTGATTAATGTAAACAACTTAAACAGAAAATCTGCTTCCAGTGGCTGGCTGCTTGCCAACAGTCTCTGTGTTATGATTCATTTAGTTCTTGGTTGAGAAGCAGTAAAACTTTTCCGTTCTGCTTGTTTTCACCTATTGCATTTGCTGTGTCATGTGTTCCATCCTTGGCATATGTTCCCAGAGAAGATGGTCCTGGGGAGAAACAAGATGCTAATGTTCTAACAAGCCAGTTAATTTTGCTTTTCTCTCTATGGTAGGAGATCGCAGTAATCAGTGCCCCTCTGGGTTTGCCTTAGATTCAGTTGGACCCTTTTGTGCTGGTAAGTATGGAAATAAATTATTCATTTTTATTTTTTATTAAGCTGTTAATGCTACCATTTAATAGACATTTACTGTCATTTTGCTAGGTATTTAAGAATCACAACAGTCCTATAAATGTCCCATTTTACAGGTGAAGAAATTGAGATGTGAGGAAGTTAACTGCCTAAGATCACTCAGCTATCTAGTGGCAGAGCTGGATTTGAATTTAAGATAGATACAAAGCCCTTGCTCTTCCGATTAGTCCACAATCAAGTGTGTCAAGGATCATGATCAAGTAAAGGGGTAGAGGGAACACAGGGACAAAACACTGGACTTCGTCTGGCCACCTGATTGCCATGAATGTGGAACAGCAGTAATTCAACTCTAAGTCACCTAACCTGAGAATTGCTTAATCGTAGGATAGGGCTGGATTGTGGGTGGAGGACTAATGACTAAACCAGCCTTGTGCCATCCAAGTACCTGTGCAAGAGGGTCACGGATAAGTAAATAGCTAAGTAAATGACTTGAGGAGCTCAAGTTAGCATACATAGTGCCTTGCTTTTCTTTTTTTTTTTAATAAATTTATTTATTTTATTTTTGGCTGCGTTGGGTCTTTGTTGCCGCACGTGGGCTTTCTCTAGTTGCAGCAAGTGGGGGCTACTCTTTGTTGTGGTGCATGGGCTTCTCATTGTGGTGGCTTCTCTTGTTGCAGAGCACGGGCTCTAGGCATGTGGGCTTCAGTAGTTGTGGCTCATGGGCTCTAGAGTGCAGTCTCAGTAGTTGTGGCACACGGGCTTAGTTGCTCTGCAACATGTGGGATCTCCTGGATCAGGGCTCAAACCCCTGTCCCCTGCACTGGCAGGCAGATTCTTAACCACTGAGCCACCAGGGAAGCCCCATAGTGTCTTTCTTTTTGCTGATAGGCAATGTAATGTAGTATAGTGGTAAAAAGGTGGTCTTTAGAAACTACACTGCCCAGGTTCAGATCCCAGCTCTGCAAATAATGACCTATGTGACCTTGAGCAATTTACTTAACCTCTTCTGCCCAGGTTCAAATCCCAGCTCTTCGAATAATAACCTATGTGACCTTGAGCAATTTACTTAACCTTTGTTCCTCAGTTTTATCATGCAAATGAAGATAGGAATAAAAATACTTAGCTCCTAGGAATGTTGAGGAATGAGTTAATGTAGGTAAAAAGCATTTAGATCACAATAAATTATTATATCTTAGCTGTCATCATTGTTGTTTTAGAATTAATCTAACCATTTATTCACTCTCAGATAATTTGAGGACCCCAAATTAATTTTTATTTTGTGTTTCCATCCTGTGGCACTTAGAGCATTTCCTGTTACATTTGATTCATTCATTGGCCTCTATAAGCAACTCTTTTCACCAACTTTAATAACTCCTTGAAAGTAGGGCTTCTTCATACTAATTGGGTCTTTTTGTTTCTTCTTTCAGATGAAGATGAATGTGCAGCAGGGAATCCCTGCTCCCATATCTGTCACAATGCCATGGGAACTTATTATTGCTCCTGCCCAAAAGGCCTCACTATAGCTGTGGATGGAAGAACTTGTCAAGGTAGTCACAAAGCTAAGTCTAATCAACACATTTAAGCAGTGGACATGGCAGTCTCTGACCTAGGAAAAGCGTGGTAGACCAGTGCTCTTCTTTCCTACTCTTTCTGCCCCCACCTTCATTAAGTTGAAAAAGTAAGGAAGAGGGAATACTGCTCACACACTGCCTTCATATGGGGTGCTCTGTGGGCAGGAATGCCTGTAGTGACTCACTCAATCCCCACAACACAATGAGAAGAGGCAGGCAGGACTATTACCATACTCCTTTTACAGGGATAAAAGTAGGAAGGAAGAGGTTATAAAGAAATTTAGTAAATTGCACAATCATGGTATGTTAAAGAAGAACACACTTTTCTATCAGATTCCAAGTATGCTTCAAAGTTAGAACTTGTATAAGAGCCTAGTTGTATAATAAACTAAAAATGATGAAAAGAAAAAAGGATTTCTCCCTCTATGCCCAAGGAGACCCCCTTCTAAATGCTAAAGAGAGAGAGAGCAGGGGCATAGGAGTAACTTTTATGGAATGTCCAGTATGGACTGGGCACCTCATAAACATTATTTAATTTTCAAAGCAATGCTGAGAGGTGGATATTATTATCCTCATTTTACAGATGAAAAAACTGAGATGTCAGAAAGGAGAAGTACCTTTTTTCAGCCACCTAATTTATAAGTGGTCTGTTGGATGGCTTGGTCTGTGAAGACATCACACTGTCCTGCTGTGAGCTTGTCAGCTACTCAACCCACCTGAAATGACACACCCCCAAAATTCGCCATTTTTGCTCTTGTATATTTCAAGTGTCATTCATTGCTTTTCTTATCCCTGTTTCACAACAGGTTCTTTGGTTGGTTTTCTTCAGTTCCCCCTAGTTGAATGACTCACTTTGTTGCAGATATTGATGAGTGTGCTTTGAGTGGACACACTTGCCATGCCGGTCAGGATTGTGACAATACCATTGGATCCTATCACTGTGTGGTCCACTGTGGAATTGGCTTTCGAAGAACCAGTGATGGGCTGAGTTGTCAAGGTATACAAATGGAGGCCCTTGCTTTATCTTCATTGTATTACAGATTAAAACCCCTGCCTGTTGAATCACTTAGAGTAAACTCTCTTTAATAGATTGAGCTTCTTAGTAAAATGTTTAAATGTAATGTGCCATGGCTATTTTAAGTATTTGTAACAAAGTGGTTTTGAATAAAACTTGCCTGTAATATTTGAGAGAAGAGATCATACAGCATGATCTTAATAGAATCTATTTAATAAAACTCATTTCATAAGACTGAATATTTACTGCAGGACTTCTTTAATAGAACTTATTATTTTAGAGCAGTTTTAGATTCACAGCAAATTTGAGTAGAACGTAAAGAGATTTTCCATATTCTCCCTGCCCCCAACTCATGCACAGCCTCCCCTGCTACCAACATCCTGCACCAGACTGGTACTTTTTTTTTTATAACCAAGGATAAACCTACATTAACACATAATTACCACCCAAAGTCCATTGTTTACATTAGAATTCACTCCTGGTGTTGTATATTCTATGGGTTTAGACAAATGAATAACGTCATATATCCTCCATTACAGTATCATACACAATAGTTTCCTTGCCCTAAAAATCTTCTGTGTTCCACCTAGTCATCCTTTCCTCCCCCACCCTCCAGAAACCACTCATCTTTTTATATATATATATATATGTATGTATGTATACATATATATATATATGTATATATACACATATATATATATGTATGTATGTATAAATTTATTTATTTTTTGGCTGCGCCGGGCTTTCTCTAGTTGCAGCAAATGGAGGCTACTCTTTGTTGCAGTGCAGTGGCTTCTGTTTGTTTCAGAGCTTGGGCTCCAGGCACGCAGGCTTCAGTAGTTGTAGCGTGCAGGCTCAGTAGTTGTGGCACACGGGCTTCAGTTGCTTCACAGCATGTGGGATCTTCCCGGACCAGGGCTCACACCCATGTCCCCTGCACTGGCAGGTGGATTCTTAACAACTGCGCCACCAGGGAAGCCCGTCATCTTTTTATTGTCTCTCTAGCTTTACCTTTTCCAGAATGTCATGTAGTTGGAATGATGCAGTATGTAGCCTTTTCAGATTGGCGTCTTTCACTTAGTAATATACGTTTAAGATTACTCTATGTCTTTTCATGGTTTGATAGCTTATTTCTTTTTAGTGCTGAAAAATAATCCATTGTGTGAATGTACCACAGTTCATATATCCATTCTACTGAAGGACATCTTGGCACTTACAAATTTTAGCAATTATGAATAAAGCTGCTATCAGGATTTTCCAGAGGAAGAAACACTGGATGCAAAATGAAATTCTTAATAGTAGAAAGAATGAATGAATTATGGTACATCTATACCATGAACCACTATGCTGCCATTAAAAAGAATGGAATGAAGCTCAACTGTTTGGCTTAGACAAATAGCCAACAACTGTTTGGCTCAGAATTTCCATGAGGCATTGTTGAGTGAGAACACAAAGATATGAAAGAGTGTATGCAACTTGTGTAGAAAAGATTATGTGACTGGAAAACAAACAATAACCAAAGAAAAAGGAAATGGATTTATATATTTAGGAAGAGATATAGGTTTACATAAAAGAGATATGTTATTATTTATATTAGATTGTTAATGTAAGTTGGCTTTGGTGGACAAGGGGAGGACAAGGGAAGCCAAGTGAAAGAAGAAGAAAAAACTGCACTAAGAAAATCTTTTAAAAGTATATGATCACAGATCAGGGAGGAGACAAGATGGCAGAGTGGAAGGACTTGAGCTCACCTCCTCTCATGAAAACACCAAAATCATGACTACCTGCTGAAGAAACATTGACAAAAATGACCTACCAAAAGAACCTACCAGAAAAGATATTCTACATCCAAAGACAAAGAAGAAGCCACAACAGGATGATAGAAGGGGTGCTTCCATGATATAATCAAACCCCATACCCACTGAGTGGGTGACTCACAAACTGGAAAATAATTATATCACAGAGGTTCTCCCACAGGAGTGATAGTTCTGAGCTCCCCATCAGGCTCCCCAGCCTGGGGGTCTGGCATTGGGAGGAGTAGCCCCCAGAACATTTGGCTTTGAACACCTTTGGGGCTTGAGTGCAGGAGCTCCACAGGACTGAGGGAAACAGAGATTCCACTCTTGAAGGGTGCACATAAGGTTTCACATGCACTGGGACCCAGGGCAAAGCAGTGACTACATAGGACCCTGAGCCAGACCTACGTGCAGGTCTTGGAGGATCTCCCAGGGAGGTGGGGGTCAGCTGTGGCTCACTGTGGGGGCAAGGACACTGGAGGCAAAGACCCCAGGGAATATTCATCAATGTGAGTTCTCCCAGAGGACTTGGCAGCAAGAACTGGCCCCACCTAACAGCCTGTAGGCTCCAGTGCTGGGACACCTCAGGCCAAACAACCAGCAAGACAGGAACACAGCCCCACCCATCAGCAGACAGACAGGCTGCCTAAAGTCATCCTGAATCCACAGCCACCTTTAAACACACCCCTTGACATGGCCCTGCCCAGAGGGACAAGACCCAGCTCAACCAGCAGTGGGCAGGCACCAGTCCCTCCCATTAGGAAGCCTGCACAAGCCTCTGGACCAACCTCACCCACCAAGGAGCAGACACCAGAAGCAAGAAGAACTACAGTACTGAAGCCTGAGAAAAGGAGACCACAAACTCAGAAAGTTAGACAAAATGAGGTGGAACAGAAATATATTCCAGACACAGGAGCAAGATAAAACCCCAGAAGAACAACTAAGTGAAGTGGAGATAGGCAATCTGCCTGAAAAGACTTCAGAGTAATGAGAGTAAAGATTATCCAAGATCTCAGAAAAACAATGGAGGCACAGACTGAGATACAAGAAATGTTTAGCAAAGAGCTAGAAGATTTAAAGTCAAACAGAGTTGAACAATACAATAACTGAAATGAAAAATACACTGGAAGGAATCAATGGCAGAATAAATGAGGCAGAAGAACGAATAAGTGAGCTGGAAGAGAGATGAGTGGAAATCACTGCTGCAGAACATAATAAAGAAAAAAGAATGAAAAGAAATGAGGACAGTTTAAGAGACCTCTGGGACAACACTAAACATACCAACATTCGCATTAAAGGGGTCCCAGAAGGAGAAGAGAGAGAAAGGGCCTGGGAAAATATTTGAAGAAATAATAGCCAAAAACTTCACTAACATGGGAAAGGAAACACTCACTCAAGTCCAGGAAGCACAGAGTCCCATACAAGATAAACCCAAGGAGGAACACACCAAGACACATATTAATCAACTTGACAAAAATTAAACACAAAGAGAAAATATTAAAAGCAACAAATAACATACAAGGGAATCCCCATACAGTTATCAGCTGATGTTTTAGCAGAAACTCAGCAAGCCAGAAGGGAGTGGCACGATATATTTAAAGTGATGAAAGGGAAAAACCTACAGCCAAGAATACTCTACCCATCAAGGCTCTTGTTCAGATTCAATGGAGAAATCAGAAGCTTTACAGACAAGCAAAAGTTAAGAGAATTTAGCACCACCAAACCAGCTTTACAACAAATGCTAAAGGAACTTCTTTAGGCAGAAAAGGCCACAACTAGAAACAAAAGAATTATGAATGGGAAAGCTCACCAGTAAAGGCAAACATTCTGTAAAGGTAGCAAATCATCTACACACAAATATGACATCAAAACCAGCAATCGTGAGGAGAGTACAAATGCAGTACATTAGAAATGCATTTGAAATTCAGAGACCAGCAACTTAAAATAATCTTATATATATATATATAGAGAGAGAGAGAGAGAGAGATTGCTATATCAAAACCTCATGGTAACCACAAACCAAAAATCTACAATAGATACACATACAAAAAAGAAAAAGCAATCCAAACACAACTCTAAGATAGTCATCAAATCACAACAGAAGAGAACAAAAGAGAAATGAAGGAAAATGATGTACAAAAACAAATCCAAAACAATTAACAAAATGGCAATAAGAACATTAATATCGATAATTACCTTAAATGTAAATGTATTAAATGCTCCAACCAAAACACATAGATTGGCTTAATGGATACAAAAGCAAGACCCATACATATGCTGTCTACAAGAAACCCATTTCAGACTAAGGGACACGTACAGACTGAAAGTGAGACGTTGGAAAAAGATATTCCAGGCAAACAGAAACCAAAAGAAAACTAGAGCAGCAAAACTCATATCAGACAAAATAGACTTTAAAATAAACACTGTTATAAGAGACAAAGAAGGACACTACCTAATGATCAAGGGATCGATTCAAGAAGAAGATATAACAATTGCAAATATATATGCACCCAACATAGGAGCACCTCAATATGTAAGACAGATGCTAACAGCTATAAAAGGAAAAATCGACAGTAGCACAATAGTAGTGGGGGACTCTAACACCCCCCTTGCCTCAACGGACAAATCACTCAGAGAGAAAATCAATAAGGAAACACAGCCCTTAAATGACACATTAGACAAGATGGACTTAATATTTAAGCACTCCACCCAAAAGCAGCAGAATACACATTCTTTTCAAGTTCACATGGAACATACTCCACAATAGATCACATGCTGTGCCAGAAAGCAAACCTCAGTAAATTTAAGAAAACTGAAATTAAACATCTTTAACAACCACAATGCTATGAGATTAGACATCAACTACAAGAAAAAAAACTGCAAAAAACAGAAACACCTGGAGGCTAGATAATATGTTACTAAACAACCAATGGATCACTGAAGAAATCAAAGAGGAAATCAAAAAATACCTAGAGACAAATGAAAACAGAAACACAACAATCCAGCAACTTTGGGATGCAGCAAAAGCAGTTTACGAGGGAAGTTTATAGCAATACAATGTTACCTCAAGAGACAAAAATCTCAAAAAATCAACCTAACCTTACACCTAAAGCACCTAGAAAAAGAAGAACAAACAAAAGCCAAAGTTAGTAAAAGAAAAGAAATCATAAAGATCAGAGCAGAAATACATGAAATAGAGATGAAGAAAACAATAGAAAAGATCAAAGAAACTAAAAGCTGGTTCTTTGAAAAGATGAAAATTGATAAAACTTTAGACAGACTCATCAAGAAAAAAAAGGGAAAGGGCCCAAATCAATAAAATTAGAAATGAAAAAGGAGAAGTTACAATGGGCACCACAGAAATAAAAAGGATCCTGAGACTACTACAAGCAACTAGATGCCAATAAAATGGACAACCTAGAAGAAACAGACGAATTCGTAGGAAGGTACCATCTCCCAAGACTGCATCAGGAAGAAATAGGAAATATGAACAGACCAATCACAAGTACTGAAGTTGAAACTGTGATTTAAAAACTTCCAACAAACAGAAGTCCAGAACCAGATGGTTTCAGAAGCAAATTCTATCAAACATTTAGAGAAGAGTTAACACATATCCTTTGGAAACCGTTTCAAAAAGTTGCAGAAGAAGGAACACTCCCAAACTCATTCTACAAGTCCAGCATCACCCTGATACCAAAACCAGATAAAGATACTACAAAAAAAGAAGATTACAGGCCAATATCACTGATGCACATAGACGCAAAAATCCTCAACAAAACACTAGCAGACTGAATTCAACAATACATTAAAAGGATCATACACCATGATCAATTGGGATTTATCCTAGGGATACAAGGATTTTTCAGTATGCACAAATCAATCAGTATGATACACCACAGTAACAAACTGAAGAATAAAAGCCATATGATTATCTCCATAGATGCAGAAAAACTTTTGACAAAATTCAACACCCCTTTATGATAAAAATGCTCCATCCAGAAAGGGGGCATAGAGAGAACCTACCTCAACATAGAAAGGCCATATATGACAAACCCACAGCTAACATTGTACTCAGTGGTGAAACTGAAAGCATTCCTCTAAGGTCAGGAACAAGACAAGGATATCCACTCTCACCACTTTTATCCAATATACTTTTAGAAGTCCTAGCCATGGCAATCAGAGAATAAAAAGAAGTAAAAGAAATCCAAATTGGAAATCCAAAGAGTAAAAAAATCCAAAAAGTAAAACTGTTACTGTTTGCAGGTAAAGTGATACTATACATAGAAAATCCTAAAGATTTTGCTACCAGAAAACTACTAGAGCTCAATGAATTTGGTAAAGTTGCAGGATACAAAATTAATACACAGAAGTCTGTTGCATTTCTATACACTAACAATGAAAGATCAGAAAGAGAAATTAAGGAAACAGTCTCATTTACCATCACATCAAAAAGAATTAAATACCTATGAATAAGCATACCTAAGGAGGCAAAAGACCTGTACTCTGAAAATTAAAATGCTGATAAAAGAAATTGAAGATGGCACAAACAGATGGAAAGATATACTGTGGTCTTGGATTGGAAGAATCAAAACTGTCAAAATGACTATATTACTCAGAACTATCTACAGACTCAGTGCAATCCCTATCAAATTACTAATGGCATTTTTCCCAGAAGTAGAGCAAAAAAAATTTTTAATTTGTATGGAAGCACAAAAGTCCCTGAATAGCCAAAGCAATCCTGAGAAAGAAAAACAGAGCTGGAGGAATCAGGCTCCCTAACTTCAAACTATACTACAAAGCTACCATAATCAAAACAGTATAGTATTGGCACAAAAACAGAAATATGGGTCAATGGAACAGGATAGAAAGCCCAGAAATAAACCCACACAACCTATGGTCAATTAATCTATGACAAAGGAGGCAAGACTGTGCAATGGAAAAAAGACAGTCTCTTCAATAAGTGGAGCTGGGAAAACTGGACAGCTACATGTGAAAGAGTGAAATTAAAACATTCTCTAACACCATACACAAAAATGAACTCAAAATGAATTCAAGACCTAAATGTAGGACCAGATACTATAAAACTCTTAAGAGGAAAACATAGGAAGAACACTCTTTGACATAGATCGCAGCAACATCTTTTTGGATCCACCTCCTAGAGTAATGAAAATAAAAGCAAAAATAAACAAATAGGACCTAATTAAACTTAAAAGTTTTGCACAGCAAAGGAAATCATAAACAAAATGAAAACACAGCCCACAGAATGGGAGAAAATATTTACAAACAAAGTGACCAACAAGGGATAAACCTCAAAATATACAAACAGCTCATGCAGCTCAATATGAAAAAACTAACAACCTAATCAAAAAATGGGCAGAAGATCTAAATATACATTTCTCTAATGAAGACATAAAGATGGCCAAAAAGCACATGAAAAGGTGCTAAATATCACTAATTATTAGAATAATGCAAACCAAAACTCCAATGAGGTATCACCTCACACCAGTCAGAATGGCCATCATTAAAAAGTCTACAAATAATAAATGCTAGAGAGGATGTGGAGAAAAGGGAACCCTCCTACACTGTTGGTAGGAATGTAAACTGGTACAACCACTATGGAAAACTGTATGGAGAAACCATACATATATCCAGAGAAAACCATACTTCGAAAAGATGCACGCACCCCAATGTTCATTGCAGCACTATTTACAATAGCCAAGATATGGAATGGCTAAATGTCCATTGACAGAGGAATGGGTAAAGAAGATGTGGCACGTATATACAATGGAATATTACTCAGCCATAAAAAAGAATGCAATAATGCCATTTGCAGCAACATGGATGGACCTAGAGATTATCATACTAAGTGAAGTAAGTCAGAAAGAGAAAGATAAATAGCATATGGTATCACTTATACGTGGAATCTAAAAAGATGATACAAATGAACTTATTTGCAGAACAAACAGACTTCGAAAACAAACTTATGGTTACCAAAGAGGAGAGGTGGTCGGGGGAGGGATGTATTAGGAATTTGGGATTAACATATACACACTAATATATATATAAAATAGATAATTGAAAAAGACCTACTGTATAGCACACGGAACTCTACTCAATAATCCGTAATAACCTATATGGGAAAAGAATCTGAAAAAGAATGGATATATGTATATGTGCAACTGAACCACTTGGCTGTACAACTGAAACTAACACAACATTGTAAATCAACTGTAGCCCAATATAAAATAAAAATTAAACTTAAAAAACATGTTATCATATTTGTGCATTTATGTGACATGTACAGATTTTGAAAGATTAAATTAGAAAATCTGAAATAGAAAACAAAATAAGACATTGGAAATCTCGAACTTGGGAATGTAAGATTAGAACATGAAGAGCCTAAAATATGGTGAGATTGTTCTTTTGAGGGTTTGTAATAGAACAATAGAAAAGTGGCAGGAGCTTGAGGTGAGTAGAGACCTGAGAGAGGAATTTTGTTGGGATAGGAAAGATTTGATTATGTCTACAGGGTTGTGGGAAAGATGACAGTAAGGAGAAGGGCATTAAAAATACAGAAGAGGAGGGCATGATCAGTGGACCACAGTCATCGTGATGAGGAAGGAGGAGATGGGCTGCAGAGATCAAAAACTCAAATAGAGGAACTCTTCTTAAATGGAAGGACTGGTCTCCCTTTTTCTGGAATGAAAGGAAGGAAAGGGGAGAAGTTACAAAATACAGGCAGGTGCACACAAGTTTGGGGAATTCATGCCTGCAGGGGTTTTTTTCCATTGCACTATGACCCAGATGGTGTTCAGGAAGATTAATTTGGCAGTGACTACAAATGAGGAGAAAAGCTAAAGTTGCTGCAGTCATTTGAGTGCAAGGTAATAAACACCTGCATCAGACTAATAGCAGCAGAAATTGGGAAGAAGGGTCAAATTGCAAAAGTTGTTGCAGAAGACTTAACTTTATTATTATTATTTTTTTCTACCTTCAGTACTCCAGTCTGTCCTCAACATTCCAGGGCTAAAAGTTCCTAGAAACTGGAATGGGAGCCATATGGTAAATAAAATAGTTAAAATAGAGAAGTTTTGCATCAACATAGTTCTGTATCACTAGCAACCTTCTACCTTGGAGTAGTGTTGAAGAGAATAACCCTCTCCAGCAGTTAATTCTATCAATTATCTAGTAGATCCTTTGAGAGCACTTCAATTGGATTCTTTTTAGGGAAGATCTTAGACACCATGATCACTAAAATATTTAACATTTGGGATAAATTAAGCCAAGTTTTTTAACAGCATGTAAAGCAAGTTTTGTTTTCTTTAACAGATATTAATGAATGTCAAGAATCCAGCCCCTGTCACCACCACTGTTTCAATGCCATAGGAAGTTTTCACTGTGGATGTGAACCTGGGTATCAACTCAAAGGCAGAAAATGTGTGGGTAAGAAGAGGGCTATGAATTCAAAGCAGTAACATCTTTGTAACTTCTTTTTTTTTAATTTATTTTTTATACAGCAGGTTCTTATTAGTCACCAGTTTTATACACATCCGTGTATACATGTCAATCCCAATCACCCAATTCAGCAAACCACCATCCCCACCCCCCCACCGCTTTCCCCCCTTAGTGTCCATACGTTTGTTCTCTACATCTGTGTCTCTATTTCTGCCCTGCAAACCGGTTCATCTGTACCATTTTTCTAGGTTCCACATATATACGTTAATACATGATTTTTTTTTTCTCTTTCTGACTTACTTCACTCTGTATGACAGTCTCTAGATCCATCCACGTCTCAACAAATGACTCAGTTTCGTTCCTTTTTATGGCTGACTAATATTCCACTGTATACATGTACCACATCTTATTTATCCATTCAACAGTCGATGGGCATTTAGGTTGCTTCCATGAACTGGCTATTGTAAATAGTGCTGCAGTGAACATTGGGCTGCATGTGTCTTTTTGAATTATGGTTTTCTCTGGGTATATGCCCAGTAGTGGGATTGCTGGATCATATGGTAATTCTATTTTTACTTTTTTAAGGAACCTCCATACTGTCCTGCATAGTGGCTATATCAATTTACATTCCCACCAACAGTGCAAAACGGTTCCCTTTTCTCCACACCCTCTCCAGTATTTGTTGTTTGTAGATATTCAGATGATGTCTATTCTAACAGGTGGGAGGTGATCTCTCATTGTAGTTTTGATTTGCATTTCTTTAATAATTAGTGATGTTGAGCAGCTTTTCATGTGCTTCTTGGCCATCTGTATGTCTTCTTTGAAGAAATGTCTATTTAGGTCTTCTGCCCATTTTTGGATTGGGTTGTTTCTTTTTTCAATATTGAGCTGCATGAGCTCTTTATATATTTTGGAGATTAATCCTTTGTCCGTTGATTCGTTTGCAAATATTTTCTCCCATCTGAAGGTTCTCTTTTCATCTTATTTATGGTTTCCTTTGCTGTGCAAAAGCTTTGAAGTTTCATTAGGTCCCATTTGTTTATTTTTGTTTTTATTTCCATTACTCTAGGAAGTGGATCAAAAAAGATCTTGCAGTGATTTATGTCAAAGAGTGTTCTTCCTATGTTTTCCTCTAAGATTTTGATAGTGTCTAGTCTTACATTTAGGTCTCTAATCCATTTTGAGTTTATTTTTGTGTATGGTGTTAGGGAGTGTTCTAATTTCATTCTTTTACATGTAGCTGTCCAGTTTTCCCAGCACCACTTATTGAAGACACTGTCTTTTCTCCATTGTATATCCTTGCATCCTTTGTCATAGATTAGTTGACCATAGGTGTGTGGATTTATCTCTGGGCTTTCTATCTTGTGTCATTGATCTATGTTTCTGGTTTTGTGCCAGTACCATATTGTCTTGATTACTGTAGCTTTATACTACAGTCTGAAGTCATGGGGTCTGATTCCTCAAGGTCCGTTTTTTCCCCTCAAGACTGCTTTGGTTATTCAGAGTCCTTTCTGTCTCCATACAAATTTTAAGAGTTTTTGTTCTAGTTCTGGAAAACAAGCAATTGGTAATTTGATAGGGATTGCACTGAATCTCTAGATTGTTTGGGGTAGTACAGTCATTTTCACAATATTGATTCTTCCAATCCAAGAATCTAGTATATCTCTCTATCTGTTGGTATCGTCTTTAATTTCTTTCATGAGTGCCTTATACTTTTCTGCATACAGGTCTTTTGTCTCCCTAGGTAGGTTTATTCCTAGGTATTTTATTCTTTCTGTTGCAGTGGTAAATGGGAGTGTTTCCTTAATTTCTCTTTCAGATTTTTTATCATTAGTATATAGGAATGCAAGAGATTTTCTGTGTATTAATTTTGTATCCTGCAACTTTACCAAATTCATTGATTAGCTCTAGTAGTTTTCTGGTGGCATCTTTAGGATTCTCTATGTATAGTATCATGTCATCTGCAGACTGTGACAGTTTTACTTCTTCTTTTCCAATTTGCATTCCTTTTATTTCTTTTTCTTCTCTGATTGCCATGGCTAGGACTTCCAAACCTATGTTGAATAATAGTGGTGAGAGTAGACATCCTTGCCTTGTTCCTGATCTCAGAGGAAATGCTTTCTGTTTTTCACCATTGAGAATGATGTTTGCTGTGGGTTTGTCGTATATGACCTTTATTATGTTGAGGTAGGTTCCCTCTATGCCCACTCTCTGGAGAGTTTTTATCATAAATGGGTGTTGAATTTTGTCAAAAGCTTTTTCTGCATCTATTGAGATGATCATATGGTTTTTATTCTTCAGTTTGTTAATATGGTGTATCACATTGATTGATTTGTGTATATTGAAGAATCCTAGCATCCCTGGGATAAATCCCTCTTGATCATGGTGTATGATCCTTTTAATGTGTTGTTGCGCTCTGTTTGCTAGTATTTTGCTGAGGATTTTTGCATCTATATTCATCAGTGATATTGGTCTGTAACTTTTTTTTTTGGAGTATCTTTGTCTGGTTTTGGTATCACGGTGATGGTGGCCTCATAGAATGAGTTTGGGAGTCTTCTTTCCTCCACAATTTTTGGAAGAGTTTGAGAAGGATGGGTGTTAGCTGTTCTCTAAATGTTTGATAGAATTCACCTGTGAAGCCATCTGATCCTGGACTTTTGTTTGTTGGAAGATTTTTAATCACAGTTTCAATTTCATTACTTGTGATTGGTCTGTTCATATTTTCTGTTTCTTCCTGGTTCTGTCTCGGAAGGTTATACCGTTCTAAGAATTTGTCTGTTTCTTCCAGATTGTCCATTTTATTGGCATAGAGTTGCTTGTAGTAGTCCCTTAGGATGCTTTGTATTTCTACAGTGTCTGTTCTAACAACTTCTTTTTCATTTCTAATTTTATTGATTTGAGTCCTCTCCCTCTTTGTCTTGATGAGTCTGGCTAATGGTTTATCAATTTTCTTTATCTTCTCAAACAACCAGCTTTTAGTTTTATTGATCTTTGCTATTGTTTTCTTTGTTTCTATTTCATTTATTTCTGCTCTGATATTTATGATTTCTTTCCTTCTTCTAACTTTAGGTTTTGTTTGTTCTTCTTTCTCTAGTTCCTTTAGGTGTAAGTTTAGATTGTTTATTTGAGATTTTTCTTGTTTCTTGAGGTAAGATTGTATAGCTATAAACTTCCCTCTTAGAACTGCTTTTGCTGTATCCCATTGGTTTTGGATCATCATGTTTTCATTGTCAGTTGTCTCTAGGTATTTTTTCATTTCCTCTTTGGTTTCTTCAGTGATCTCGTTTATTTAGTAACATCTCGTTTAGCGTCCGTTTGTGTTTTCTACGGTTTTTTTTTTTGCCTGTAATTGATTTCTAATCTCATAGCATTGTGGTCAGAAAAGATGTTTGATATGATTTCAATTTTCTTAAGTTTACTGAAGCTTGATTTGTCAACCAAGATGTGATCTATCCTGGAGAATGTTCCATGTGCACTTTAGAAGAAAGTGTAATCTGCTGTTTTGGATGGAATGTCCTATATATATCAATTAAATCTATCTGGTCTATTGTGTCATTTAAAGCTTGTGTTTCCTTATTTATTTTCATTTTAATTATCTGTCCATTGGTGTAAGTGAGGTGTTAAACTCCCCCACTATTACTTTGTTACTGTCAATTTCCTCTTTTATAGCTGATAGCAGTTGCGTTATGTATTGAAGTGCTCCTATATTGGGTGCATATATAATCGTTATATCTTCTTCTTGGATTCATCCCTTGATCATTATGTAGTGTCCTTCCTTGTCTCTTGTAACATTCTTTATTTTAAAGTCCATTTTATCTGATATGAGTATTGCTACTCCAGCTTTCTTTTGATTTCCATTTGCATGGAGTATCTTTTTCCATCCCCTCACTTTCAGTCTGAATGTGTCCCTAGGTCTGAAGTGTGTCTTTTGTAGACAGCATATATAAGCGTCTTGTTTTTGTATCCATTCAGCAAGCCTGTGTCTTTTGGTTGGAGCATTTAATCCATTCACGTTGAACTTAATTATCAATATGTATGTTCCTATGACCCTTTTCTGAATTGTTTTGGGTTTGTTTTTGTAGGCCCTTTTCTTCTCTTGTGTTTCCCACTGAGAGAAGTTCCTTTAGCATTTGTTGTAGAGCTGGTTTGGTGGTGCTGAATAATTTAGCTTTTGTTTGTCTGTAAAGCTTTTGATTTCACCATCGAATCTGAATGAGATCCTTGCCTGGTAAAGTTATCTTGGTTGTAGGTTCTTCCCTTTCATCACTTTAAGTATATCATGCCACTCCCTTCTGGCTTGTAGGGTTTCTGCTGAGAGATCAGCTGTTAACCTTATGGGAGTTCCCTTGTATGTTATTTGTCATTTTTCCCTTGCTGCTTTCAATAATTTTTCTTTGTCTTTAACTTTTTCCAATTTGATTATTATATGTCTCGGAGTGTTTCTCCTTGCATTTATCCTGTATGGGACTCTCTGTGCTTCCTGGACTTGGGTGGCTATTTCCTTTCCCATGTTAGGGAAGTTTTCGACTATAATCTCTTCAAATATTTTCTCGGGTCCTTTCTCTCTTCTCCTTCTGGGACCCCTATAATGCAAATGTTGTTGCGTTTAATGTTGTTCCAGAGGTCTCTTAGGCTGTCTTTATTTCTTTTCATTCTTTTTTCTTTATTGTGTTCCGCAGCAATGAATCCCACCATTCTGTCTTCCAGGTCACTTATCCATTCTTCTGCCTCAGTTTTTCTGCTATTGATTCCTTCTAGTATAGCTTTCATTTCAGTTATTGTATTGTTCATCTGTGTTGATTTGTTCTTTAATTCTTCTAGATCTTTGTTAAACATTTCTTGCATCTTCTCAATCTTTGCCTCCATTCTTTTTCCAGGTCCTGGATCATCTTCACTATCATTATTCTGAATTCTTTTTCTGGAAGGTTGCCTATCTCCACTTCATTTAGTTGTTTTTCTGGGTTTTATCTTGTTCCTTCATCTGGTACATAACCCTCTGCCTTTTCATCTTGTCTGTCTTTCTGTGAATGTGGTTTTTGTGCCACAGGGTGCAGAATTGTAGTTCTTCTTGCTTCTGCTGTCTGTTCTCTGGTGGATGAGGCTACTAAGAGGCTTATGCAAGTTTCCTGATGGGAGGGACTGGTGGTGGGTAGAGCTGACTGTTGCTCTGGTGGGCGGAGCTCAGTGAAACTTTAATCCACTTGACTGCTGATGGGTGGGGCTGAGTTCCCTCCCTGTTGGTTGTTTGGCCTGAGGCAACCCAACACTGGAGCCTACCTGGGCTCTTTGGTGGGGCTAATGGCAGCCTCTGGGAGGGCTTATGCCAAGGAATACTTCCCAGAACTTCTGCTGCCAGGGTCCTTGTCCCCACGGTGAGCCACAGCCACCCCCCGCCTCTGCAAGGATACCTCCCAAAACTAGCAGGTAGGTCTGATTCATTCTCCCCTGTGGTCACTGCTCCTTCCCCTGGGTCCCGATGCACACACTACTTTGTGTGTGTCCTCCAAGAGTGGAGTCTCTGTTTCCCCCAGTTCTGTCGAAGTCCTGCAATCAAATCCCAGTAGCCTTCAAAGTCTGATTCTCTAGGAATTCCTCCTCCCGTTGCCGGACCCCCAGGTTGGGAAGCCTGACGTGGGGCTCAGAACCTTCACTCCAGTGGGTGGACTTCTGTGGTATAAGTGTTCTCCAGTGTGTGACTTACCCACCCAGCAGTTATGGGATTTGATTTTACTGTGATTGCACCCCTCCTACCATGTCATTGTGGCTTCTCCTTTGTCTTTGGATCTGGGGTATCTTTTTTGGTGAGTTCCAGTGTCTTCCTGTCGATGATTATCCAGCAGCAAGTTGTGATTCTGGTGTTCTCACAAGAGGCAGTGAGAGCACGTCCTTCTACTCCGCCATCTTGGTTCCACTCTCCCTTTGTAACTCCTTAATGGTGCCTTATCTAATCCATGTGCCATGTCCTGGGCTGGATTGTAATACCATGCATCATGTATGTGATCCATGCAAAAACGAAGTGGAAGCAAATGCTCTACATTACAGATTTCATCTTCTAATTACATAACCATTTTTTTTTAACATTTCCCCTATTTTGTTACCAATTTTTTTCACAAAATCATAATTTATATGTATATATATATATATATATACACTTATATATAATGTGTAAATATATAATTTTTCTTTTTCTAGGAGGAGGAAGTGGTTGGTATGGCTACCAGCTATGTGAAGTAATATTGTATTTTTTTTATCATAACGTTTTAAAATAAAGTGCGTTACGTAACTTGATTTAAACACTTTAACCTTACACCGTGATTATATAATCATCTGTATTAGTTTATGATATCCTTAAAATCTGAAGGTATAATTTTTATGCAAAGGCAGAAGAAATCACTTTCTCAATTTGCATTACCTATGTTCTTTCATCAAGATGTAAATGAGTGTAGACAGAATGTATGCAGACCAGATCAGCACTGCAAGAACACCCGCGGTGGCTATAAATGCATTGATCTTTGCCCAAACGGAATGACCAAGGCAGAAAACGGAACCTGCATTGGTGAGTGTCTGGCTGTCTCAGCTACTGTGATCCATTTACCATCAACAAGCCAAATAAGGCATTCATTCTTAAAATAAATGATTAGAATAAATATAATCTAACAAGGAAATATCTTTTTCTATAGGTGTTTTACTCCCGACTTCTAGTATTGTTGAGCTCTGGGGTCCCAAGGTCATGGCTATACCAGGAAATGAAAGCTCACCAGGGAGATTTAGCCCATTTTCAACTCCCATCAGTTACACAATTGGTTTATATAGTTTCATATCCACATACATTAATATTATGTCATATAATTTCTAATATGAAATTTAGCATATATATTAAGAATTTTGTTGGAAGGGTTTAGAAAAAAAATATGTTTCTAGAGATTTACTAAAAATTCAAAATAGAAAAAACAACGATCACATCCTCCCCACGACCTCCTCCAAAAGCCGGAACAATAGATTCTTTGAAGACAGCCCAGCTCAGGGACATCTGTGTCTGAAAGCACTGGAAACCTTCACTGAATCACTCAGAGACTTTCCGGTCCAACATCTCACAGCGTTGCTGTAACTTCAATAAACTATATACCAGTCTGAGCCGTGTGGATTAAAGGCTCTTGGTGCTGCAGCCAGGAGTCAGTGCTGTGCCTCTGAGGTGGGAGAGCCAACTTCAGGACACTGGTCCACAAGAGACCTCCCAGCTCCACATAATATCAAACAGCAAAACTCGCCCAGAGATCTCCATCTCAACACCAGCACCCAGCTTCACTCAATGACCAGCAAGCTACAGTGCTGGACACCCTATGCCAAACAACTAGCAAAACAGGAACACAACCCCACCCATTAGCAGAGAGGCTGCCTAAAACCATAATAAGTCCACAGACACCCCAAAACACACCACCAGACGTGGACCTGCCCACCAGAAAGACAAGATCCAGCCTCATCCACCAGAACACAGGCACTAGTCCCCTCCACCAGGAAGCCTACACAACCCACTGAACCAACCTTAGCCACTGGGGACAGACACCAAAAACAACGGGAACTACGAACCTGCAGCCTGCAAAAAGGAGACCCCAAACACAGTAAGATAAGCAAAATGAGAAGGCAGAAAAACACACCGCAGATGAAGGAGCAAGATAAAAACCCACCAGACCTAACAAATGAAGAGGAAATAGGCAGTCTACCTGAAAAAGAATTCAGAATGATAGTAAAGATGATCCAAAATCTTAGAAATAGAATAGACAAAATGCAAGAAACATTTAACAAGGACCTAGAAGAAAGAAAGATGAAACAAACAATGATGAACAACACAATAAATGAAATGAAAAATACTCTAGAAGGGATCAATAGCAGAATAACTGAGGCAGAAGAACAGATAAGTGACCTGGAAGATAAAATAGTGGAAATAACTACTGCAGAGCAGAATAAAGAAAAAAGAATGAAAAGAACTGAGGACAGTCTCAGAGACCTCTGGGACAACATTAAACGCAGCAAGATTTGAATTATAGGGGTTCCAGAAGAAGAAGAGAAAAAGAAAGGGACTGAGAAAATATTTAAAGAGATTATAGTTGAAAACTTTCCTAATATGAGAAAGGAAATAGTTAATCAAGTCCAGGAAGCACAGAGAGTCCCATACAGGATAAATCCAAGGAGAAATACGCCAAGACACATATTAATCAAACTGTCAAAAATTAAATACAAAGAAAGCATATTAAAAGCAGCAAGGAAAAAACAACAACTAACACACAAGGGAATCCCCATAAGGTTAACAGCTGATCTCTCAGCAGAAACTCTGCAAGCCAGAAGGGAGTGGCACGATATATTGAAAGTGATGAAGGAGAAAAACCTGCAACCAAGATTACTCTACCCAGCAAGGATCTCATTCAGATTTGATGGAGAGATAAAAACCTTTACAGACAAGCAAAAGCTGAGAGAGTTCAGCACCACCAAACCAGCTTTACAACAAATGCTAAAGGAACTTCTCTAGGCAAGAAACACAAGAGAAGGAAAAGACCTACAATAATGAACCCAAAACAATTTAGAAAATGGGAATAGGAATATACATATCAATAACCTTAAATGTAAATGGACTAAATGCTCCCACAAAAAGACACAGGCTTGCTGAATGGATACAAAAACAAGACCCATATATATGCTGTCTACAAGAGACTCACTTCAGACCTAGAGACACATATAGACTGAAAGTAAGGGGATGGAAAAAGATATTCCATTCAAATAGAAACCAAAAGAAAGCTGGAGTAGCAATTCTCATAACAGACATAATAGACTTTAAAATAAAGACTATTAGAACAGACAAAGAAGGACACTACATAATGATCAAAGGATCGATCCAAGAAGAAGATATAACAATTGTAAATATTTATGCACCCAACATAGGAGCACCTCAATACATAAGGCAAATACTAACAGCCATAAAAGGGGTAATCGACACTAACACATTCAGAGTAGGGGACATTAACACCCCACTTTCACCAATGGACAGATCATCCAAAATGAAAATAAATAAGGAAGCAAAAGTTTTAAATGCTACATCAAACAAGATGGACTTAATTGATATTTATAGGACATTCCATGCAAAAACAACAGAATACACATTTTTCTCAAGTGCTCATGGAACATTCTCCAGGATAGATCATATCTTGGGTCACAAATCAAGCCTTGGTAAATTTAAGAAAATTGAAATTGTATCAAGTATCTTTTCCAACCACAACGTTATGAGACTAGATATCAATTACAGGAAAAGATCTGTACAAAATACAAACACATGGAGCTAAACAATGTACTACTTAATAACGAAGTGATCACTGAAGAAATCAAAGAGGAAATAAAAAATACCTAGAAACGAATGACAATGGAGACACGACAACCCAAAACCTATGGGATGCTGCAAAACCAGTTCTAAGAGGGAAGTTTATAGCAATACAATCCTACCTTAAGAAACAGGAAACATCTCGAATAAACAACCTAACCTTGCACCTAAAGCTATTAGAGAAAGAAGGAAAAAAAACCCCAAAGCTACCAGAAGGAAAGAAATCATAAAAATCAGATCAGAAATAAATGAAAAAGAAATGAAGGAAACGATAGCAAAGATCAATAAAACTAAAAACTGGTTCTTTGAGAAGATAAGCAAAATTGATAAACCATTAGCCATACTCATCAAGAAAAAAAGGGGAAGACTCAAATCAATAGAATTAGAAATGAAAAAGGAGAAGTAACAACTGACACTGAAGAAATACAAAAGATCAGGAGGGATTACTACAAGCAACTCTATGCCAGTAAAATGGACAACCTGGAAGAAATGGACAAATTCTTAGAAATGCACAACCTGCCAAGACTGAACCAGGAAGAAATAGAAAATATGAACAGACCAATCACAAGCACTGAAATTGAAACGGTGATTAAAAATCTTCCAACAAAAGCCCACGACTAGATGGCTTCACAGGCGAATTCTATCAAACATTTAGAGAAGAGCTAACACCTATCCTTCTCAAACTCTTCCAAAATATAGCAGAGGGAGGAACACTCCCAAATTCATTCTACGAGGCCACCATCACCTTGATACCAAAACCAGAGTAGGATGTCACAAAGAAAGAAAACTACAGGCCAATATCACTGATGAACATAGATGCAAAAATCCTCAACAAAATACTAGCAAACAAAATCCAACAGCACATTAAAAGGATCATACACCATGATCAAGTGGGGTTTATCCCAGGAATGCAAGGATTCTTCAATATACGCAAATAAATCACTGTGATAAACCATATTAACAAATAGAAGGAGAAAAACCATATGATCATCTCCATAGATGCAGAGAAAGCTTTCAACATAATTCAACACCCATTTATGATAATACCCTGCAGAAAGTAGGCAAAGAGGGAACTTTCCTCAACATAATAAAGGCCATATATGACAAACCCACAGCCAACAGCATCCTATATGGTGAAAAACTGAAAGCATTTCCGTCAAGATCAGGAACAAGGCAAGGCTGCCCACTGTCACCACTCTTATTCAACATAGTTTTGGAAGTTTTAGCCACAGCAATCAGAAAAGAAAAGGAAATAAAAGGAATCCAAATCGGAAAAGAAGTAGTAAAGCTGTCACCGTTTGCAGATGACATGCTACTCTACATAGTGAATCCCAAAGATGCTACCAGAAAACTACTAGAGCTAATCAATGAATTTGGTAAAGTTGCAGATACAAAATTAATGCACAGAAATCTCTGGCATTCCTATACACTAATGATGAAAAATCTGAAAGTGAAATCAAAACAGTCCCACTTACCATTGCAACAAAAAGAATAAAATATCTAGGAATAAACCTACCTAAGGAGACAAAAGACCTGTATGCAGAAAATTATAAGACACTGATGAAAGAAATTAAAGATGATACAAATAGATGGAGAGATATACCATGTTCTTGGATTGGAAGAATCAACATTGTGAAAATGACTCTACTACCCAAAGCAATCTACAGATTCAATGCAATCCCTATCAAACTACCACTGGCATTTTTCACAGAACTAGAACAAAAAATTTCACATAGTATGAAAACACAAAAGACCCCGAATAGCTAAAGCAATCTTGAGAATGAAAAACGGAGCTGGAGGAATCAGGCTCCCTGACTTCAGACTGTACTACAAAGCTACAGTAATCAAGACAGTATGGTACTGGCACAAAAACAGAAAGATCAATGGAACAGGATAGAAAGCCCAGAGATAAATCCACGCACATATGGTCACCTTATCTTTGATAAAGGAGGCAGGAATATACAGTGGAGAAAGGACAGCCTCTTCAATAAGTGATGCTGGGCAAACTGGACAGTACATGTAAAAGTATGAGATTAGATCACTTCCGAACACCATACACAAAAATAAGCTCAAAATGGATTAAAGACCTAAATGTAAGGCCAGAAACTATTAAACTCTTAGAGGAAAACATAGGCAGAACACTCTATGACATAAATCACAGTAAGATCCTTTCTGACCCACCTCCTAGAGAAATGGAAATAAAAACAAAAATAAACAAATGGGACCTAATGAAACATCAAAGCTTTTGCACAGCAAAGGAAACCATAAACAAGACCAAAAGACAGCCCTCAGAATGGGTGAAAATATTTGCAAATGAAGCAACTGACAAAGGATTAATTTGCAAAATTTACAAGCAGCTCATGCAGCTCAATAACATAAAAACAAACAACCCCATCCAAAAATGGGCAGAAGACCTAAACAGACATTCCTCCAAAGAAGATATACAGACTGCCAACAAACACATGAAAGAATGCTCAACATCATTAATCATTAGAGAAATGCAAATCAAAACTACAATGAGATATCATCTCACACCAGTCAGAATGGCCATCATCAAAAAATCTAGAAACAATAAATGCTGGAGAGGGTGTGGAGAAAAGGGAACACTCCTGCACTGCTGGTGGGAATGTGAATTGGTATAGCCACTACGGAGAACACTATGGAGGTTCCTTAAAAAACTACAAATAGAACTACCATATGACCCAGCAACCCCTCTACTGGGCATATACCCTGAGAAAACCATAATTCAAAAAGATTCATGTACCAAAATGTTCATTGCAGCTCTATTTAAAATAGCCCGGAGATGGAAGCAACCTCAGTGCCCATCATTGGATGAATGGATAAAGAAGAGGTGGCACATATATACAATGGAATATTACTCAGCCATAAAAAGAAACAAAATTGAGCTATTTGTAATGAGGTGGATAGACCTAGAGTCTGTCATACAGAGTGAAGTAAGTCTGAAAGAGAAAGACCAATACCATATGCTAACACATATATATGGAATTTAAGGAAAAAAATGTCATGACGAACCTAGGGGTAAGACAGGAATAAAGACACAGACCTACTGGAGAACGGACTTGAGGATATGGGGATGGGGAAGGGTGATCTGTGACAAAGCGAGAGAGAGGCGTGGACATATGTACACTACCAAACGTAAGATAGGTAGCTAGTGGGAAGCAGCTGCATAGCACAGGGAGATCAGCTCAGTGCTTTGTGACCACCTGGAGGTGTGGGATAGGGAGGGTGGGAGGGTGGGAGGGAGGGAGACGCAAGAGGGTAGAGATATGGGAACATATGTATATGTATAACTGATTCACTTTGTTATAAAGCAGAAACTAACACACCATTGTAGAGCAATTATTCCCCAATAAAGATGTTAAAAAAAAAAAAGTTCAAAATATAATTATTTTAAAACCAAATATTTTTTAAATGTCAAATCAATAACCAGGCAATAAAGTAAATTATATTTCTCCCTAAGTTTGTTCTTTGTGTGCCTATTCTGTACCAGTCAGCCATAGTTAGCAGAACTATGAGCTGCACAATATACAAAACTGAAACTGATAGCATTCCTGCTCTCATGTACTTCAATCACTGGGAGAGATCGGGCAACTCCACTCCCCTCACAAAAAAAAAAAAAAAAAAGAAGACTATTATGCAAGTTGGGATGAAATATCATAAAAGAAGTACAAATAAAATTGTACCAGAGTACTCAAAAGAATGATCATATCTAATAGGAGTGACTATCAGCAGTGTCACAGAAGTGATCACATTTAAATATAGTGTTGAATGGAATGTTAATAGATGGAGGTGTTAGAAAAAGGAAAGAAAAATAGCCCTGTATGAGGGGGAAAGAGCTGGACTTAGAGAAAACATGTTAAAATTCTTCCTCCCTTCTTGACAGCTATCTGACCTTGAACAAGTCTTAAGATGACACAGAAATTTGAGTGTAAGTTTCTCATTTTAAAAAATGGGACATTTTAAGAATTTCATACTAAAGTATTTATTAATAAAGTTAAAATCTGTCTTGGATTTGTTTCAAAATAATATAAGAGTGGGGGAGGTGTAGATATAAATGAGGGAGTATTGACCACTTATTGATACTAGTTGAGGTAAATGGAAGTTTAGTATACTTAAAAAAAACATGGGGGGGGGTGTGGACTATCAGATTTCAAAGACTCCTCAGCAATATGGATATAGGTAAATATTTTTCTTAATTCCTAAAAATAGTAGCCAACTCATAGCATCATATGCAGTTATGTGTAACTAAGTATTTTTAAGAATATTGATTCTGTAATTATGTATAAGATTAATTAGAAATGAGAGAAGCTGAAATATCAGAAGATGTTTAAGAAGCTACAGCAAAATATAGCTAAATGAGGAAATGGAAAGTGGGGATATATGGGTTTGTTTGAAGAAAGTAGAATTACCCAATCTTGGAAACAGAGAATAGGTTTAAAGATAACTCTGAGGTTCGCAGCCAGGTTGACTGGGGATAAAAGAATGCTGTTATTATAAATTAGGGAGTAGTCATAAGATACTGGAGACATGCTGAGTTTGAAGTACTAGTAAAACATGGCGATGGAGATGAGCAGCCAGCAGCTAGAAATATGGGACTGTGGATAAGTAGCAATGTGGAAATGTTGCTGTAAGTCCACATCAGCAAGCTCACTAGAGTCACTAGTATAAATAGGATGGCCAAAAAAGGAGGGATATAGCGAAGGGGGGAAAGCTGAGAAGAAAACTCTTCCCGTAGTAGGGCGCAAGAAGAGGAAAAGGGGCCCGTTAACAAGTGGCAGAGCTGGGACTTGAATCCAGGTTTTCTGACTCCAGGTCTCAACCACGTGGTGAGAAATGCAACGTTCTAAGCAATTAAAATGTTCATTTTAAATACAATGACTTGCCGCATAGCACAGGGAGATCAGCTCAGTGCTTTGTGACCACCTGGAGGGGTGGGATAGGGAGGGTTGGGAGGGAGATGCAAGAGGGAGGGGATATGGGGATATACGTATATGTATAGCTGATTCACTTTGTTATAAAGCAGAAACTAACAACATTGTAAAGCAATTATACTCCAATAAAGATGTTAATTAATAAATAAATATAATGACTTTAGGTTTTGAAATAGGAAATGTTATTGCTTTTTATTGCCCTCCATGTCTCTAGATATTGATGAGTGTAGAGATGGGACCCATCAGTGCAGATATAACCAGATATGTGAGAATACGAGAGGCAGCTATCGTTGTGTATGTCCAAGAGGTTACCGGTCTCAAGGAATTGGAAGACCCTGTATGGGTAAGTTAACAGGAACTCTTATTGAGTTATAAAGGCTGGGTAACTATTTTACCAGCTTGGTTAGAACCACTCTATCCTCAAATACTTTCTTGCTACAATTAGATTTGTAAGTTGGTTTAAGTAGTCCATTACATAAGTTGAATTACTTCTTAGAGACTTCCTGTTGAGCTCAATTTACACTGACTTTCAAGTGATAATAATAACTACTTACGGAGTGCTTACTATGCACTATACATATCAAAGTGAGGCTGTGGTATAATTACACGACAACTTAATTATGAAGATTAGCTCATTGATTATCTCTCTATGCATGTGATGTAAATGTTTGCATAGATACATTTTATTTGAATATGAAGTATATCTGTATGTACTACGAAGGTTTAGTTATGAAGGATTAAAATGTGAACACACATTTTAAGTGAATTGATAATTATTACTTTATCTACCATGTTTAGTGCATACTATATGCCATTCCCTGTGCTAAGAATCTCATTTAATTCTCCCAGTTACCTATTTGTTTCCATCTTAGTTATAGTTGAATGTAAAGTAAGGCAGGTAACGATAGTAGAAGATGTCTATGAGAAGGTAACCATATGCTTTTTTTTTAAATACATTTACAATCAAGAAACTGACCTCTAAAATTATATTTCACCTCAGAATATTTACATTTATATGCAGAAAAAAATTGTGTGAGCTTTTAAATACTAGCTTTTGGTTTGCATGCTATTATATCAATATTTTTAAAATTGGATGCCTTGGTTGTCTATTTCATTCTTTATAGCAAATTCTTCCATAAAGACTTAGTTCTGTCTTTATGTAGTCCCTAGCATAGTACTTTGCACATAGAAAATGTTTAATGTAGTATCGTTATGAATGGTTTTAAAATAAATACTTTTTAATAGCAGGAATATATATCATGCTAGTCTTCTATTTAGATATTGTAATTTGTATATAATTTAACATTTTGATCAGTCATTACAGTGACCTAGCAGAATGAAATGTGTTTATTTGTTCACTAGTTTGACTTGAAGCTGAATGTCAGAAATTGGGCTGGGGGATAAATCAGTGAAGAAGGTAGGGCCGTTGCCTTAAAGAGATTTAAAATGTTAATTTTAACTTTTGCCTACTAAAATAATTTTTAAAGCACAATTTACTACTTTTATTCTACTTATTCATATTGTTTTCTTTCATGCCACTGTGTTAATGAATTAAGGAATTTGGTTTTGATCTCTGGTCTTTATTCACTTTTTCAATTTACAAGAAGAGTTAGGAGTACATACTCTGTGTTGACCTAGGAATAGAAAGAAAAATAACTTTAATTTTTGAACTTTGAGTTTATCTTAGGAAGAATGATTCTGTATCTTCATTTCCTTCTTTTTAATTTTTTTAAGAAAATGTGCTTGATATGATTATTCATTAATAATTACTGATGCAAAAGAAACAAAGGAAAATAAAACTGTAGGTGTACATTGTACATTCTTGCATCTGAAACTTGTAATTATATGAAAGATTAGAAGCACTAGTGATCAATATTGTAATTAAATGCGAACTAGAGATCTGACTGCATTCTTCACTCCACCAACAAAATTAAGATCTATATGTTAGCTTTGAACTCTAGTTTTTCTGGATTCAAGACCACATTTTCCATTATGACCCTATATGATTCTACTGTCCATGTAAAACAATCTTCAGGGACAGTCATAGAATCTTTCTATATATTCATAGCTGAATGATGAAAGCTTTTTCAAAAGTTCACAACAGCTGAGAAATTACTGTATTCCCTGCTTTGGAGGGTAACATGATGTCTTCAGTTTGTTTCACAGACTGATTCTTTATTCCTGTGTTTTCTGTGTGTATATGTGTGTATGTTTTTTTTTTCTCTTTTTTATGTATCATGGCACACGAGCAGACATTAATGAATGTGAACAAGTGCCTAAGCCTTGTGCATATCAGTGCTCCAACACCCCCGGCAGCTTCAAGTGTATCTGTCCACCAGGACAACATTTATTAGGGGACGGGAAATCTTGCGCTGGATTGGAGAGGCTGCCAAATTATGGCACTCAGTACAATAGCTATAACCTTGCACGGTTCTCCCCCGTGAGAAACAACTATCAACCTCAACAGCATTACAGACAGTACTCACATCTCTACAGCTCCTACTCAGAGTATAGGAACAGCAGAACGTCTCTCTCCAGGACTAGAAGGACTATTAGAAAAACTTGCCCTGAAGGCTCTGAGGCGAGCCATGACACATGTATAGGTAAATGTCAGCCATATTCCATTTCCTTTCTGTGGGCTCACTTAACGGACCAGAGTCTAAGCATATATACAGCACCTGTGAGAGTTTGGGTGTTGTGAACTACATCTGATCTCAAATCTGGGATGACCCAAGTTTCAAGACATTTACTCTGGCACCTAAAACTATTACCAGTTTTATCAAATGATGTATTTACATGTGTACATTCTGATAATTTATTGTTTTGTTGGCAGTTTCTCTTTTTGATCACCCCTGAAAGTGTTACTAAATTTAATGCTATATAGAAATAAAATTCAGTGGCATCCAGAATATGGTTCTTAAAAAAAGAATATGCATATTGCCACCATAATATAATACTATCAGATTATGGCTTTATCTGATGGATGCCAAAGCAGTGGGTTAAAAGTGAAACTCTCAGCTACTGTGTCGACTGCTTGTTCTGTCTGCAACCAGCACTGCCCTGACTGTTGTTACACACTCCCCATGGAACCTCTCAGTTCAATTATTTTGTATATATGTAAGTCACTGAAAAGACAGTGTAAGCCAGGACAAAACTAACTTGTTTCCATTGTTCTAACATAAGTGCTTTCAGTATCTTTACCTAAACTCAAGTCTGTAATTTAATTTGTTTGCAAAAGTGAAGTGTAATTTCCAACTCAAGAATTGAGACCTTGTCTTCAGTTAAGTTGCAAACAATTCCATCTGTCATTCATTTAATTCAATTTTCTGTGAGTAGCCACAGTTTGCATGTCACTGAGCTATGCACCAAGGGGAATTAGCAAACACAAATTAGCCCCACAGTTTGTTAGAAGAAATGAGAAAGCAAAGAAAGGGAGGAGGGAGGCAAGAGGGGAGGGAAGAAGGAAATTCTGTTTAAATTTGAAGACCTATGCTAACCTCACGTTCTTGAATTTTTCTTAAGCATTCCACACGTTGCTTATTCTCTCCCAGATATGCTCTCTGTTAAACATTTTTTAGATATTTAAAAGAAATATCTTCTGACTTCCGTTTTTGTCATATCTTTTTCTACCCTTCTCCAAGCCCTGTTCCTGCATCGTTATCTTCTTAGACATGATTCCTTAGTCACTCTTAGGCGGACTCAGCTTCTCACATTATCTCCACTCAGCTGGACCTTCAAACCCTCTGGATCCTTACTCTTTAACCTTTAGTCTCTAGGCCCAGATGTTCCCAGAACTTTTCTGTCTGGCTGTCTTGAAGTACCTAAAGCGTAATATGATGCACATGGAATCTCCTCCCTGTGATGAGCTTCCTAGAACTGTGGACAGTGCTAGTTTCTTTTACTCCTTGAACTTGAAACATTCATGGGTTCATTAACAACTCTCAACATTTTGCCCCATATGGTCAAACACTACTTAATTACTAAACCTGTGGACTCCACTGTCCTTGGGAGTATGTCAAACATTGCTCTCAGCCTGCTCCAAACCATTCTTATTGGTTTTTTTCCATTGGTAATTTTTCATGCCCATTTTTACCTCTGTTAGTGAAACTTTTCACTATTTTATTGACAGAATTAACATCTGACATTTTGTCTTTCAATGTTTCTTCTAAATAGTCATTCCCACTGAAGGGTTTTCATATCCTATTAACATTCCATTCTCTGCCTTCGTCTTAGACAACTCTTCTCTTCTACCTTTACTCCCCTGCTCCAAAAATCCTTGTTTATGCTCTGATAAATGAGTGAAACGGTATTTCCCACACCATATGCCATCTAGTTGACTTCTAGATCATCTGAAGGTCCAAGCCATTTGAAGAAAGAGTCCCTGATTAATAACCAGTTCTCCATTTCTTTATCACAATCTGTGCCCTGTAGTTTCATCACAGTAGAGTGTTATGAATGTTTTATGTGCCTTTGTGTTTATATTACACTAATATGTTTATGTGAATTACCTTCCCAAAACCATCTACTATGTGAGGCACCTACTATTTCAGAGTGAGGACCAATCTTGGAGACTCTAAAGTAAATTTCTATAACTAGTCTATGACTGGATATTTAAGTTTTATTTGGGGGCAATAAATAGACTAAGACATTTAGAAATATTTCTTAAAATATGGTGAGTATTTTCTGGCGTTGGTACTAATGAAGAAATTTACACTAAGATTGCAGACAGCTTTGGAATTATGTAACAAGCAACCTGCAGTAAACACCAAATGCCTTTAATTAACCATCTAGGATAGACACTTTACAAAGGATTCAGATTAACACCATGGAATTTTGTTAGACTTGGGCTAAGATTTAGCTTTTTAGGGAATTGATTCCAAAGCTTAATAGGGAAAACAAACGTTGCATTGCTTCTGAACACCAAAATCACACTTGGGGCCACTTTAAAATTCATACTCTGGAAAGTGTGATATCTACTACTTGGAGTTCAATGTCATTTACATTTCTGTTGTTATCTTAGGTTAAAGCCGATTATAAAGGGAAAAAGTAAAAATATATCAAAAGTTCTGCAGTGAGTGCTTTGGTTAACCAAACTGGGGCAAAAACAATGACAAATGTTTGATGAGCGTTTGTCATTAACAGATTTTGAGTCACTGCAATTATCATCTGAGCAGATGCACAATGAACAGGTCCTTTTGCTGAGCCATCTCCAGGGTTTCACTTTGTCTTCCCTTTACTTCCAGCCCTCAGCACTCCTGCTTCCGTTTCATACCACATTCTCTTCCTTCTAACACTGGTTGGCACATTTTAATATTAGGCAAAACACAACTGAGACAAGAAATCTGAGGCTTCTCAAATCCCATCCCTGATTCTGAAAGCAAATATCAATTAATTTTTTTACTATCTATTCCCACTCTTTTTATTGCTGTTTTCTTGACTTTGTTTAGTAATAGCAGGTAGCTTAGCTCTTTATAATTTGTTTTTCATATATTACATGTTTGAACCTTCCAACAAGCCTGTGAAGTAGGGAGATTGTATCAGTGACTCCTGTTGGCAGAAGAATCAACTGAGATCCTGAGAAGTTAAGTGGCTGGCCCAAAGTAACATAGCAACTATATGTATATCTAGTTGCCATTAGTACTTTACAGTTGTATGAAGTTGGATGAATATTCCTATCACAAAGATAAAACCGCCTCCACTTAATGATATCTGCTATAGACATGGCTGTTGGAGAGAGAGAGGCTGCTAAACTTTAAACAAAATAGAAACGAGTATTTTCCCAATTAATCTCAATAGAAACTTTATCTTTTAGGTAAATTCTACTGTGTTCTGTCAAGAGTTTAGTACCTTGGTGGTTTAGGATCCTGTACAGGTCTGTTTCATCTGTCATTCCAATATTAATTACTTAACTAATATTGCAATTGGCCAGTTTGGGGCTTCAGCTCCTATGTGCTTATACACAGAAGAGATGTTCATATTTTATAATACAGGACAGTTTATATTGTACTCCATTAAAAATATACTGATATGAAACAGCACTGAACGTTTTTAAGCACAAGTATAAAATCAAGTTTTCTGTTGTATATCAACAACTTGTTTATAGTTGATTCTGCCACAGTTTCTGCCTTTGTTTCGCATGGTTATACACACTGCTTTTTTTCTGCACAGATATTGATGAATGTGAAAATAGAGACACCTGCCAGCATGAGTGTAAAAATACCTTTGGGAGCTATCAGTGTATCTGCCCGCCTGGCTATCAACTCATGCTCAATGGAAAAACATGTCAAGGTGAGAAAACGTTGGGACATTTATTGCTACAACTTAACGTAAAATGAATATAGTGTGAGAAATGTCTTTTTTTTTGAATAATTTTTCTTCTAGTTGCTTCCTCTCCTCTCACATTCCCATGGGTCAGACTTAATCTATAATCCTTGCTTTTGCAAGCAGGAGAAAGCAATTAAGCAAAGGAAGAGTTGAGAAACACTTTTGGTATGGTCTTACCAGAAGGAGCAAGAATGCCTAAGCCACTTCATATCATATATATATATATATATATATTTAAAACTAAATGGAAATAGACCTCTTCAAACATGTTTTCACAGTTCAGCTAAGAAGAAAGGAGAAATGAGAAGAGTGCTCAGTAAATGTACCTCAGTATTAGGCATTATTTTATACTTTGTCTTAGTGATCAGTGGGTAACTGATTAATCCACTCATTCTTTGAGTCAAATGATGAGTAACAATCATGTGACAGAGTTGCAGGATGCAGGAGGTTAAAACAGATGAATAATGTACACTCTCTTCCCTTTATGATCTTAGAGTCTAGTGGAGACAGACATGCAAATAAGTGCATAATCAACATACAAGGCTGTAGGTGTTATAACTGTTTTAGATAATGTGTAGTGATGGTAGAAAGAAAATCAATCTCAGTAGCAAAATTGTTAAACAAAAATGTGAAAGGAGCATTGTATATTGATGAGGTTTAGTATGTTGTAACGTGTCCTTGATCAAAAGAATATGAACTTGTATAAATCGTTAAAATCTTCTAAGAAACCACCTCAATTCCATAGACAAAATCTAAGAATATTATATAGGTCTTAATAAGCCTCTGAATTTTATTAGTTTCTGTCATGTATAAAAGACTTCCCTTCACAGAAGACTTGCTAAGATGCAGCTCATGGAAATGTGTTCCAGAAGCCAAGACCAGGATGCACAATGGCTTCACCCGAGTTACCATGAGCTTCCACACGCTTACTCAACCCATTCACCCATCACACTCCCTGAGAGTCCCCACTAATCCTGTGGGCTGGAGAAGGAAAATGAACTCAATAATAACCTTTACTCCCAGCCATCACTCAAACATTTATGAAGAACTTACCCTGTGAGGAACATCTTACTAAGTTTTGAAATACTGGAAGAACATACATACATTATAGTTTTATGTCTTTCCAAAACAACTGTTATCTCATTTTAATCAGCAGTATAGTTTTGTCAAGAACAATAATTTGTACCCATTCTACAGATGATAAAACTAATTCTCAGAGTGGTTATGTGAGTCTCAATGTCCTAGAACCATCAAGAGCAAGGGTAGGACTTGATCACAGATCTCACAATGTCAGAAATGGTCCTTTATCTCTCCTGTGATGCTGTGAACACCAGGGTCATTGTATTGTGGGAGCAGACAGAGGTTAGAGCACTTACGTTGTCCATATTTTATAACTTCTCCAGCTCTTCAACCCAAGAATCCTTCTGAAAAGGTGGCAGTGCACAACACTAACATTACACTCCCAACAGGTACACCAGGCACCAAGGAAGGAAGGGGGTAGATACTAAGCATTTGGAATAACCAGCCAGACTGAAAACTCCTTAGCCAGATTTATATATATATATACATATAAATTTATTTATTTTATTTATTTATTTTTGGCTGCATTGGGTATTCGTTGCTGCGCGCGGGCTTTCTCTAGTTGCAGCAGGTGGGGGCGACTTCATTGTGGTGCATGGGCTTCTCATTGCAGTGGCTTCTCTTCTTACGGAGCACGGGCTCTTGGCATGTGGGCTTCAGTAGTTGTGGCACACGGGCTCAGTAGTTGTGGCACACAGGCTTATTTGCTCCGCGGCATGTGGGATCTTCCCGGACTGGGGCTCGAACCCATGTTCCCTGCATTGGCAGGTGGATTCCTAACCACTGCGCCACGAGGGAAGCCCCTTTAGCCAGATTTTTAAGGGTTATATTATGTCATATTCTCATTAGAGGATTTTTTCTTCTGTAAATTATTCCAGTTTGTTTTTTTTAGTTGCCCTTGTCACTCCTTCACTTCAAAACATTTTTCAGCTTTCACTTTTACTCCAGAGAGTGGAAAATAATGTGCACAAATCAGAAACAGGTATCATTTAAAATGTTTGCAATTTAAATGAGTTATATATTTTTGTGGTTTTAAAAAAAGACATGAGGGACTTCCCTGGTGGCACAGTGGTTAAGAATCCACCTGCCAATGCAGGGGATATGGGTTCGATCCCTGGTCCAGGAGGATCCCACATGCTGTGGAGCAACTAAGCCCGTGTGCCACAACTACTGAGTCTGCGCTCTACAGCCCGAGAGCCACAGCTGCTGAGGCCACGTGCCACACCTACTGAAGCCCACGCGCCTAGAGCCCGTGCTCTGTGACAAGAGAAGCCACTGCAATGAGAAGCCCGTGCACCACAATGAAGAGTAGCCCCCACTCGCCGCAACTAGAGAAAGCCCGTGCGCAGCAACGAAGACCCAATGCAGCCAATAATTAATTAATTAATTAACTTTTTAAAAAGTTGTCTAAGAAAAAACATGAGAGACAACAATTATGACCTTTAAAGAAGTCTTTACTCTAAAGAATAACTTGGAGTCTTTATAGCTTTAGAAAGTGTTTGAGGCATTTATGAGGAACAAAGTGCTACTTTTCATTCACAGATAAATTTTTGAATCTTTATACATTAGTGATAGAAACATCAGTAATAAAAGGGATATTAAAGTGAATTTGACACTGAATGAGGACAAAGACTAGTCTAAAGTGGAAGTCACCAGCCTAAAAAATGAAAAACAAAAAACATGACCAATTATAATTTGCCCCAGAAGCAGAGAGGAGAAACTAAAAAATCCGTATGCTAATTTTAAGCACCGTTAATCTAATTCTAAAACTGTAAGAACACTACATGTTGGCATTGCATTCGAAATGAGTGTTCTAATCTATCCAAGTTTTTAAGAAGCAATTCATAATGTTTGTCAAGAATCTGAATTACTCTACACCCTCTATAAGACAAATGTTTCAAGTATGCTTATCCTAAACTACTTTTTTAATGTATCCAGAGCACTTGGTTAAATGCACTCATATGTTCTAAAGCTATTATTGTGAAAGTTTTTCAGCTCATCTTGGTATTCTTTTCTTGTAGCAATAATATTTATGTTATGAAATCCCTATACTTTAATTTTTATCATAATAATTTTCTAATAATATTTTATAAAAACCAGACATCACCACACTGTCAGTTAACAGAAGACAGTCTGATTTCTCCATCTTTTCTAGCTTCTTTTTTTAAGACCAATGAGTAAAGTGAATGAACAGAGTGACTAGAGTGAATGCCTACAGGATGCTTACTCCTGAGGAGATAGCAGTAGACAGAAGACAAAGGAGGGCTACCTTCCCCAAAGCTCAAATACTTTATGAAAGCTCTTCTATAGGAAGTGTACATTATTATGGAGCTAGAGACAAACACTGTGTATATTAGATTCTCATATCTCTGATAGATTTATTTGCAGCCAATGAAAATCTGTGATAAGGTAGCTGTTCTTATTATGCCTGGACGTGTGTCCAGATTCTGGCCTCCAATCACCATTTTCATGGACCCTAGTAGCCCACTGGCCTCCATGTTTCTGCATGAGTTCACTCTAAAAATTAAAGCTAAAATGAAATTTGGAGTATGGATGGGCAGGGAATTTTTTTTATGGAGAGAAAAGAAGATAAGATTAATTGAATTTCTTTCACGTTTTCCTAAAGGGCTTTTCACTTCATTCTGAGACAATCTCATTTTGTCAAGGAGATGGAGCACTGCTGGCAGATAAAATCATAATTAGAAATTGGTTTACAGAGACAAAAGGCAAGATTTAACTGAAATAAAACATGTTTCACTCTGTTCCATTCCTGGAGGAAAACTAGTCCTAATATAAAACGAGTAATAGAAAGCACATTATGTCATTATCAGCACATCTAAGTAACTAAAAAGTCAAGTAAGTGATTTACTCCATATAATTCTAGCTTAATATCTTTTGACTTTGTACAGACTACTGTTAAGTTTAAAGAAACTAATTACATTGTATGTCATTTCCTTAAGAAATGGAATATATTTGGAACCAAATCTAAAAATGATCATTTTTGACACAGAAATGCCAATGGCATTTCTGGACAAGATGGTGGAGTAGATGGATCTTGAGCTCACATCCTCTCAAAAGCACAACATTTATTCTTCACGATTTATATACTGTCTCTTGGAATATCTTCTTGCCTTTTTTTTATAGTAATATTCCAAGTTATTTACGAGTTCACGAAAAACTTCACAAATTTAACCCAAGATCAATATAAATACCATCATGCAGATACCGAGTCACTACTATGAAATGACATAATAGTTACACATACCCATTGGTTGTGGCACCAATTCCATGACTGAAGTACGTTTGACCTTTAGAACCTACCTCTCCAAAAAACTGATTTGGGTCCAATTATACATCAGAATCTATGTTTATTCAAATACTAAAGAAGAAAATGTTACAAGTGGCTCTGTCCAGCCCATTGACTTAAACTTTCTCTAAAATTAGTCTTCATATTTTTTGTTTACCTACTCCAAAAAGAAATTTGAAAACCTTCACTCATACTTGTAAAAATCAACCTCCAAAGTTTCTTACCATGTTTAAATAGTTACAGAGAATGTGAGTTCTGGCATTGGTGTTTACGTGCTTTCAATGTATTTTCATCAAAACTTTGGAACTGCACACTTAGTTACTGGAGGATGACCACCATATAATTTAAAAGTGTTTACTCATTGTAAAACCAACCAGACTGTCAGAAAAATGTCTAAAGTCTTTTTTCTGTTCAAGTAAAAGTGTTAGTAGGTGTTCCTATGACAGCTAGCTCACTTCTGAAATCTAATTTAAAATGGAGAACTAAGACCATTGGTTTGTAGCCATGAGGAAATAAGGCCTGCCACTATCAATATATGCCACCAGTTTTCTTACCCTTCCTATGTGCCTGGAAGCATTTTATACCCTGTATCATAAAGAAATTTGCAATTAGTGGAAACATTTTTTTGTAAAGCAGAAGAAGGATGTAAGAGGGAAGAGTTTGGGAAAGGAGAACTCCAGGCCATAGGAAATTCTCAAGCAGATTGATTTTAGGAAGGAGAACTTAGGAGGGAAAATCAAAATCTGAATGGAGAGCAGGACAAGATGGTGGAGTAGCTGGATCTTGAGCTCACATCCTCTCAAAAGCACAACAAAATCACAACTAACTGCTCAACAACCACTGATTTAAAAAAAGACTGGAACCTAACAAAAAAGATAGTCTACATCCAAAGACATTACAAATAGAACTACCATACGACCCAGCAATCCCACTACTGGGCATATACCCTGAGAAAACCAGAATTCAAAAAGAGTCATGTACCAGTATGTTCACTGCAGCTCTATTTACAATAGCCAGGACATGGAAGCAACCTCAGTGTCCATCTACAGATGAATGGATAAAGAAGATGTGGCACATATATACAATGGAATATTACTCAGCCATAAAAAGAAACAAAATTGAGTTATTTGTGGTGAGGTGGATGGACCTAGAGTCTGTCATACAGAGTGAAGTAAGTCAGAAAGAGAAAAACAAATACCATATGCTAATACATATATATGGAATCTAAGAAAAAAAAAGGTCATGAAGAACCTAGGGGTAAGACAGGAATAAAGACACAGACCTACTAGAGCACGGACTTGAGGATATGGGGAGGGGGAGGAGTAGGTTGTGACAAGGTGAGAGAGAGGCATGGACATATATACACTATCAAGCATAAAGTGGATAGCTAGTAGGAAGCAGCTGCATAGCACAGGGAGATCAGTTAGGTGGTTTGTGACTGCCTAGAGGGGTGGGATAGGGAGGGTGGGAGGGAGGGAGATGCAGGAGGGAAGAGAAATGGGAACATGTGTATATGTATAACTGATTCACTTTGTTATAAGGCAGAAACTAACACACCATTGTAAAGCAATTATACTCCAATAAAGATGTTAAAAAAAAATAAAAGAAGAAGAAACCCAACGAGACGGTACAAGGGGCTCACTCGCAATATAATCAAACCCTATGACCCCCAGGTGGGCAACCCACAAACTGGAGAACAGTTATATCACAGAAGTTCTCCCACAGGAGTGAGTTCTGAACCCCATGTCAGGCTCCCAGCCTGGGGTTCTGGCATTGGGAGAAGGAGCGCCCAGAGCACTTGATGTTGAAGGCCAGCAGGGCTTGAGTCCAGGAGCTCCACAGGAGTAGGGGAAACAGAGACCCACTCTTGGAGGGTGCATAGAAGGTCTTGTGTACACCATGACCCAGGGCAAAAGCAGTGACTTCATTAGGAGCCTGGGCCAGACCTACCTGCTGGTCCTGGAGGATTTCCTGAGGAGGTGGGGGGCAGCTGTGGCTCACTGTGGGGACAAGGACACCACTGGCAGAGGTACGGGGGATTATTTATTAGCATGAGCTCCCCTAGAGGCTGCCATCTTGGTACCATGATCTGGCCTCACCCAACAGACTGTAGGCCCCAATTCTGGACACCTCAGGCCAAACAAGCAACAGGGCAGGAACACAAAGCAACAGGGCAGGAACACAGCCCCACACATCAGCAGACAGGCTGCATAAGGACTTCCTGAGCCCACAGCCACCTCTAGACATGCCCTTTGACATGGCCCTGCCCACCACAGGGTCAAGACCCAGCTTCACCCACCAGAAGCAAGAAAACTACAGTCTGGCAGCCTGCAGAACAGAGTCCACAGACACAGATAAGAACCTACCCCAGGACTAGCTTGGTCCCTGGCCCTTGGTGACAAGAAGGGAGTGTACTTCTGGGACACATAGGACATCCCCTACAGGGAGCCACTTCTCCAAGGTCAAGAAACATAACTAACCTTCCACATACATAAAAATACAAATAGAAATCTAGACAAAATGAGGGAGAGGGGAGTATGTTCCAGACCAAGGAACAAGATAAAACCCCAGAAGAACAACTAAGTGACGTGGAGATAGACAATGTACCTGAGAAAGAGTTCAGAGTAATGATCATAAAGATGATCCAAGAACTCAGGAAAACAATGGATGCACAGAGCAAGAAGTTACAAGAAGTTTTTAACTAAGAGATAGAAAATATAAAGAACAACCAAACAGAGTTGAATACAATAACTGAAGTGCAAAACACACTAGAAGGAATCAGTAGCAGAGTAAGTGAGGCAGAGAATGGATAAAGTGAGCTGGAAGACAGAGTAGTGGAAATCACTGCCACATAACAGAATAAAGAAAAAAATGAAATGAGGATAGTTTAAGAGACCTCTGGGACAACATCAAACGTACCAACATTCACATAATAGAGGTCCCAGAAGGAGGAGAGAGGGGGAAAGGGCCTGAGGAGATATAAAGAGATAATAGCCAAAAATTCCCTAACATGGAAAAGGAAGCAGTAACCCATGTCCAGAAAGTGGAGAGAGTACCATATAGGATCAACCAAAGGAGGAACATGCCAAGGCACATAGTAATCAAACTGACAAAGAGAAAATATTAAAAGCAACAAGGGAAAAGCAACAAATAACCTCATGGGGCTTCCCTTGTATGTTATCAGCTGATTTTTCAGCAGAAAATCTGGCCAGAAGAGAGTGGTACAATAAGGTGATGAAAGGGAAAACCCCACAACCTAGGATTCTCTAGCCAGCAAGGCTCTCATTCAGATTTTGATGGAGAAATCCAAAGCTTTACAGACAAGCAAAAGCCAAAAGAATTCAGTACCACCAAACCAGCTTTACAACAAATGCTTAGGGAACGTCTCTAGGTGAAAAAGAAAAGGCCACAACTAGAAACAAGATTACAAAATGGGAAAGCTCACTGGTAAAGGCAAACCTACAGTAAAGGTAGGAAATCATCCATATTCAAATATGATATCTAACCCAGGAATCGTGAGAAGACAGTAAAAATGCAGGATACTTGAAGTGCACTTGAAATTAAGAGATCAGCAACTTAAAACAATCATGTATATATATAGACAGTTATATGAAAACCTAATGGCAAATGCAAACCAAAAATCTATAACAGATATACACACACAGAAAAAAAAAATGGAATCCAAACACAATTCTAAAGATAGTCATCAAATCACAAGAGAAGAGAACAAAAGAGGAAGGGAAGAAAAAACACCTACAAAAACAAATCCAAAAGGATTAACAAAATGGCAGTAAGAACATACATATAAATAATTACCTTAAATATAAATGGATTAAATGCTCTAACCAAAAGACATGTTTACAAACGGATAAATTGATAGAAAAACAAGACTGGTATATATATAGTCTACAAGAGACTACTTCAGATATAGGGACACATACAGACTGAAAGTAAGGGAATGGAAAAAGATATTCCATGCAAATGGAAATCAAAAGAAAGCTGCAGTAGCAATACTCGTATCAGACAAAAGAGACTTTAAAATAAAGACTGCTAAAAGAGACAAAGAAGAACACTACATAATGATCAAGGAATCAATCTAAGAAGAAGAGATAACAATTGTAACTGTATTGGGTTGGCCAAAAGTTCTTTCAGGTTTTTCCTTAAGATGTTACAGAAAAACCCAAACGAACTTGTTGGCCAACCCAATATACGCACCCAACATAGGAGCACCATAATATGTGAGGCAATTATTAACGGACATAAAAGGAGAAATTGACAGTAGCATAGTAATAGTGGGGGACTTTAACACCCCATTTATATCAATGGACAGATCATCCAGACAGAAAATCAGTAAGGAAACACAGCACTTAAGTGACACATTAGACCAGATGGACTTAATTGATGTTTATAGAGCATTCCATCCAAAAACAGCAGAATACACATTCAAGTTCAAATGGAACATACTCTAGGACTGATCACATTCTGGGCCACAAAGCAAGCTTCAGTAAATTTAAGAAAATTGAAATCATAATCAAGCATCTTTTCTGACCGCAATGCTATGAGATTAGGAATCAACTACAAGAAAAAAACTGCAAAAAACACAAACACATGGAGGCTAAACAGTATGCTACTAAACAAACAGATCACTGAAGAAAGCAGAGGAAATCAAAAAATACCTAGAGACAAATGAAAACAAAAACATGACGATCCAAAACCTATGGGACACAGAAAAAGCAGTTCTAAGAGAGACGTTTGTAGCTGTACAAGCTTACCTCAGGAAATAAGAAAAGTCTCAAACAACCTAACCTTACACCTAAAGCAATTACAGAAAGAAGAATAAACAAAACCCAAAGTTAGTAGAAGTAAAGAAATCATAAAGATCAGAGTAGAAATAAATGAAATAGAGATGAAGAGAAAACAGTAGAAAATATCAGTAAAACTGAAATCTGGTTCTTTAAAAAAGAATGAACCTATGTATATATATAACTGAATTACTGTGCTATACACCTGAAACTAACATAACATTGTAAATCAATTATACTCCAATAAAATTTTTTTAAATAAAATAAAAATAAGTCAGAGTATTAAAGTGAAAATAAAAGCCAGTTCTTTGAAAAGATAAACAAAATTGATAAACCTTCAGACTCATCAAGAAAAAAAGTGAGAGGGCCCAAATCAATAAAATCAGAAATGAACAAGGAGGTGTTACAACTGAAACTACAGAAATACAAAGGACCATACTAAAAGCAACTATATGCCAATAACATGGACAGCCTAGAAAAAAATGGACAAATTCCTAGGAAGGTACAATCTCCCAAGACTGAATCAGGAAGAAATAGGAAATATGAACAGAATAATCACAAGTACTGAAAGTGAAACTGATTAAAATATTTCAAACAAACAAAAGCCCAGGACCAAATGGCTTCACAGGCAAGTTCTATCAAACATTTAGAAAAGAGTTAACACCTATCCTTCTGAAGCTGTTCCAAAAACTTGCAGAGGAAGGAACACTTCCAAACTCATTCAATGAGGCCACCATCACTCTGATACCAAAGCCAGGCAAAGATACCACAAAAAAAGAAAAAACACAGGCCAATACCACTGATGAACACAGGTGCAAAACTCCTCAAAATACTAGCAAACTAAATCCAACAATACATTAAAAGTATCATACACCATGATCAAGTGGGATTTACCCCAGGGATGCAAGGATTTTTCAATATCCACAAATCAATCAGTGTGATATACCACAGTAACAAATTGAAGAATAAAAACCATATGATCATCTCAATAGATGCAGAAAAAGCTTTTGGTAAAATTCAACATCCATTTATGATAAAAAAAAAAAAAGTCTCCAGACAGTGGGCATAGAGGGAACCTACCTCAACGTCATAAAGGCCATATATAACAAACCCACAGCTAAAATTATATTCAATGGCGAAAAGCTGAAAGCATTTCCTCTAAGATCAGGAACAAGACAAGGATATCCACACTCCACTTTTATTCAACATTATTTTGGAAGTCCTAGGCATGGCATTCAGAGAAGAAAAAGAAATAAAAGGAAGCCAGATTGGCAAAGAAGAAGTAAAACTGTCACTATTTGCAGATGACATGATACTATACATAGAAAATCCTAAAGATGCAATGAAAAAAACTACTAGACCTTAATAAATTCAGTAAAGTTGCTGGATACAAAATACACTGAAATCTTTTGCATTTCTATACACTAACAATGAAAGATCAGAAAGAGAAATTAAGGAAACAATCCCATTTACCATTGCATCAAAAAGAATAAAATACCTAGGAATAAACCTACCTAAGGAAAAAAAAAAACGAAACTTACCTAAGGAGAAAAAAGACCTATACTCTGAAAATTATAAGATGCTGATGAAAGAAATCAAAGATAACAGACAGATGGAAAGATATACCATGTTCTTGGATTGGAACAATCAATACTGACAACATGACTATACTACCCGAGGCAAACTGCAGATTTAATGCAGTCCCTATCAAATTACCAATGGCATTTTTCACAGAACCAGAACAAATAATTCTAAAATTTGTATGGAAACACAAAAGACCCCAAATAGCCAAAGCAATCTTGAGACAGAAAAACAGCTAGAGGAATCAGCCTCCCCTACTTCAGACTATACTATGAAGCTACAGTAAGCAAAACAGTATGGTACTGGCACAAAAACAAACATAGATCAATGGAACAGGATAGAAAGCCAGGAAATAAACCCACACACCTATGGTAAAGTAATCTACAACAAAGGAGGCAAGACTATACAATAGAGAAAAGACAGCCTGTTCAATAAGTAATGCTGGGAAAGGACAGCTACGTGTAAGAGAATGAAATTAGAACATTCTCTAACACCATGCACAAAAATAAACTCAGAATGGGTTAAAGACCTATATGTAAAGCCAGATACTATAAAACTCCTAAAGGAAAACATAGGCAGGATACTCTTTGACATACATCATAGCAATATCTTTTTGAATCTGTCTCCTGAGTAACAGAAATAAAAATAAAAATAAAATAGGAACAAATGGGACCTCATGAAACTTAAAAGCTTTTGCAGAGCAAAGGAAACCATAAACAAAATGAAAAGACAACCTACAAAATGGGAGAAAATATTTGTGAATGCTGCTACTGACAGGGATTAACCTCCAAGACATACAAACAGCTCATGACCAAAAGAAAACAACCCAATCAATAAATGGGCAGAAGCTCTAAATAGACACTTTTCCAAAGAAGACATACAGATGGCCAAAAGGCACATGAAAAGATGCTCATGCCTAATGGTTAGAGAAATGGAAATCAAAACTACAATGAGGTATCATCTCACACTGATCAGAATGGACCTCATCAAAAAGTCTCAAAATAATAAATGCTGGAGAGGGTATGGATAAAACAGAACCCTTCTACACTGTTGGTTGGAATGTAAATTGATACAGCCACTATGGAGAACAGCACAGAGGTACCTTAAGAAGCTAAAAGTAGAGCTACCATATGATCCTGCTACTTTACTCCTGGGCATATATCCAGAGGAAACCATAATTCGAAAATATACATGCACCCCAATGTTCACTGCAGCACTATTTACAATAGCCAAGACATGGAAGCAATCTAAATGTCCATCGACAGAGGAATGGATAAGGACAATGTGGTATATATATACAATGGAATGTTAGCCATAAAAAGAATGAACTGATGCCATTTGCAGCAACATAGATGGACCTAGAGATTTTCATACTAAATGAAGTCAGAGAATGACAAATATCATATGATATCATTTACATGTGGAATCTTAAAAAAAATTGAAGTATACAAAACAGAAATAGACTAATAGACACAGAAAAAAAACTTACGGTTACCAAAGGGGAAAAGGGGGGAGGGCTAAATTAGGAGTTTGGGATTAACATATACACACTACTATATATAAAATAGATAACCAACAAGGAACTACTGTATAGCACAGGGAATTATACTCAGTATTTTGTAATAACCTATAAGGGAGAAGAATCTGAAAAAGAATATATATACATATATATGTATGTATAACTGAATCACTTTGCTGTACATCTGAAACTAACACAACATTGTAAATCAACTTTACTTTACTAAAAAATTTTTTTTAAATCTGAATGGAAATTGATTCCCAAAATATTTGCCTGCTCCCAAACTGCTGGGAATTTTCATGCACTACCAGGGGAATACAGATAGCACAGTTTGAAACTATTGCTCTAAAATACGATTCTTAACTTTGGGGTCTTAATCCTTTAAATTGTGTTGAACTCTATGACTGATAAATTTTCTGGAAGGAGGGTCCAATCTTAGCCTTGCTTTATCATGCATGTGTACCTACACACTCGCACACAGAAACGTTTTCATTCACAGATCTCCTGATGCTCAAATATGGACCTCAAGTTAAGAATCATGGCTTAAAAACACTCATTTTCAGAAAGCTCAAAAATAAGTTTCTTTTAGCTTCATCTTGATGCTTCTTAATTTTGGTGATTTAAGAGTGTTTTTATTTAACAACTTTGTATAGAAAACAAAATAAAGAGCATTTCATTTGCATGTCCCCCCAATATCCTAGGGAGAGATACTTTAGGGAGAGCATCCCACCTGAAACAACTGAGGCTGGCTCCTACACAGTTCAGATTTGATCAAACTTGATTATGGTTCTTGATCCTGTTTTTTTTTCTTTACTCAGTTTCTCACCACAAGATCTGAATGAACTGTACAGTCTCCCCTAAATTTATAACTTCTTTAACTTCCACTACACTGCTTCCCACTCAACAATTTGAACTTACAAAAGAAAATACTAGGGAAGGATCATGGATCACTCATGTTTTGTTTTCTTTTGTTTTGTTGCGGTACGCGAGCCTCTCACTGTTGTGGCCTCTCCCGTCACGGAGCACAGGCTCCGGACACGCAGGCCCAGCGGGCATGGCTCACGGGCCCAGCCACTCCGCTGCATGTGGGATCCTCCCGGACCGGGGCACGAACCCGTGTCCCCTGCATCGGCAGGTGGACTCTGAACCACTGCACCACCAGGGAAGCCCGATCACTCATGTTTTAAAGAGATTCTTCACTTTACAGAAAGATTCACAAGTGCCCTTTAAATTTTTAGCTTGTTTTTAGTGAACTTAAAGTATTATTAGCTTTACAAAACTCAAATGCATTCTGTTTCTAAATATAAAGAACAGGTTTCTTAGTAGCTTCCCTTCTACTTTTATAGCTCTTATTTTCAATGTCTTTTCACATATGTTTAAATATAAATAGAGTGCTCACTTCGGCAGCACATATATTAAAATTGGAACAATACAGAGAAGATTAGCATGGCCGCTGCGCAAAGATGACACACAAATTCGTGAAGTGCTCCACATTTTTCTGTCTACAAGAGACCCACTTCAGACCTAGAGACACATACAGACTAAAAGTAAGGGTATGGAAAAAGATATTTCATGCAAATGGAAACCAAAAGAAAGCTGGAGTAGTAATTCTCATAGCAGACAAAATAGACATAAAGACTATTAGAAGAGACAAGGACACTACATAATGATCAAGGGATCGATTCAAAAAGAAGATATAACAAGTGTAAATATTTATGCACCCAACATAGGAGCACCTCAATGCATAAGGCAAATACTAACAGCCATAAAAGGGAAAATTGACAGTAACACATTCAGAGTAGGGGACTTTAACACCCCACTTTCACCAATGGAAAGATCATCCAAAATGAAAATAAATAAGGAAACACAAGCTTTAAGTGATACATTAAACAAGATGGACTTAATTGACATTTATAAGACATTCCATCCAAAAACAACAGAATACACATTTTTCTCAAGTGCTTATGGAACATTCTCCAGGATAGATCATATCTTGGGTCACAAATCAAGCCTTGGTAAATTTAAGAAAATTGAAATTGTATCAAGTATCTTTTCCAACCACAACGCTATGAGACTAGATATCAATTACAGGAAAAGATCTGTAAAAAATACAAACACATGGAGGCTAAACAATACACTACTTAATAACGAAGTGATCACTGAAGAAATCAAAGAGGAAATTAAAAAATACCTAGAAACAAATGACAATGGAGACATGATGACCCAAAACCTATGGGATGCAGCAGAAGCAGTTCTAAGAGGGAAGTTTATAGCAATAGAAGCCTACCTTAAGAAACAGGAAACATCTCGAATAAACAACCTAACCTTGCACCTAAAACAATTAGAGAAAGAAGAACAAAAAAACCCCAAACTTAGCAAAAGGAAAGAAATCCTAAAAATCAGATCAGAAATAAATGAAAAAGAAATGAAGGAAACAATAGCAAAGATCAATAAAACTAAAAGCTGGTTCTTTGAGAAGATAAACAAAATTGATAAACCATTAGCCAGACTCATCAAGAAAAAAAGGGAGAAGACTCAAATCAATAGAATTAGAAATGAAAAAGGAGAAGTAACAACTGACACTGCAGAAATACAAAAGATCATGAGGGATTACTACAAGCAACTCTGTGCCAATAAAATGGACAACCTGGAAGAAATGGACAAATTCTTAGAAAGGCACAACCTGCCAACAGTGAACCAGGTAGAAACAGAAATTATGAACGGCCAATCACAAGCACTGAAATTGAAACGGTGATTAAAAATCTTCCAACAAACAAAAGCCCAGGACCAGATGGCTTCACAGGCGAATTCTATACAACATTTAGGGAAGAGCTAACACCTATCCTTCTGAAACTCTTCCAAAATACAGCAGAGGGAGGAACACTCCCAAACTCAGTCTACGAGGCCACCATCATCCTGATACCAAAACCAGACGAGGATGTCACAAAGAAAGAAAACTACAGGCCAATATCACTGATGAACATAGATGCAAAAATCCTCAACAAAATACTAGCAAACAGAATCCAACAGCACATTAAACAGATCATACACCATGATCAAGTGGGGTTTATTCCAGGAATGCAAGGATTCTTCAATATACGCAAATCAATCAGCGTGATACACTATATTAAACTGAAGAAGAAAAACCATATGATCATCTCAATAGATGCAGAGAAAGCTTTTGACAAAATTCAACACCCATTTATGATAAAAACCCTGCAGAAAGTAGGCATAGAGGGAACTTTCCTCAACATAATAAAGGCCATATATGACAATCCCACAGCCAACATCGTCCTCAATGGTGAAAACTGAAACCATTTCCACTAAGATCAAGAACAACACAAGGTTGCCCACTCTCACCACTTATTCAACATAGTTTTGGAAGTTTTAGCCACAGCAAGCAGAGAAGAAAAGGAAATAAAAGGAATCCAAATTGGAAAAGAAGAAGTAAAGCTGTCACTGTTTGCACATGACATGATACTATACATAGAGAATCCTAAAGATGCTACCAGAAAACTACTAGAGCTAATCAATGAATTTGGTAAAGTAGCAGGATACAAAATTAATGCACAGAAATCTCTGGCATTCCTATACACTAATGATGAAAAATCTGAAAGTGAAATCAAGAAAAGACTCCCACTTACCATTGCAACAAAAAGAATAAAATATCTAGGAATAAACTTACCTAAGGAGACAAAAGACCTGTATGCTGAAAATTATAAGACACTGATGAAAGAAATTAAAGATGATACAAATAGATGGATGTTCCGTGTTCTTGGATTGGAAGAATCAATACTGTGAAAATGACTGTACCACCGAAAGCAATCTACAAATGCAGTGCAATCCCTATCAAACTACCACTGGCATTTTTCACAGAACTAGAACAAAAAATTTCACGATTTGTATGGAAACACAAAAGACCCTGAATAGCCAAAGCAATCTTGAGAACGAAAAACGAAACTGGAGGAATCAGGCTCCCTGACTTCAGACTATACTACAAAGCTACAGTAATCAAGACAGTATGGTACTGGCACAAAAACAGAAAGATAGATCAATGGAACAGGATAGAAAGCCCAGAGATAAATCCACGCACATACGGTCACCTTATCTTTGATAAAGGAGGCAGGAATGTACAGTGGAGAAAGGACAGCCTCTTCAATAAGTGGTGCTGGGCAAACTGGACAGATACATGTAAAAGTATGAGATTAGATCACTCCCTAACACCATACACAAAAATAAGCTCAAAATGGATTAAAGACCTAAATGTAAAGCCAGAAACTATCAAACTCTTAAAGGAAAACATAGGCAGAACACTCTATGACATAAATCACAGCAAGATC
>NW_020837992.1:12430058-12456333 GCF_003676395.1 Aethalodelphis obliquidens | reverse complement strand
AAAAAACTACAAATAGAACTACCATGTGACCCAGCAATCCCACTACTGGGCATATACCCTGAGAAAACCATAATTCAAAGAGTCATGTAACAAAATATTCATTGCAGCTCTATTTACAATAGCCCGGAGATGGAAGCAACCTCAGTGTCCATCATCGGGTGAATGGATAAAGAAGATGTGGCACATATATACAATGGAATATTACTCAGCCATAAAAAGAAATGAAATTGAGCTATTTGTAATGAGGTGGATAGACCTAGAGTCTGTCATACAGAGTGAAGTAAGTCAGAAAGAGAGAGACAAATACCATATGCTAACACATATATATGGAATTTAAGAAAAAAAATGTCATGAAGAACCTAGGGGTAAGACAGGAATAAAGACACAGACCTACTAGAGAATGGACTTGAGGATATGGGGAGCGGGAAGGGTAAGCTGTGACAAAGCGAGAGAGAGGCATGGACATATATACACTACCAAACGTAAGGTAGATAGCTAGTGAGAAGCAGCCGCATAGCACAGGGAGATCAGCTCGGTTCTTTGTGACCGCCTGGACGGGTGGGTTAGGGAGGGTCGGAGGGAGGGAGACGCAAGAGGGAAGAGATATGGGAACATATGTATATATATAACTGATTCATTTTGTCTTAAAGCAGAAACTAACACACCATTGTAAAGCAATTATACTCCAATAAAGATGTTAAAAGAAAAAAAAAAACTTAGAGGAGTCTGGGAAATAGCACACCAGGAATCAGGATCCCCACTTGGTGGGTGAAGAAGCTTAAGTGCAGCTACCAAGTTCATTCATGGCGAGGAGAAAGCTAGCGCTCAACGTTCCAGTCCAGTATCCACAATGCCTGCCCTGATGGTGTGTTCTGACCCGAGTTGCTGATGGTGCATGTTCCTTGTGCTATTGTAGATGTTGACGAGTGTCTGGAGCAGAATGTGCACTGTGGGCCGAATCGCATGTGCTTCAATATGAGAGGAAGTTACCAGTGCATCCAGACGCCCTGTCCACCCGACTACCAACGGGATCCTGTGTCAGGGTATGTCTTGCCTTCTCTTCCCAGACATGCTTTTGAAAATCCTTCTTCCTCTCTCTCCTTGACCAACAACCCCTGTCTGCAGTCATGTTTCACTCACAGGAAGTCAATAGCCCCCCAGGGATAGAGAGTTACGATGTGTTCCTTCTTCAGTGAACTGGCAAAAAATGAGCTCATCCTGCAGCAGCCACTGCAGCTGAAACCATCACTTTGAGCTGCAGGGTTTCTTGGAGCAAGTCTCCCCAGCATGTAATCCACCAGACAACATCTAGAATTCTGTCTCAGTAGGAAGCATTTTATAGGGTGATAGAGCCTGCTTTTCTTTGAAATTGTCTCATTTCCGTTGGTGTTGCCTCAGGGTTTTCAGGGCGCTCAGCCGTTAGAGCACTCCAAGAAGTATGGCTGTTATGGGGATGAGTCAACATGACTCCATGAGAGCGTGGAGGAGAGCAAAGATGAGTCAGTGGTCTGTCCATTCACATCTCATCTTGCTTACGTATCCTGCTGTCTGAAACGCTGTCTTTTCTGGGTTCTGAATAAACCACTCTTCTATTTTCTCCCTCCCCTTACAGAAATGTTGTATTCTGTTTAGGTACCAAATTAGTGGGGTGCTTGGAAAATGAGATAATAGCCATAATGAATAGGACCCACTAATAAGGTGGTTCTAAAACCAAATGCTGGTTGGATCTCACACTTTGTTTTCCTCTCAGCGGTGACTACCATGTTACTGTAACATGGTCAAGTGTGGACTGGCCAGGATCCATCAAAAACCTATTTGTAATCTGTCTGAGGGTCATAGGAAGGAAAGGGAAAAAATTAAAAGTGCAGACTTGGGATACTTTTAAAAATACTATGACTGAAGAATCCCTATCTTCAGAACATGGTCCTTTGTACTTTTTTTTTTTTAGTTTTACTCTTTATTACCAGTGATTTCTGGCAGACAATTTAAAAGTCATGACTCAAAAACAACCACTGTGGGCCCTGGAAAAAGAAAATATAGTATTTTTAATCTAAAATCATGTGGAAGGCAAATACAGAAGGAAGTTTTTTTTCAGGAGTCCTAATTGACCTTCATTATTTTTAGAAAAGTAAACCAAATATCAATATATTCTATTTCCGCTTTCAAATAGTCTTAGGGTAGATGTTAAAATTTTTAAATCATTTACATTCCTCTAAGAAGTCCTTGTTTCCAATATATGTGCAGATGCTTCTCTTTCCAAAACCGACTTTTCATTTTAAAGGCAATCTTGTGGTACTCATACTTTTTTCAGTGGTTCAAAAGCTTCTGATTTTAATAGAGCTGAGAGAGAGATATATGACTCTAGACCAGCACACTCTCATCACCATCTGGCATCTGGTTTCCGTTAATGACACAGAACATGGGGTGAGCCTTAGTGCTTTGCAGTCAGACTGTCTCCTGCCTTTAATACCCGAAAGTTGTCATGGATCACGATCACCTGCATCATGCTTTCTCCTGCTTCCAAGCCAAGATAACTGTATACATTTCATGTGTTTGTTGTCCTTAGGTTCTGCCTCAAGAACTGTCCACCCAATGATTTGGAATGTGCCTTGAGCCCGTATGCCTTGGAATACAAACTTGTCTCCCTCCCATTTGGAATAGACGCCAATCAGGATTTGATCCGGCTGGTTGCATACACACAGGATGGAGTGATGCATCCCAGGACAACTTTCCTCATGATAGATGAGGAACAGACTGTTCCTTTTGCCTTAAGGGATGAAAACCTTAAAGGAGTGGTGTACACAACACGACCTCTACGAGAACCAGAGACCTACCGCATGAGGGTTCAAGCCTTATCCTACAGTGCCAACGGGACCATTGACTATCAGACCACATTCATAGTTTATATAGCTGTGTCTGCCTATCCATACTAAACAGCTCTCCAAAGCCTAATCCACATAATTAAACTGCATATATCATGGGAATCAAGTTCTCTTCCAGATTACTGTCTCCTGAGCAGTTGCAATATTGGCAACTTGAAAATGGTGCTATGCTTTTTTGTGTGCCTTCCTTGGTACTGCTGAGGTATTTTCATGATCCCACCATGGTCATATCTTTTGGTAAGGTCTAGAAGAGTCCCTTAGTATTTTCTTTATTTATTACACTGGAGCAGTTACTTCGCAAAGATTATCCTGAACATCTAACAGGACCCATCAGTGATGTGTTATAGTAACATAGTAGCTAAGATAATTTCCTGTAAAAAAAAAAGAAAAAAAAAAGCCAAGTGGATTTGAGCATTTAACCATTTTTAGAATAATAAAACTGGTTGCTATGTGTTTTGATCAAAGCTTACCGAGTAACTTATGAAGATGCTTTTTTTTATGTATTAATACTTTATAATACGACTTACATACTTATGTTCACTTAGGAAAGAAAGAAATACCACTCATTGTAGAAATATAGTACAGCTTCTAGAAAGTTTTGATACCAAATGATGCTCACCTTGACTGAACATCCAAAATAAGATTATTTTCAGTGACTCTGTGGAACCAGCTGAACCAGTTAGGATAATAGGAAAAAAACATTTTTGTCCTCAGTGATTATTTATGGCATGGATCTTTGCTCTAATATTTTTGACATGGCCTTCCATTCAGTTAGTGCCATAACTTTTTTTTTTAAGTCTTTATTGAATTTGTTACAATACTGCTTCTGTTTTATGTCTTGGTTTTTGGCCATGAGACATGTGGGATCTTAGCTCCCCAACCAGGGATTGAACCCACACCCCCTGCATTGGAAGGCAAAGTCCTAACCACTGGACTGCCAGGGAAGTCCCATCTCCATAACTTTTACGTTCTAGACTTTTTAAATTTTCCTGTCAATTGGAAACAATTTTTTTTAAATACAGGTGGGACAGTTTTGTTTTTCTTGAAAATCTTGTATGTTCAAATTAGCATAAACGTTAAACGTCAATACACTGTAAATGGTGGTAACAGACTCTGGAAGCAATTGCCAGGATGTATTCTATTTTTATGAAGTGTACATATATTTCCTTCGTGTGTATTTTCTATATAATATCTTGATGGACTCTTTTATAAAGTTATTTTATAAAAAAATAACATTGTTACAGTAAAACCTGCCTAAATAAAATTTTCACATCCTTTTTCTTAACGTTTTTGAAAACCTAAAATTTGTTTCCTTATAGGTGAGTATTAAAGTTTATAGACACACATACATATATGTGTATGTCATACATATCGTAATTTAATCATCACAGCTCTTGAGATAGTATTATTCACATTTTATATGTCAGGATCCTAGGATTCAGATAACTTATGTAACTTCCTTAAGACAACACAGCTAATTAGTCACAAAAATGTCATACCTTCTACCTCCCATGACTCCACGTTAACGAGTATCTCCATTTCATGACAGTTTTCTCACCTAGGTAACAGTTTTGTATCACACTATGTGACTTCATCTACCTGTGATAGGTAATAAGCTAGCAAAGGTCTGATCATGGCCTATGATTGAAGAATGTTTACCTAGCTCACATTATTCAAAGAAACCTGGAAAAATCATCTAGTCCACAGCCAGGCAGTCAGGAGGGTGATTATCTAAATCAATGTTTGCCAAAGAATATTCTACAGAACAATAGCCCAGGTAAGGTACTTTGAGTCAACTGAGTTCCAATATCAAGAAGTTTGTGAAACACTATATATCATGTCCTCCTATTAAATATTTACTATGAGTACTGATACTTAAATAATCTTAGAAATTCAGTAGTAAACAAATTTAAATTGTTCAAGTCCACAATTACCAAAATATTTAATCACAAACATTTGTCCCCAATATATTGTAATATATAACTGAACATTTGGAGAATGCTGGTTTAATATAATCAAGATATCTGCTCAAATCCTTAGTCCCTAGAAAGGATACTTTACAGCCTACTTTGGTAAACAATTCCAGCACATGACTTTGACCATTGAGCTTCTTCTTAATTGAACCACACTGACTTTAACACCCCACTTACATCAATGGAGAGATCATCCAGACAGAAAATCAATAAGGAAACACAGGCCTTAAATGGTACATTAGATCAGATGGACTTGATATTTATAGAGCATTCCATGGAAAAGCAGAATACACATTTTTTTCAAGTGCACATGGAACATTCCCCAGGATAGATCACATGCTAGGCCAGAAAGCAAACCTCCGTAAAGTTAAGAAAATTGATATCTTATCAAGCATCTTTTCCGACCACAACACTATTAGACATCAACTACAGTAAGTCCCCCACATGCAAATGAGTTCCATTCCAAAAGCGTGTCCACAAGTCCAATTTGTTCGTAAGTCCAACAAAGATAGCCTAGGTACCCAACTAACACAATCAGCTATATAGTAATGTACTGTAACAGGTTTATAATACTTTTCTTACAAATAATACATAAAAAAACACAAAAAACAAAACACTTTTAATCTTACAGTACCTTTAAAACTACAGTAATACTACAGATGGCATACAGGGGCCAGCATCGAGTGAACAGGCAAGAAGAGTTACTGACTGGAGGCAGGAGAGGAGGTGGGAAATGGTAGAGCTGAAGGATCATCAGCAATAGATGGAGAGCAAGGGCAAGCTGCAATTTCACTCAAGCCTGACATTGATGGTACAGGTTTTGGTTCCTTGCTGGATTCAATTTACCCTCTTGAAAAAAACCATCCAGTGATGTCTGGGTAGTAGCTCTTTTTTTCTCATCACAGATGACATGGTAGCCCTGGTTTGCATTCTGGATGGCGGCTGCAACCTTCATGTATTGTTCTACATCCGGGTCCTGTGCCTCAAAAACTAACAGTGCCTCCTCAAATAAAGAAAATTCCCTTGCCATTTTCTGCATCGTGAATCTCTTCAGTTACTTCTTTCTCTTGTCTCTCTTCATCCTTTCTCCGGGGTTCCAATTCCTGGCACTTCTTAGCAGGACCAGCTACATCACCACTGCTTTTACGCTTGCTTCTGGACATCCCGGGCTTGAAATAAAGATACTGTGCTACTGTACTCTATACAGCACTGTACAGTAAAGTACACAAAAGCACAACCGCTTGTAGAGGAAGCATGCACATGACAATGTACACCAGACATGTGAACTAACTTACATGACTGGACATACAAATGCACGTTCACATCTTTGAAAGTTCACAACTTAGGCTTCCGGAAGATGGCAGAAGAGTAAGACGCAGAGATCACCTTCCTCCCCACAGATACACCAGAAATACATCTACACGTGGAACAACTCCTACAGAACACCTACTGAACACTGGCAGAAGACCTCAGACCTCCCAAAACGTAAGAAACTCCCCACATACATGGGTAGGGCAAAAGAAAAAAGAATAAACAGAGACAAAAGGACAGGGACGGGACCTGCACCAGTGAGAGGGAGCTGTGAAGGAGGAAAGGTTTCCACACACTAGGAAGCCACTTCACAGGCGGAGACTGCGGGTGGCAGAGGGGGAAAGCTTCGGAGCTGCGGAGGAGAGCAAGCAACAGGGGTGCGGAGGGCAAAGCAGAGAGATTCCCGCACACAAGATCAGGGCCGACCGGCACTCACCAGTCCGAGAGGCTTGTCTGCTCACCCACCGGGGCAGGCGGGGCTGGGAGCTGAGGCTGGGGCTTCGGTCGGAGAGCAGGGAGAGGACTGGGGTTGGCGGGGTGAACACAGCCTGGAGGGGGCTAGTGCACCAGAGCTAATCGGGAGGGAGTCCGGGGAAAAGTCTGGACCTGCCGAAGAGGCAAGAGACTTTTTCTTCCCTCTTTGTTTCCTGGTGCGCGAGGAAAGGGGATTAAGAGCACTGCTTAAAGGAGCTCCAGAGACGGGCACGAGCTGCGGCTAAAAGCGCAGACCCCAGAGACAGGCATGAGACACTAAGGCCGCTGCTGCCGCCACCAAGAAGCCTGTGTGCGAGCACAGGTCACTATCCACACCTCCCTGTGTGTGAAGGGAGCCTGTGAAGCCCGCCACTGCCAGAGTCCTGGGATCCAGGGACAACTTCCCCAGAAGAACACACGGCACGCCTCAGGCTGGTGCAACGTCCCGCCGGTCTCTGCCGCCGTAGGCTCGCCCCGAACTCTGTACCCCTCCCTCCCTGCGGCCTGAGTGAACCAGAGTCCCTGAAACACCTGCTCCTTTAACCCCGTCCTGTCTGAGCAAAGAACAGACGCCCTCCGGCAACACACATGCAGAGATGGGGCCAAATCCAAAGCTGAGCTCTGGGAGCTGTGAGAAGAAAGAAGAGAAAAGGAAATCTCTCCCAGCAGCCTCAGAAGCAGCGGATTAAAGCTTCACAATCAACTTGATGTACCCTGCATCTATGGAATACATGAATAGACAACAAATCATCGAAACTGAGGAGGTGGACTTTGAGAGCAAGATTTATGATTTTTTTCCCCTTTTCCTCTTTTTGTGTGTATGTGTATGCGTCTGTGTGAGATTTTGTCTGTATAGCTTTGCTTCCACCTTTTGTGCAAGGGTTCTATCCATCTGTTTCTTTTTTTTAATTTTTCTTTCTTAATAATTACTTTTTATTTTAATAACTTTATTTTATTTTACTTTATCTTTCTTATTTCCTTCTTTCCCTCCTTCCTTCCCTCCTCCCTTTCTTTCTTTCTTTTCTTTCTCTCTACTTCTACTAATTCTTTCTTTCTAATTTTTCTCCCTTTTATTCTGAGCCGTGTGGATGAAAGGCTCTTGGTGCTGCAGCCAGGAGTCAGTGCTGTGCCTCTGAGGAGGAGGAGACAACTTCAGGACACTGGTCCACAAGAGACCTCCCAGCTCCACATAATATCAAACAGTGAAAATCTCCCAGAAATCTCCATCTCAACACTAGCAGCCAGCTTCACTCAACGACCAGCAAGCTACAGTGCTGGACACCCTATGCCAAACAACTAGCAAGAGAGGAACACAACCCCACCCATTAGCAGAGAGGCTGACTAAAATCATAATAAGTCCACAGAAACCCCAAAACACACCACCAGACGTGGACTTGCCCACCAGAAAGACAAGATCCAGCCTCATCCACCAGAACGCAGGCACTAGTCTCCTCCACCAGGAAGCCTACACAACCCACTGAACCAACCTTAGCCACTGGGGACAGATACCAAAAACAACGGGAACTGAGAACCTGTAGCCTGCAAAAAAGGAGACCCCAAACAATAAGATAAGCAAAGTGAGAAGACAGAAAAACACAGCAGTTGAAGGAGAAAGATAAAAACCCACCAGATCTAACAAATGAAGAGGAAATAGGCAGTCTACCTGAAAAAGAATTCAGAATAATGATAGTAAAGATGATCCAAAATCTTAGAAATAGAATAGACAAAATGCAAGAAACAGTTAACAAGGACCTAGAAGAACTAAAGATGAAACAAGCAACGATGAACAACACAATAAATGAAATTAAAAATACTCTAGATGGGATCAATAGCAGAATAATTGAGGCAGAAGAACAGATAAGTGACCTGGAAGATAAAATAGTGGAAATAACTACTGCAGAGCAGAATAAAGAAAAAAGAATGAAAAGAACTGAGGATAGTCTCAGAGACCTCTGAGACAACATTAAATGCACCAACATTCCAATTATAGGGGTTCCAGAAGAAGAAGAGAAAAAGAAAGGGACTGAGAAAATATTTGAAGAGATGATAGTTGAAAACTTCCCTAATATGGGAAAAGAAAGAGCTAATCAAGTCCAGGAAGCACAGAGAGTCCCATACAGGATAAATCCAAGGAGAAATACGCCAAAACACATATTAATCAAACTGTCAAAAATTAAATACAAAGAAAACATATTAAAAGCAGCAAGGGAAAAACAACAAATAACACACAAGGGAATCCCCATAAGGTTAACCACTGATCTTTAAGCAGAAACTCCGCAAGCCAGAAGGGACTGGAAGAACATATTTAAAGTGATGAAGGAGAAAACCGTGCAACCAAGATTACTCTACCCAGCAAGGATCTCATTCAGATTTGACGGAGAAATTAAAACCTTTACAGACAAGCAAAAGCTGAGAGAGTTCAGCACCACCAAACCAGATTTACAACAAATGCTAAAGGAACCTCTCTAGGCAAGAAACACAAGAGAAGGTAAAGACCTACAATAATGAACCCAAAACAATTAAGAAAATGGGAATAGGAACATACATATTGATAATTACCTTAAATGTAAATGCTCCCACCAAAAGACACAGATTGGCTGAATGGATACAAAAATGAGACCCATATATACACTGTCTACAAGAGGCCCAACTCAGACCTAGAGACACATACAGACTGAAAGTAAGTGGATGGAAAAAGATATTCCATGCAAATGGAAACCAAAACAAAGCTGGAGTAGCAATTCTCATAGCAGACAAAATAGACTTTAAAATAAAGACTATTAGAACAGACAAGGAAGGACACTACATAATGATCAAGGGATCGATTCAAGAAGAAGATATAACAATTGTAAATATTTATGCACCCAACATAGGAGCAACTCAATACATAAGGCAAATACTAACAGCCATAAAAGGGGAAATCGACAGTAACACATTCATAGTAGGTGACTTTAACACCCCACTTTCACCAATGGAAAGATCATCCAAAATGAAAATAAATAAGGAAACACAAGCTTTAAATGATATATTAAACAAGATGGACTTAATTGATATTTATAGGACATTCCATCCAAAAACAACAGAATACACATTTTTCTCAAGTGCTCATGGAACATTCTCCAGGATACAGCATATCTTGGGTCACAAATCAAGCCTTGGAAAATTTAAGAAAATTGAAATGGTATCAAGTATCTTTTCTGACCACAATGCTATGAGACTAGATAACACTTACAGGAAAACATCTGTAAAAATACAAAAACATGGACGCTAAACAATACACTACTTAATTATGAAGTGATCCCTGAAGAAATCAAAGAGGAAATAAAAAAATACCTAGAAACAAATGACAATGGAGACACAACGACCCAAAACCTATGGGATGCAGCAAAAGCAGTTCTAAGAGGGAACTTTATAGCAATACAATCCTACCTTAAGAAACAGGAAACATCTCGAATAAACAACCTAACCTTGCACCTAAAGCAATTAGAGAAAGAAAAACAAAAATTCCTCAAAGTTAGCAGCAGGAAAGAAATCGTAAAAATTAGATCAGAAATAAATGAAAAAGAAATGAAGAAAACAATAGCAAAGATCAATAAAACTAAAGCTGGTTCTTTGAGAAGATAAACAAAATTGATAAACCATTAGCCAGACTCATCAAGAAAAAAAGGAAGAAGACTCAAATCAAAATAATTAGAAATGAAAAAGGAGAAGTAACAACTGACACTGCAGAAATACGAAAGATCAGGAGGGATTACTACAAGCAACTCTATGCCAATAAAATGGACACCCTGGAAGAAATGGACAAATTCTTAGAAATGCACAACCTGACAAGACTGAATCAGGAAGAAATAGAAAATATGAACAGACCAATCACAAGCACTGAAATTGAAACAGTGATTAAAAATCTTCCAACAAACAAAAGCCCAGGATCAGACGGCTTCACAGGTGAATTCTAACAAACATTTAGGGAAGAACTAACACTGATCCTTCTCAAACTGTTCCAAAATACAGCAGAGGGAGGAACACACCCAAACTCATTCTACGAGGCCACTATCACCTTGATACCAAAACCAGACAATGATGTCACAAAGAAAGAAAACTACAGGCCAATATCACTGATGAACATAGATGCAAAAATCCTCAACAAAATACTAGCAAACAAAATCCAACAGCACATTAAAAGGATCATACACCATGATCAAGTGGGGTTTATTCCAAGAATGCAAGGATTCTTCAATATACACAAATCAATCAATGTGATACACCATATTAACAAATTGAAGGAGAAAAGCCATATGATCATCTCAATAGATGCAGAGAAAGCTTTTGACAAAATTCAACACCCATTTATGATAAAAACACTGCAGAAAGCAGGCATAGAGGGAACTTTCCTCAACATAATAAAGTCCATATATGACAAACCCACAGCCAACATTGTCCTCAATGGTGAAAAACTGAAAGCATTTCCACTAAGATCAGGAATAGACAAGGTTGCTCACTCTCACCACTCTTATTCAACATAGTTTTGGAAGTTTTAGCCACAGCAAGCAGAGAAGAAAAGGAAATTAAAGGAATCCAAATTGGAAAAGAAGACGTAAAGCTGTCACTGTTTGCAGATGACATGATACTCTACATAGAGAATCCTAAAGATGCTACCAGAAAACTACTAGAGCTAATCAATGAATTTGGTAACGTAGCAGGATACAAAGTTAATGCACAGAAATCTCTGGCATTCCTATACATTAATGATGAAAAATCTGAAAGAGAAATCAAGAAAACACTCCCATTTACCACTGCAACAAAAAGAATAAAATATCTAGGAATAAATCTACCTAAGGAGACAAAAGACCTGCATGCAGAAAATTATAAGACACTGATGAAAGAAATTAAACGTGATACAAATAGATGGAGAGATGTACCATGTTCTTGGATTGGAAGAATCAACATTGTGAAAATGACTCTACTATCCAAAGCAATCTATAGATTCAATGCAATCCCTATCAAACTACCACTGGTATTTTTCACAGAACTAGAACAAAAAATTTCGCGATTTGTATGGAAACACAAAAGACCCTGAATAGCCAAAGCAGTCTTGAGAACGAAAAATGGAGCTGGAGGAATCAGGCTCCCTGACTTCAGACTATACTACAAAGCTACAGTAATCAAGACAGTATGGTACTGGCACAAAAACAGAAAGATAGATCAATGGAACAGGATAGAAAGCCCAGAGATAAACCCACGCACATTTGGACACCTTATCTTTGATAAAGGTGGCAGGAATGTACAGTGGAGAAAGGACAGCCTCTTCAATAAGTGGTGCTGGGCAAACTGGACAGATACATATAAAAGTATGAGATTAGATCACTCCCTAACACCATACACAAAAATAAGCTCAAAATGGATTAAAGACCTAAATGTAAGGCCAGAAACTATCAAACTCTTAGAGGAAAACATAGGCAGAACACTCTGTGACATAAATCACAGTAAGATCCTTTCTGACCCACCTCCTAGAGAAATGGAAATAAAAACAAAAATAAACAAATAGGACCTAATGAAACTTCAAAGCTTTTGCACAGAAAAGGAAACCATAAACAAGACCAAAAGACAACCCTCAGAATGGGAGAAAATATTTGCAAATGAAGCAATTGACAAAGGATTCATCTCCAAAATTTATAAGCAGCTCATGCAGCTCAATAACAAAAAACCAAAGAACCCAATCCAAAAATGGGCCGAAGACCTAAATAGACATTTCTCCAAAGAAGATATACAGACTGCCATCAAACACATGAAAGAATGCTCAACTTCATTAATCATTAGAGAAATGCAAGTCAAAACTACAATGAGTTATCATCTCACACCAGTCAGAATGGCCATCATCAAAAAATCTAGAAACAATAAATGCTGGAGAGGGTGTGAATAAAAGGGAACACTCTTGCACTGTTGGTGGGAATGTGAATTGGTACAGCCACTATGGAGAACAGTATGGAGTTTCCTTAAAAAACTAAAAATAGAACTACCATATGACCCAGCAATCCCACTACCAGGCATATACCCTGAGAAAGTCAGAATTCAAAAAGAGTCATGTACCAAAATGTTCATTGCAGCTCTATTTACAATAGCCAGGAGATGGAAACAACCTATGTGCCCATCATCGGATGAATGGATAAAGAAGATGTGGCACATATATACAATGGAATATTACTCAGCCATAAAAGGAAATGAAATTGAGCTATTTGTAATAAGGTGGATAGACCTAGAGTCTGTCATACAGAGTGAAGTATGTCAGAAAGAGAAAGACAAATACCGTATGCTAACACTTATATATGGAATTTAAGGGGAAAAAATGTCATGAAGAACATAGGGGTAAGACAGGAATAAAGACACAGACCTACTAGAGAACGGACTTGAGGATATGGGGAGGGGGAAGGGTAAGTTGTGACAAAGCAAGGGAGAGGCATGGACATATATACACTACCAAACGTAAGGTAGATAGCTAGTGGGAAGCAGCCGCATAGCACAGAGATATCAGCTCGGTGCTTTGTGACCGCCTGGAGGGGTGGGATAGGGAGGGTGGGAGGGAGGGAGACGCAAGAGGGAAGAGATATGGGAATCAATGTATATGTATAACTGATTCACTTTGTTATAAATCAGAAAGTAACACACCATTGTAAAGCAATTATACTCCAATAAAGATGTAAAAAAAAAAAATGAAGGTTCACAACTTGAAGGTTCATATATAGGGGACTTACTGTACAAGAGAAAAAATTGCAAAAAACACAAACACATGGAGGCTAAACAATGTGCTACTGAACAACCAATTGATCACTGAATAAATCAACAGGAAATGAAAAAATACCTAGAGACGAATGAAAATGAAAAGACAATGATCCAAAATCCTGTAGGACACAGCAAAAGTGGTTCTAAGAGGGAGGTTTATAGTGATACAAGCTTACTCCAGGAAACAAGAAAAATCTCAAACAACCTGACCTTACACCTAAATCAACTAGAGAAAGAAGAACTAAACCCAAAGTTAGTAGAAGGAAAGAAATCATAAAGATCAGAGCAGAAATAAGTGAAAGAGACTAAAAAACAATAGAAAAGAGCAATGAAACTAAAAGCTGGTTCTTTGTAAAGATAAACAAAATTGATAAAACTTTAGCCAGACTCATCAAGAAAAAAGGAGATGGCCTAAATCAGTAAAATCAGAATTGAAAAAGGAGAAGTGAGAACCAACACCACAGAAATACAAAGGACCATAAGAGACTACTACAAGCAACTAGATGCCAATAAAATGGACAAGCTAGAAGAAATGGACAAATTCTTAGGAAGGTACAATCTCCAAGACTGAATTAGGAAAAAATAGGAAATATGAACAGACCAATCACAAGTACTGAAGTTGAAACTGTGATTTAAAAACTTCCAACAACTGGGGCTTCCTTAGTGGAAGCCTACCTACCTAAGAATCTGCCTACCAATGAAGGGGACATGGGTTCAAGCCCTGGTCCAGGAAGATCCCACATGCTGCGGAGCAACTAAGCCCATGCACCACAACTATTGAGGCTGCGCACCTAGAGCCCATGCTCCTCAACAAGAGAAGCCACCACAATGAGAAGTCCGCACACCACAATTAAGAGTAGCCCCTGCTCGCCACAACTAGAGAAAGCCCGCGCACAACAACAAAGACCCAATGCAGCCAAATAAACAAAAATAATTTTTAAAAATAAAATAAAAACTTCCAACAAACAAAAGTCCAGGACCAGATGGCTTCACAAGTGAATTCTATCAACAATTAGATGAGAGTTGACACCCAACCTTCTCAAACTATTACAAAAAATTGCAGACGAAAGAACATCTCCAAATTCATTCTATGAGGCCATCATCACCCTGATAACCTGAGAAAGATACCACAAAAAAGAAAATTACAGGCCAACATCACTGATGAACACAGATGCAAAAATCCTCAACATGATACTAGCAAACCAAATCCAACAATACATTAAAAGAATCATACACCATGATCAAGTGGGATTTATCCCAGGGATGCAAGGATTTTTTAATATCTGCAAATCAGTGTGATATACCACAATAATAAATTGAAGAATAAAAGCCATATGATGCAGAAAAAGCTTTTGATAAAATTCAGCATCCACTTATGATAAAAAAAAAACTCTCCAGAAAGTGAGCATAGAGGAAACCTACCTCAACATAAAGACCATATATGACAAACCCACAGCTAACATCGTATGCAATGGTGAAAAGCTGAAAACATTTCCTCTAAGGTCAGGAACAAGACAAGGATGTCCATTCTCACCACTTTTATTCAACATAGTTTTGGAAATCCTAGCTACAGCAATCAGAGAAGAAAAAGAAATAAAAGGAATACAAATTGGAAAAGAAGAAGTAAAACTGCCATTGTTTGCAGATGACATGATACTATACATAGAAAATCCCAAAGATACTACCAGAAAACTACTAGAGCTCTTCAATGAATTTGGTAAAATTTCAGGAGACAAAATTAATACACAGAAATTTGTTGCATTTCTATACACTAACAATGAAAGATCAGAAAGAGAAATTAAGGAAACAGTCCCATTTACCATCACATAAAAAAGAATAAAATACCTAGGAATAAACTTATCTAAGGAGGCAAAAAACCTATACTCCAAAAACTATAAGATGCTGATGAAAGAAATCAAAGATGATACAAACAAATCAAAAGATATACTGTGTTCTCAGATTGGATCACTACTGTCAAGATGACTATACTACCCAAAATAATCTACAGATTCAATGCAATCCCTATCAAATTACCAATGGCATTTATCACAGAACTAGAACAAATATAATTTATAAAATTTGTATGGAAACACAAAAGGCCCCAAATAGCCAAAACAATCTTGAGACAGAAAAACAGCTGGAGGAATCAGGTTCCAGACTATACTACAAAGATACAGTCATCAAACAGTATGGTACTGGCACAAAAACAGAAATATAAATTAATGGAACAGGATGGAAAGCCCAGAAATAAACCCATGCACCTATAGTTAATCTATGACAAAGGAAGCAAGAAAGAATATTCAGTGGAGAAAAGACATTCTCTTCAATAATTGGTGCTGGGAATACTGGACAGCCACATGTAAAAGAATAAAATTAGAATATTCTCTAACACCATACTCAAAAATAAACTCAAAATGGAATAAAGACCTAAATGTGAAACTGGATAATATAAAACTCCTAGAGGAAAACATAGGCAGAACACACTTTGATATAAATCGCAGCAATATCTTTTTGGATCCATCTCCTAGAGTAATGGAAATAAAAACAAAAGTAAACAAATGGGACCAGCTAAACTTAAAAGCTATTCCACAGCAAAGAAAGTAAACAAAATGAAAAGACAACTTACAGAATGGGAGAAAATATTTGCAAATGCTGCAACCAACAAGGGATTAGTCTCCAAAATATACAGACAGCTTGTACAGCTCAGTATGGGAACAACCCAATCAAAAAATGGGCAGAAGATCTAAATATACATTTCTCTAAAGAAGACATACAGATGGCCAAAAAGCACATGAAAAGATGCTAAATATCACTAATTATTAGAGTAACACAAACCAAAACTCCAATGACGTATCACCTCACACCAGTCCAAATGGCCATCTTCAACAAATCTACAAGTAATAGAAGCTGGAGAGGGTGTAGAGAAAAAGGAACCCTCCTACACTGTTGGTGGGAATGTAAATTGGTGCAGCCACTATGGAAAACAGTGTGGAGGTTCCTTAAAAAACTAAAAATAGATCTACCATATGATTCACCAATCCCACTCCTGGACATATATCCAGAGAAAACCATAATTCTAAAAGACTCATGCACCCCAATGTTCATTGCAGCACTGTTTCCAATAGTCAAGAAATGGAAGCAACCTAAATGTCCATCGACAGATGAATGGATAAAAAGGATGTGGGGTGTGTGTGTGTGTATATATATGTGTGTGTATATATATATATATATATATATATATATATATGGAATATTAATCAGTCTTGAAAAAGAATAAATGCCATTTGCAGCAACATGAATGAACCTAGAGATTATCATACAAAGTAAGCCAGAGAGAGAAAGACAAATATCATGAGATTGCTTACATGTGGCATCTAAAAAAATGATACAAATGAACTTATATACAAATAGACCCACAGACATAGAAAAACTTATGGCTTCCAAAGGGGAAAGGGAGGAGGAATAAATTAGGAGGTTGGGGTTAACATATACACACCACTATATATAAAATAGATAATTGACAAGGACCTACTGTAGAGCACAGGGGACTCTACTCAATACTCTGTAATAACCTACAGGGGAAAAGAATCTGAAAAAGAATGGATATATGTATATATGTGCAACTGAACCACTTTGTCATACACCTGAAACTAACGCATTGTAAATCAACTATACTTCAATTAACAAATGAATAGTGCAGTGAGCCCCAAAAAACAAAACAAAACAAACAGTTAAGTGACTCCATGTGGCCGTGGTGGTGGGCAGGCCTAGTATTCCTTGTGTTCCTCACTATCATGCACTTATTCTGTTCCTTTTCAGAACCCCCTCCCCCGATAAACATTTGCCCCTGCTGGGTCTGAAAAAAAATACGTAATATGATGTCAAAAGCCATGATACTCCTAGCAGGACTTCTGATGATGGTCGCAGTTCAGAAAGAATGGAAAATCATGTTTCAGTAAACACCTAAAATAGAGCCCCAGGGAGAAAAACTAGTTAATTGTCAGGTCTGCCGTAAAAATCCTGGCTTACAACAATCTTTACAGGTACAAATATGTTCATACAACGAGTTTTATCAATTCAAACACAGGGAAAATCCCCCTCTCCACCAATTCGAACACAGTGGGCAATACCCCCGTCAGGCCCAATACCTTGCCTATGTGTGACCCCTTTTAAAAGGGTTTCATACCTTTTGCATTAATCATGGCTACTTTTGTTATTCAGAAAACCAGTCATGCTTCCAATGCCACGACACCTCTAATGGTTCTCTTGGGTATGGTGAGCCTCTCTGGAACAACCCCTGGCCACCAGATGCTAATATCACCAGTGTTCTGGAACCCAGACCAAAACTGCATTCCCACAAATACCTCTACTCTGTGTGCTTATAATGAAGACCAGAACCAAGGTGCTTACTGGATAGGGATGGAATGGACTAAAAGTTGGGCTAGAAATTGTCAGGCTCCATGGCAACAATGGGTGAAATCCTCCTGCTTCACCATCTCATCTAAGCCGAGGGCATGGAGTACACCCAGACTTCATGATTTTTAATATACTAATGGGCCCTCATCTCCACATTGTGTTCATTATTTGTCCCTTCCATGGATCCGGATGGCTGCTTCCTTGTTAAATTCTTCTATTCCCGTATCTCTTACTGAACCTTCAGGATATATCTGGTTATGTAGCACTCCCTAGAATGAGGGCCCAAAGACAAGGGCACGCCAGTGAATATTTGGCCCCTATGTAACTGCTTATCCTTATATCAATAATGTGAGGCACAAGGAAGTTTGTATATTAGGACATTTGGTCCCATTCACAGTCACAATACGTAATAGTCAACACCATCCTAGGGGGGCCATCAGATTAATATCAGCAGGAATAGGACTGTCAGGGGAACTGGCAGCTCCACAGGGAGGCTTTGCCTACCATGAGGTAACCCTAGAAAATCTAACCAACACTTGGGAGAGCCTAGCCCTGACCACTGAAAATGCCCTAAATAGACTCAGCTTCTTTAAGCTCACTGGCCAATGTAGTTAGGAGAATAGATTGGCCTTGGATTACTTGCTGACTGAGCAGGGTGGTGTTTGTGCGGTCATAAACAAAACCTGCTGTACCCATGTTAATAATTTGGTCCAGATTGAGATGACATCAAAAAGATTTATGAACAAGCATCATGGTTACACCACTACAACCAAGGGTCAGGCCCTAACGCCATGTGGTCCATGATTAAGAGCACCCTCCCTAGGCTTACTTGGTTCCTGCCCCTCCTGGACCCAATAAGGGTCGTACTCTTCCTCCTCCCCTTTGGACCCTTCATCTTTAACCTCTTGGTTAAGTTCATGTCTTCCAGGTTACAACAGTTCCACATCAAAATGATGTGAGGATTCCAACCTCTAAAACCCTGACTTAAAACAAGAAACTGTCCTGCCCCTGGGATCCCAGACCAGGCATCCAGAGATTTTCACTCCCTGACAGGCAGGGTCAACACCACTGCCCAGCCCTGAAGCAACTACTGAAGATGCACCATTGCCTCTCTGCTTCCCATAAGAATAGGAGTAAAATCTTCAAGGGAGGAATGCGTCAGGAGGGAAAGGGGCAGGACACAAACACTAGATATTGAAGAAGGGGTGCAGCCATTAGGAAGCAGTAAAGCCTGGCTGGAACCAGCTGAAACCAAGGGGGCTTTGAGAATAGTCCAGGCAGGGAGAGGAGTTGAGGAAGATGGCGGAAGAGTAAGACGCGGAGATCACCTTCCATCCCACAGATACATCACAAATACATCTACACGTGGAACTGCTCCTATATAACACCCACTGAACGCTAGTAGAGAATAGTCCAGGCATTGACATTTAGCTCATCATAAACCTTCATTGTAATACTAAAAATCACTACCCCTTACACAATGACAGCTCTGGGGAAGACCAAAAAAGGCCAAAAAGTGGGCAGTGGCCCAATTCCTGGGAAATCCCCACCCTACCCCAAAATAGCAAGAATATTCCTCCCACTATGAAATTACTTAGCCCATAAAAACCTATGACCCCATACCCTGGGGCTGCTTTCACTTTGGGACGGCCTGCATTCTGCCTATGGAATGTGTATCTCTCTAAATAAACTTGCTTTCCCTTTACTCTTGCTTGCTCTTGAATTCCTTCCTGCTCAGATCCAAGAACCCTCACTTGGTGGTCTGTCCTAAGGACTCCTGCAGGTCCCAGGATGTGACATTTCCCTCTCCTGCAACAGCATCTCTCCCGTAATGGGTACTACTATGAATGTGCTGCAGCATGGTGTCTGAGAACGCCTTAGGAATGAAAACAATAGTGCACTATATTTCCAGCCCAGCGAGGTGTGATCCAAGTCAGACCCCACTCTGGCCCTCTCTCTGGCCTTTGCTGAATACACTGGCTGGTATTCTGACAAGTCAATCTGTCGGAGAAGTGTTCGTCTTGACTCAGAGGATACAGTTTTAGATTAGGTGCCCCAGCATTCCTTTTTAATGGGATTCCTATTGGCCATGTGTTTCTGGCCTTCCCTGGGGTGCAGTTAGCACACACTCTGGTCTTACCTTTTCCTAGTCCTTTGGGGCAAAGAGCTGTGTCTCCTTTCCTGGGGTTTTCACTATCGCCATCTGTAGGCTTAAAGTGTGTTCTGGTGGGACTCTCATATCAAGCTGTTCTGGTGAAAAACTTCAGGGTTGTAAGGCCAACTGGCCCGAGGCAGGGGAACGCAATCAGACTCACAGGTTGCAGCAGACCGAAACTTTCCGGACCACCCAGTTCCAGAAACTGACCTGGGTACTTTCCAGACAACCCAGTTCCAGGAACTGACCTGGGGACTTTCCACCCAGCCCAGCCTTCCCGCCTTTCAAGGGGCGGGACTAACGGTCCCTCCCGATACCCGAAAAGACCACCAAATAAGGAATAGCCTGCGCCCTCCCGGATTCACCACACCTCTTTCCCTTCTTCCCCTATAAATTCTGCCCAAACCCTCGCCCGGGCGCGACTTCTCTGGCCCCTTTCTCTCGGACCAGTGAACCTCGCCCGGGAGCGCTCCCTAATAAAGCTCACTTGAAGCTTTTCTCTGTTTCGCGGTGCCGTTTGTTAAGATCCGACCTTACATTTGGTGCCGAAACCCGGGAGGGGTACCAAGCCCCGCGGGTTACCGCGCGGGCCGCTCCTCCCCTCCCCCAGGAAACAACCAGGGAACCTCTACTCATCCACCCGCTCCGGCAGAAAACGGGTAAGTCCCCCTCCCTTGTTCCCTCCGACCCCCAGAGTCCCTGCCCACCGGACTCCCTGTCCCTAATCGCGGCCGCGTCAGGGACTCCTCCGTCCTCTCTCCGGGCCTTGGGCAACTTTGGAGACGTCCCAGTCGCCTGACTGCTCTCCGACCCGCCGGGCCTCGGGTGATTGTGGAAACGTCCCAATCGCCTGACCGCCCTCCGACCTGCCGTGAATTGGAGACTGAGACCCAGGGACGCCTCTCTCCCTCTCCATTCACGCAGGGACAGACCGGGGGTCATGGGAACCTCACAATCGAAACCAGATCCTAAGACGCCCCTGGGGTGTCTCCTAGCCAATTTTACAGCCCTCGGTTTCTCTCAAGATCTCCATCGCCGACGGCTCATTTTCTATTCCACTGTGGCCTGGCCACAATATCCTCTAGACAATCAATCCAAATGGCTTCCTGAAGGGACTTTCGATTTTAACGTCCTCCGTGATCTAGATAATCACTGCCGCAGGACGGGCAAATGGTCCGAGGTCCCCTACGTCCAGGCCTTCTGGTGTTTACGCTCCCGCCCTTCCCTCTGCGTCGATTGTTCCACTTCCCAGATCCTTCTTGCCACATCTACATCCAAGCCCCTAACTTCCTTTGACGATGAACCCTCTCCACTAGCCAACCCACCCGAATCTCTCGCCTCTCCTCCCTCCAGAGCTCCTCTCCAACCTCCACCCTGCCCTGAAGCGGTCCCTCCTCCCGAACCCGCTCCCCCACCTCCCTCAACGGTTTCTCCTCCCACGCCCCTTGCTTCGCCAATTAGTGCACATACACGCTCTCACGACTCCCAAGATCCAAATCTCCGCTGCCCTCCGAGGGAAGTGGCAGGAGCGGAAGGATTAGTTAGAGTTCATGTTCCCTTTTCCCTCCAAGATCTCTCCTTTTCTGCCGACTCTTCCCGCTACATCAAAGAATTTCACTACCTCTCTCAAGCTTACCATCTAACCTGGCACGATATCTTTGTGATCCTGTCTTCTACTCTGACCCCTGACGAGAGGGAAAGAATTCAAACTGCTGCCCGAAACCATGCGGATCAGGTTCACCTTACTGACAACTCCATGCCTGTCGGAGCGACTGCCGTACCTGGCACCGATCCAGGCTGGACTTATCACGATGACCAAGATGGCCACCGTAAACGCGACCTCATGATCCAATGCCTCCTGGCTGGCACGCAGGCTGCCGCTCATAAGGTAGTCAATTTTGAAAAACTAAAAGAGATAACCCAAGAACCTAACAAAAATCCAGCTATCTTTCTCAATCGCCTTACAGAGGACTTAACTCTCTACACCCAGCTGGATCCCAACACCCCGGCAGGGGCAACGGTACTAGCCACCCATTTTATTACCCAATCAGGCCTGGACATCTGAAAGAAATTAAAACGGGCAGAAGACAGCCCTCAGACCCCTATTCGAGATCTGGTAAAGATGGCCTTTAAAGTCTATAATGGCCGTGAGGATTTGGCAGAATCCAGCCGACAGGCTCGGATGCACCAAAAGGTGGCCCTCCAAACCCAAGCTGTTGTAGCCGCCCTGCGGCCGGCCATCTCCCTTGGATCACAGCATCCACGGGGTCCGCAAAAGGCAACCCCGCCGGGGGCCTGCTTCAAATGCGGAAAAGAAGGCCACTGGGCTCGCCAATGTCCCAATCCCCGACCTCCTTCTAAGCCCTGTCCCAGCTGCGGGCTAACGGGCCACTGGAAGAGTGACTGCCCTACGACTGGCCCTCCCTCAGCGTCTCCATGCGGGGGGCAGGCCGACCCAACGGCATTACCACTCGAACTGCTGGGATTGGCTGACGACTGACGGCGCCCAGACTCGAAGACCCCCATCACCCTCGCCGAGCCCAGGGTAACGCTACAGGTAGCGGGTAAGTCCATCTCATTTCTGGTAGACACGGGGGCTACCTATTCGGTCCTGCCTACCTATTCCGGGCCAGTTTCTCCTTCCCAGATCTCGGTCATGGGTATTGATGGCAAACCATCCTTCCCACTCCAGACCGGTCCACTCCCATGTCTTATCGAAGGACTCCCTTTATATTCATTCTTTCTTAGTCATACCATCATGCCCAGTTCCCTTGCTAGGCCGAGATGTCCTTTTCCACTTAGGGACCTCCCTCCAGCTGGTTAGACTTGACCCTAAGGTCCCCTCCTCCCAACTCCTGCTTCCTCTTCTTGGCCTGTCTCTAGAACCCTCCCCCTCCTATTCCCCTCTTCCAATCACACCGAACCCAATCAATCCCCAAGTTTGGGATACTTCTAAGCCCGTAATAGACTCCTTATCCCCACTGACTCTCCCTGCAACACCCCCATCCTGCCTGTCCACAAGGCCTCTGGGGATTATCGCCTGGTCCAGAACCTCCGACTAATCAATGAGGCCATAATTTCTCTCCACCCAGCAGTACCAAACCCATACACCTTGCTCTCCCATATCCCCCCATCCACAACCCACTTTACGGTTCTGGATCTCAAAGATGCCTTTTTCGCTATCCCCCTACATCCCGACTCCTATTTCCTCTTCGCCTTTACCTGGCCGGAGCCGGATACTCATACTTCCAGTCAGCTCACCTGGACAGTTCTTCCCCAGGCCTTCCACGACAGTCCTCACCTCTTCGGTCAGGAGCTGGTACGGGACCTCACTTCCTGCTCCCTTACCCCCAGCACACTCCTTCAATATGCAGATGACCTCCTCCTTTGTAGCCCATCTCTCAGCCTATCAAGACAACACACTGCAGATCTCCTCAATTACCTTGGCTCTCACGGTTATCAGGTCTCCCCAGCCAATGCTCAGTTATCTGTATCTTCTGTAACCTACCTGGGGCTCCACCTTACCCCTACCACAAAAGGTCTAACAGCCGACCGCACCCGGATTATCTGTGAACTCCAGCCTCCGGAAACAGCGGAACAAATTCTCTCCTTTTTGGGCCTTATAGGATTTTTCCGACACTGGATCCCTAACTTTGCTCTCCTCGCTAAACCCTTGTATCTAGCCGCTAAAGAAACCCCTCAACGACCCCTCACCTCTCCTTCCGCCGTTCGACAGGCCTTTCTCACCCTGCATAACGCTCTGATATCTTCTCCTCCCCTTTCTCTGCCCAACGCAAACCGACCTTTTCACCTTTTTGTGCATGAACGGGCCGGAATAGCCACTGGACTCCTTGCCCAGCCTGTAGGGCCCTCCTACCGCCCCGTGGCTTACCTCTCCAAACAGCCAGACCCAGCCATTCGGGGATGGCAACCATGCCTTTGGGCCCTAGCAGCGGCAGCCGAACTGACCAAACAAAAACTGACTCTGGCCCACCCACTAACCGTGTTTTCCTCCCACCGGCTGGTCGACCTCCTAGGCCACAAGTCTCTCTCCCTCCTGGGCCCCTCCCGCATCCAGGAGTTCCACCTGCTGTTCACTGAAAACCCTGCTATCTCCCTCGACCTCTTCCCCCGCCTAAACCCGGCCTCCCTATTGCCTATCTCTGATACCGGGACCTCCCCTTCCCACTCCTGCCCCACAATCGTAGAGGCCCTCAGCCCGCCGAGAGAGGGACTCTTTGACACCCCTCTTTCAAACCCGGACGGCACCCTCTCCGTAGCATGCTTGCTCCCTGTTTTCTTAGGTTCCTTTGCAGGCGCATGGAGGAAGTCTCTCGGGTGGCCACAAACCAAATGCTCCTCGGCCCTTACACTTTGCTTCCTACGGGACCCCCCCCACTGGTCTCCCTTAAGCCTCGGACCTCTGGTCGCCCGACTCCCCTTTCGACGCCCCCATTCAGCAAGTAGTAGCCAGAGATCAGAACGCCGCCCCATTACACCAAAGATGTCGGGATGTAAGGCCAACTGGCCTGAGGCAGGGGAACGCAATCAGACTCACAGGTTGCATCGGACCACCCAGTTCCAGGAACTGACCTGGGGACTTTCCACCCGGCCCAGCCTTCCCGCCTTTCAAGGGGCGGGACTAACGGTCCCTCACGATACCCGAAAAGACCACCAAATAAGGAATACCCTGCACCCTCCCGGATTCACCACACCCCTTTCCCTTCTTCCCCTATAAATTCTGCCCAAACCCTCGCCCGGGCGCGACTTCTCTGGCCCCTTTCTCTCGGACCAGTGAACCTCGCCCGGGAGCGTTCTCAAATAAAGCTTGTTTAAGCTCTCCTCCGTCCTTGGTGCCGTTCCTTACAAGGGTGAGGTCTATCAGACTGTTCATCAGCTCATTCCTCACTGTTAGTTTCACCTGGGGCTCCTGTGGGGCATTAGGTGCCTCAAGTTAAAGGGAGCCCCTGGGCCACTTCATTCATCAGAGTGACCCTCTCTTTCTACCATATGAGAGGCTCTCATCTCGTTTTTTTTTTTTCCTCATGTTTTACTGCAGGGCAATGTTTTCCAATGTTCTTCCTCCTATGGTAGCACACTGTACCTTCCCCAGTAGTGGCTTTCCTCTCTTGGGACAATGCCAAGGCCAAAAAAGTGGCATTTCATTTCGTTTTGCATCTTCCTTCTTCTGTTGTTCCCTGTTCAACACTTGAAAAGCAACATCTACCCACTGAGAAGGGTTCATTCCAAATGCATCATCGACTCTTTGCAACTTTCTCCTGATATCTGAGGCACTTTGCCCCCCAAAAGTTCAAGCTTACCATTCTAATAGTTTCAGGGGCCTCGGGATCTGCGTTAGTATAATGTCTGTAGGCCTGATAAATCTTTTCCAAAAATTTTCTCCGAATTTTTGGAAGGGTCTTCATTGGGTTTTGTGCTGATTTTCTTGAATTTTGCTCAAACTCTTTGCTTTGGTTCCCCTTTTCAGGGGAACTTTTTCAGGGAAAGCCCTGCCAAGATACACCAATAAGCATCGCCCTAATAAGGGTGTTCCTCCCTCATTGGGTCCCAGTTTGGTTCAGCTGTGGGTACTGCCTAGTGGGCTTCATGTGTAGAGGATCCTCCTTATAAAGGAGGCTTGCAATCTTTCCAGTTAAACAAGTCTGAGAAACCCAGCTGGTTGGTCATTTGCATTTAGCCCCCCTATGAGATAAGGGCATAAGGGAAATTTCCCTGCCCTGGGAGTGACTCCTGGCCCAAAATGGGTGCCCTGTCAGGTCTTAGAATGGCGATACCAGACCAAGTCTCTGTGCCCCAGAAACCAACACAGGGTTTCTAAGTGGTCCCTATAAGGAGGGGCAGTCCTGAGCCCCAGGGTCGGGAACTGGGGTTGAATAGAAGCAGGTGGTGGGGGAGGGGTGGATATATTGGAGCAGCTGAGACAGCTAGCCCAGGTGGAGGAGTTAAGGTTTGACGCAATCTATTCTCACTCTCATTCTCTTCCTTATTTCCCCTGAGGTAATAGCACAAATGCTTGCATATTAGAGAATTCCATCATTCTCCTCCGCTTCTTCAAGAAGGGCCACCATAAAACCATGGACAGCAATTGATCACGTCCAGCCATTCGAAGGATGCCTGTTTGCCTTGACATCGACCAACTGAGCTGAATTCTGGGCTGGGGCTTTTGGTGATTTTAGGAACCAAGTGAAACCTTTCTCTTCTCCCTGTAAATATCCCACAGACAGGTCTTTTTTAAAATTCTTTTCCTCTATCTGACACCTGTAAAA
>NW_020837992.1:12409068-12430048 GCF_003676395.1 Aethalodelphis obliquidens | reverse complement strand
TTTATAGGGCCTCTATAGTGATATTAATTCATACTCCAATTGCAAAACACACACACACACACACAATCTCCTAGTGATTAAGTCTCTGTGACAGAACCTGATACAAACTTTTTTCTTAATATCTTTATTGCAGTATAATTACTTTACAATGCTGTGTTAGTTTCTGCTGTAGAACAGGGTGAATCAGCTATATGTATACATATATCCCCATATCCCCTCCCTCTTGAGCCTCCCTCCCACCCTCCATATCCCACACCTCTAGGTCATCACAAAGCATGGAGCTGATCTTCCTGTGCTATGCAGCTGCTTCCCACTAGCCATCCATTTTACATTTGGTAGTGTACATATGTCAGTGCTGTTCTCACTTTGTCCCAGCTTCCCCTTCCCCACCCCATGTCCTCAAGTCTGTTCTCTACATCTGCATCTTTATTCCTGCCCTGCCACTAGGTTCATCAGTACTGTTTTTTTAGATTCCATATGTATGCATTAGCATACAGAATTTGTTTTTCTCTTTCTGACTTACTTAACTCTGTATGACAGACTTGAGGTCCAGCCACCTCATAAATAACTTGATTTCATTCCTTTTTATGGCTGAGTAATATTCCATTGTATATATGTGCCACATCTTCTTTATCCACTCATCTGTCGAAACTTCCTGCCCTGTTGGTGGGAATGTAAATTGATAAAGCCACGGTGGAGAACAGTATGGAGTTTCCTTTAAAAATGAAAAATAGAACTACCATATGACCCAGCAATCCCACTACTGGGCATATACCTTGAGAAAACCATAATTCAAAAACAGACATGTACCACAATATTCATTGTAGCACTATTTATAATAGCCAGGACATGGAAGCAACCTAAGTGTCCACGGACAGATGAATGGATAAAGATGATACAGACTTTAAATGGATTCTCTGAATTGGTTCTGAGTTAACTTGAATTGGTTGTGTGATGTAGTCAGATTTAATAGCATTAATAAGCTGCCTCAAGTGGTACAGAAGACACTGATAGTTCATGGGAGGCAGTGCCAAAATGGTGCTCAAATTGTCTCCAATAGACATTTCTATCAAGTGTTTATGGAAGGCAAGGCTTTGAACAGTCAAGTATTTACTCCCACGGATCATTTTGGTGAAAATGGAAAGTATGCTGCTTGCTTGCTTCTTAGTGCACTGGAGAATGAGGAGAAAGAAAATAGTGAGTTCAGGGCTTTAAATACCCACCTAAAGATCTGCAAAATGATATAAAATTGAATGATGAGGGCTTCCCTGCTGGTGCAGTGGTTAAGAATCTGCCTGCCAATGCAGGGGACACAGCTTCGAGCCCTGGTCCGGGAAGATCCCACATGCCACGGAGCAACTAAGCCTGTGCACCACAATTACTGAGCCTGTGCTCTAAGCCCATGAGCCACAACTACTGAGCCCGTGTGCCACAACTACTGAAACCCACGTGCCTAGAGCCTGTGCTCCACAACAAGAATAGCCACCACAATGAGAAGCCCACGCACCACAACGAAGAGTAGCCCTCACTCGCCGCAACTAGAGAAAGCCCGCGCGCAGCAACAAAGACCCAACACAGCCAAAAATAAAATAAAAATTTTAAAAAAACTTTATTAAAAAAAAAATTGAATGATGACCAAAAAGAAACCTTAATGTCCTATAACTGCAGAGCCAATTTCTCCAAAAACCAAAACAAAGGTCTAGCTCTGAGAGGGCTTAGATTACAGTACAAACTTAACTCCCAATCTCTTATGTTAAAGTTAGAGAGCTGATTGAAAAAGAAGTGTGATCCTAAAACTTGGGATAGAAGCGTACGAGCAGATTTTGATGAAGCTAGAAAACTCGAACCCCAAATCTGATGTGTCTTTTCCACCAATAGAGACAGTGCTTCCTCTGAGGAAATTACTCTTCTTTGTCTAAATAGCCCGTAATGGCCTCTCCTAAGGCCCTTACAAGAGACTCTGAGCTTCCTCAGATATTTTGATGCAGAGTTAAAGGTTTACAGGCTTTGAAGAGAGGAGAAACATTGTCAAACTCAACGAATGTTTGATGTGTGGAGTGATAATTGGCATTACAAATTGATACATCATTGTCATTATGAAGACAAGAAGTTAAGAGTTCATACTAGACAGCCTCTGCTTTTTCTGTGAAAGAGATGTTAAAATAGAGGAACTGGGGGTTTGAGAAGAAGAGTCAAGCTGTGGAATAGCAGCCAAGAAGAATCAGAATCACAGGGACCTGCACTAAAATTGGCGAATGTTGTTAAGAGCATAACAGAGATCATCAGAAAACTTGAATATTTATGGACAACAGTACAGATAATGCTGTGTCAGCAGCTGAAACGGAGGGAAGAATGTAGATGATTCAATTTGTCCACAATCTGAGCTTTTCTGACCAGGTAAAGTGCAGGAAAGTTGGGGCAATGGAGTTGATGATGCTACTGAGAGCGATGTCTAAAGAAACGGATGATGGATTGTAGGCCAGAGAGAAAAAAAATGTGGAACCAAGAAATAAATAATAGACCAAAAGAGCAAGGAAAAGTTAAAGGCATGAAGATTTATTAATTTGCTCATTTGAAAACTATTTCTCTTTTCAACAGCTTTATTGGAAGTATAATTTATAAACCATAAATTTTACCCACTGTAAGTGTAAAATTTAATCATGTTTAATAAATTTACAGAGTTGTGCAACTATCATGACAATCTAATTTTAGAATGTTTCCATCACTCCAAAAAGATCCCTCATATCCATTTGCAGATATTCCCTAATTTTACCTCTAACACTATACAACCCAGTAATTCATTTTCTGTCTCTATAAATTTGCCTTTTCTAGACATTTCACATGAATGGAATTCTACAGTATGTTGTCTTTTGCATCTGGCTCATTCTACTTTGCACAACATTACTGAGTTCATCCATACTGTCAGTATCTCATTCCTTTTTATTGTTGAATAGTGTTCCATTGTGTGAATATGCCACTTTTATTTATCTGTGACTCAGTTTCCTGATGTTGGCTATTATGAATAATACTGCCATGAAAATTCACACGTAAGTCTTTGTGCAGACATATGTTTTCATTTCTCTTGCATAGATACCTTGGATACCCAAGAACCTAACAATTTTACTCCTGGGTATCTATGCAAGAGATGTCTACACAAAGACTTAACACGTAAATTTATGTTTACGTTTCTAAGAAATTGTCAACCTGTTTTTCAAAGTGGCTGCAACACTTATATTCTGATCAGTAATATATGAAGATTCTAGTTTCGCCACATCCACATCAACACTAGTTATTATCTGTTCTAGTGGGTATGGAGTGGTATCTCCGATAGTGTGATTTATAAGAAATATATATTTGATCATTCAGGTCATTCTCATATATATTTGGTCTTTGTCCACAGTTCCTGGCTCAAAGCTTCCCACACCCTTGGAATTTCCTAAGTGCTGAGAGTCATAAAAGTGTCTTTTGTTATGTGAATGAGGTGACTTTTGGAAGCACCTAAGGATGGAGGCTGTTTGCCAGGAGCATTAACCTTGTGATTAGAAGGTTGGAACTTTCGGTCCCACTCCCTCATTTCCAGGGAGGGGAGAGAAGCTTGAGGTTGAATTAATCACCATTGGTCAATGATTTGCTCAACTAAGACTAAATGAGGCCTCCATAAAAACCCCCAAAAGACAGCTTCTTGGCCTCTTTTAGAGAGTTTTCACGTTTGGGAACCAGAAAGCCTCCGCATGCCACCACATTCTATGAGGAACAGAGCTCCTTTGTTCAGAACCTTGCTCTGTGTATCTCTTCATCTGACTGTTGTTTTGCATTCTTTATTATTCTTTTATAATAAATTGATAATCTAGTGAGTAAATGAGTTTTTCTGAGTTCTGTGAGCCATGATAACAAATTAATCGAACCCAAGGATGGGGTTGTGGGAACGTCTGATACCCAAATTTTCAGAAGCACGGGTAACAACCTGGGCTTGCAACTGGCATCTAAAGTGGAGCGTGGTCTTGTGGGACTGAGCCCTTTAACTGTGGAATCTGATTCTATCTGCAGGTATATAGAACTTTTTTTTTAGTTGTCTATTTTATACATATTAGTGTATATATGTCAATCCCAATCTCCCAATTCATCCCACCACCACACACCCCCACTTTCTCCACTTGGTGTCCATATGTTTGTTCTCTACCTCTGTGTCTCTATTTCTGCCTTGCACACCGGTTCATCTGTAAAATTTTTCTAGATTCCACATATATGCATTAATACACAATATTTGTTTTTCTCTTTCTGACTTACTTCACTATGTATGACAGTCTCTAGATCCATCCAAGTCTCTACAAATGACCCAATTTCATTAATTTTTATGGCTGAGTAATATTCCATTGTGTATATGTACCACAACTTCTTTATCCATTCATCTGCCAATGAACACTGAACTTGCTTCCATGACCTAGCTATTGTAAATAGTGCTGCAATGAACATTGGGGTACGTGTGTCTTTTTGAATTATGGTTTTCTCTGGGTATGTGCCCAGTAGTGGGATTGCTGGATCATATGGTAATTCTACTTTTAGATTTTTAAGGACCATCCATACTGTTCTCCATAGTGGCTGTATCAATTTACATTCCCACCAAACAGGGCAAGAGGGTTCCCTTTTCTCCACACCCTCTCCAGCATTTGTGGTTTGTAGATTTTCTGATGATTCCCATTCTAACTGGTGTGAGATGATACATCTTTGTAGTTTTCATTTGCATTTTAGTGATGTTGAGCAGCTTTTCACCTGCTTCTAGGCCATCTGTATGTCTTCTTTGGAGAAAGGTCTGTTTAGATCTTCTGGCCATTTTTGGATTGGGTTGTTTGTTTTTTTAATATGGAGCTGCATGAGCTGTTTATATATTTTGGAGATTAATCCTTTGTTGATTTGTTGGCAAATATTTTCTCCCATTCTGAGGGTTGTCTTTACATCTTGTTTATAGTTTCCTTTGCTGTGCAGAAGTTTCTAAGTTTCATTAGGTCCCATTTGCTTATTCTTGTTTTTATTTCCATTACACTAGGAAGTGGGTTGAAAAAGATCTTTATGTCATTTATGCCAAAGAGTGATTTATGTCAAAGGGTGTTCTTCCTATGTTTTCCTCTAAGAGTTTTATAGTGCCTGGTCTTACATTTAGGTCTCTAATCCATTTTGAGTTTATTTTTGTGTATGATGCCTGGGAGTGTTCTAAGTTCATTCTTTTACATGTAGCTGTCCAGTTTCCCCAGTACCATTTATTAAAGAGACTGTCTTTTCTCCATTGTATATCCTTGCCTCCTTTGTCATAGATTAGTTAACCACAGGTGCATGGGTTTATCTCTGGGCTTTCTATCCTGTTCCACTGACCTATATTTCTGTTTTTGTGCCAGTACCATATTGTCTTGATTACTGTAGCTTTGTAGTATAGTCTGAAGTCACGGAGTCTGATTCCTCCAGCTCCGTTTTTTTCCCCTCAAGATTGCTTTCGCTATTTGGGGTCTTTTATGTCTCCATACAAATTTTAAGATTTTTTTGTTCCAGTTCTGTAAAAAAATGTCATTGGTAATTTGATAGGGATTGCATTGAATCTGTAGATTGCTTTGGGTAGTACAGTCATTTTCACAATATTGATTCTTCCAATCCAAGAACATGGTATATCTCTCCATCTGTTTGTGTCATCTTTGATTTCTTTCATCAGTGTCTTATAGTTTTCTGAGTATAGGACTTTTACCTCCTTAGGTAGGTTTATTCCTAGGTATTTTATTCTTTTTGTTGCAATCGTGAATGGGATTGTTTCCTTAATTTCTCTTTCTGATCTTTCATTATTAGTGCATAGGAATGCAAGAGATTACTGTGTATTAATTTTGTATCCTGCAACTTTACCAAATTCATTGATTAGCTCTAGTAGTTTTCTGGTGGCATCTTTAGGATTATTTATGTAAAGTATCATGTCATCTGCAGACTGTGACAGTTTTACTTCTTCTTTTCCAATTGTATTCCTTTTATTTCTTTTTCTTCTCTGATTGCCGTGGCTAGGACTTCCAAAACTATGCTGAATAATAGTGGTGAGAGTGGACATCCTTGCCTTGTTCCTGATCTCAGAAGAAATGCTTTCAGTTTTTCACCATTGAGAATGATGTTTGCTGTGGGTTTGTCATATATGGCCTTTATTAGGTTGAGGTAGGTTCCCTCTATGCCCACTTTCTGGAGAGTTTTTATCATAAATGGTGTTGAATTTTGTCAAAAGCTTTTTCTGCATCTATTGAGATGATCATATGGTTTTTATTCTTCAATTTGTTAATACGGTGTATCATGTTGATTGATCTGCATATACTGACGAATCCTTGTATTCCTGGGATAAATCCCACTTGATCAGGGTGTATGATCCTTTTAATGTGCTGCTGGATTCTGTTTGCTAGTATTTTGTTGAGGATTTTTGCATCTATCTTCATCAGAGATATTGGTCTATAATTTTCTTTTTTTGTAGTACCTTTGTCTGGTTTTGGTATCACGGTGATGGCGGCCTTGTAGCATGAGTTTGGGAGTGTTCCTTCCTCTGCAATTTTTTGGAAGAGTTTGAGAAGGATGGTTGTTAGCTCTTCTCTAAATGTTTGATAGAATTCACCTGTGAAGCCATCTGGTCCTGGACTTCTATTTGTTAGAACATTTTTAATCACAGTTTCAATTTCATTACTTGTGATTGGTCTGTTCATATTTTCTATTTCTTCCTGGTTCAGCCTTGGAAGGTTATACCTATCTAAGAATTTGTCCATTTCTTCCAGGTTGTCCGTTTTATTGGCATAGAGTTGCTTGTAGTAGTCTCTTATGATGCTTTGTATTTTTTTGGTGTCCTTTTTAACGTCTCCTTTTTATTTCTTTTTTTTTTAATTAAAAAAAATTTTTTTTGGCTGCAGTGATCTTCATTGCTGTGTGCGGGCTTTCTCTAGTTGCAGCACGTGGGGGCTAATCTTTGTTGTGGTGCGTGGGCTACTCATTGCGGTGGCTTCTCTTGTTTCAGAGCACAGGCTCTAGGCCTGTGGGCTTCGGTAGTTGTGGCACACAGGCTTAACGGTTGTGGCTCACAGGCTACAGAGCACAGGCTCATTAGTTATGGCACAAGGGCTTAGCTGCTCTGTGGCATGTGGGATCTTCCCGGACCAGGGATTGAGCCTGTGTCCCCAGCATTGGCAGGCAGATTCTTAACCACTGTGCCACCAGGGATTTATTTATTTGAGTCCTCTCACTCTTTTTCTTGATGAGCCTGGCTAAAGGTTTATCAATTTTGTTTATCTTCTCAAAGAACCAGCTTTTAGTTTTACTGACCTTTGCTATTGTTCTCTTTGTTCTATGTCTTTCATTTATGCTCTGATCTTTATGATTTCTTTCCTTCTGCTAACTTTGTGTTTTCTTTGCTCTTCTTTTTCTAGTTCCTTCAGGTGTAAGGTTAGATTGTTTACTTGAGATTTTTCTTGTTTCTTGAGGTAAGATTGTATTGCTATAAACTTCCCTCTTAGAACTGCTTTTTCTGCATCCCATAGGTTTTGGATCATCGTGTTTTCATTGTCATTTGTCTCTAGGTAATTTTTGATTTCCTCTTTGGTTTCTTCAGTGACCTCTTGGTTATTTAGTAACGTATTGTTTAGCCTCCACGTGTTTGTGTTTTTTATGTTTTTTTCCCTGTAATTCATTTCTAATCTCATAGCGCTGTGGTCAGAAAAGATGCTTGATATGATTTCAATCTTCTTAAATTTACTGAGGCTTTATTTCTGACCCAAGATGTGATCTATCCTGGAGAATGCTCCATGTGCACGTGAGAAGGAAGTGTAATCTGCTGTTTTCGGATGGAATGTCCAATAAACATCAATTAAATCTATCTGGTCTATTGTGCCATTTAAAGCTTCTGTTTCCTTATTAATTATCTGTTCAGATAATCTGTCCATTGGTGTAAATGAGGTGTTAAAGTCCCCCACTGTTATTGTGTTACTGTTGATATCCTTTTTTAGAGCTGTTGGCATTTGCCTTATGTATTGAGGTGCTCCTATGTTGGGTGCATATGTATTTATAATTGTTATATCTTCTTCTTGGATTGATCCCTTGATCATTACGTAGTGTCCTTCCTTGTCTCTTGTAACATTCTTTATTTTAAAATCTATTTTATCTGATATGAGTATTGTTACCCCAGCTTTCTTTTGATTTGCATTTGCATGGAATATCTTTTTCCATCCCCTCGCTTTCTGTCTGTATGTGTCCCTAGATCTGAAGTGGGTTTCTTGTAGACAGCATATATATGGGTCTTGTTTTTGCATCCATTCAGCAAGCCTGTGTCTTTTGGTTGGAGCATTTAATCCATTCACATTTAAGGTGATTATTGATATTTATGTTCCTATGACATTTTTCTTAATTGTTTTAGGCTTGTTTTTGTAGGTCCTTTTCTTCTCTTGTGTTTCCCACTTAGAGAAGTTCCTTTAGCATTTGTTCTAGAGCTGGTTAGGTGGTGCTGTATTCTCTTAGTTTCCTCTTGTCTGTAAAGCTTTTGATTTCTCCGTCGAATGTGAATATCATTGCTGGGTAGAGCAATCTTGGTTGTAGTTTCTTCCCTTTCATCACTTTAAATATAATGTGCAACTCGCTTCTGGCTTGTAGAGTTCTGCTGAGAAATAAGCTGTTAACCTTATGGGAGTTCCCTTCTATGTTGTTTTTCCCTTGTTGCTTTTAATAATTTTTCTTTTTCTTTAATTCTTGTCAATTTGATTACTACGTGTCTCAGAGTGTTTCTCCTTGGGTTTATCCTGTATGGGACCCTCTACGCTTCCTGAACTTGGGTAACTATTTCCTTTCCTATGTTAGGGAAGTTTTTGACTAAAATCTCTTCAAATATTTTCTTGGGTAATTTCTCTCTATATACTCCTTCTGGGACCACTATAATGCGAATGTTGGTGCATTTAATATTGTTCCAGAGGTCTCTTAGGCCGTTTTCACTTCTTTTCATTCTTTTTTCTTTATTCTGTTCCATGCCAGTGATTTCCACCATTCTGTCATCCAGGTCACTTACCGTTCTTCTGCCTCAGTTATCCTGCTATTGATTTCTTCTAGTGTATTTTTAATTTCAGTTATTGTATTGTTCATATATGTTTGTTTGTTCTTTAATTCTTCTAGGTGTTTGTTCTTTAATTCTTCTGGGTCTTTTATAAACGTTTCTTGCATCTGCTCAGTCTTTGTCCCCATTCTTTTTCTGAGTCCTGGATCATCTTCACTATCATTATTCTGAATTCTTTTTCTGGAAGGTTGCCTATCTCCACTTCATTTAGTTGTTTTTCTCGGGTTTTATCTTGTTCCTTCATCTGGTACATAGTCCTGTGCCTTTTCATTTTGTCTATCTTTCTGTAAATGTGATTTTCATTCCACAGGCTGCAGGATTGTAGTTCTTTTTGCTTCTGCTGTCTGTCCTCTGGTGGATGAGGTTATCTAAGAGGTGTGTGCAAGCTTCCTGATGGGAGGGACTGCTGGTGGCTAGAGCTGGGTGTTGCTCTGGTGGGAAGACCCCAGTAAAACTTTAGTAGCTTGTCTGCTGATGGGTGGGACTGAGTTCCCACCCTGTTGGTTGTTTGGTCTGAGGCGACTCAGCACTGGAGCCTAGAGACTCTTTGGTGGGGCTAATGGTGGACTCCAGGAGCGCTCACGCCAAGGAGTACTTCCCAGAACTTCTGCTGCCAGTGTCCTTGTCCCCACGGTGAGCCACAGCCACCCCCCACCTCTGCAGGAGACCTTCCAGCACTAGCACGTAGGTCTGCTTCAGTCTCCCCTGGGGTCACTGCTCCTTCCCCTGGGTCCTGGTGCACACAGTACTTTGTGAGTGCCCTCCAGGAGCGGAGTCTCTGTTTCCCCCAGTCCTGTCGAAGTCCTGCAATCAAATCCTCCTAGCCTTCAAAGTCTGATTCTCTGGGAATTCTTCCTCCTATTGCCAGACCCCCAGGTTGGGAAGCCTGATTTGGGGCTCAGAACTTTCACTCCAGTGGGTGGAGTTCTGTGGTATAACTGTTCTCCAATTTGTGAGTCACCCACTCAGCAGTTATGGGATTTGATTTTACTGTAATTGCACCCCTCCTACTGTTTCAATGTGGCTTCTCCTTTGTCTTTGGATGTTGGATTTCTTTTTTGGTGAGTTCCAGTGTCTTCCTGTCAATAATTGTTCAGCAGTTAGTTGTGATTCTGTTGCTGTCACAAGAGGGAGTGAGCACACGTCCTTGTACTCCACCATCTTGAACCAATATCCCAGGTATATAGAATTGAATTGAATTCTCAGACACCCTGCTGGAGTCCAAGTATTGCTTGCTGGTGTAGGGATGCCTCCATGAACATATCTTGGAAATGGGTCCAGAAATCCTTTTGTAGTATCTCATTTTAATTTGCCTTTCCCTAAGAATTATAAGCATTTTTTGTCATGTGCTTATTGGTTACTTGGATATCTTCTTTGGCAAGATATCTATTCAAATATTTTGCCCATTTTAAATTGGGTTGTCTAATTACTGTATTGTAGGAGTTCTTTATATATGTTAGATATCTGATTTGGAAATATTTTTCCCAGTCTGTCGCTTACCTTTTCATTTTTTAAATAGTGTCTTTTGAAGTTCAAAAATGTTATTTTTTGTGAAGCCCATATTATTAATTGTTTTCATAATGGATCATGCATTTACTGCTGTAGCCGAGAAATCTTTTTCTAAACTAAGGTCTCAAAAATTTTCTCCTATGTTTTCTTCTGAAACTTTAGATTTTTAGATTTTACATATATGTTTAGGATACAGTGATTTAATTTTGTGTATGCTATGAGGTAAAGATCTAAATTCATCTTGTTGTCTAAGGATATCCAGTTGTCCCAGCACCATTTTTTAATAAGCTACTCTTTCCCATTGAATTGCCCTGGTATTATTGTCAAAAATCAATTGACCAAAAATTGATTACTGTCACTTTATAGTAAGTTTTGTAAACATGAAGTGCAAGTCCTCTAATATTTTGTTCCTTTTCAAGAATATTTTAGCTATATTGGGTCTCTTGCATTTGCACATAAATTTTAGGATTAGCTTGTCAATTTCTGCAAAAGAGCCTGTGAGATTTTGGTAGAGATTATATTAAAGATATAGATAAATTTGGGAGAGTAAAACTATTCCTGAATCATAGAAAAATGGTTGCAAAATAGATACTGGAGTCAGATGACCTGAATTCACCTCTAGTTCTATTTCCCACAGTACAATCTTGGACAAGTTTATGTCTCTAAACTTCAATTTCCTCATCTTTAAAATGGGGGTATTAATAATACCTGCTTCAAAATAGCCTCATACACCAGAGGGCAGAGATCAGAAGCAAGAAGAACTACAATCCTGCAGCCTGTGGAATAAAAACCACATTCACAGAAAGATACACAAGATGAAAATGCAGAGGGCTATGTACCAGATGAAGGAACAAGATAAAACCCCAGAAAAACAACTAAATAAAGTGGAGATAGGCAATCTTCCAGAAAAAGAATTTAGAATACTGATAGTGAAGATGATCCAAGACCTCGGAAAAACAATGAAGGCAAAGATTGAGAAGATGCAAGAAATGTTTAACAAAGACCTAGAAGAATTAAAGAACAAACAAACAGAGAAGAACAACAAAATAACTGGAATGAAAACTACACTAGAAGGAATCAATAGGAGAATAACTGAGGCAGAAGAACAGATAAGTGACCTGTAAGACAGAATGGTGGAATTCACTGCCGCTAAACAGAATAAAGAAAAAAGAATGAAAAGAAATGAAGACAGCCTAAGAGACCTCTGGGACAACATTAAATGCAACAACATTCGCATTACGGGGGTCCCAGAAGGAAAAGAGAGAAAGGACCAGAGAAAATATTTGAAGAGATTATAGTTGAAAACTTCCCTAATATGGGAAAGGAAATAGCCACCCAAGCCCAGGAAGTGCAGAGAGTCCCATACAGGACAAACCCAAGGAGAAACATGCTGAGACACATAGTAATCAAATTGGCAAAAATTAAAGACAAAGAAAAATGATTGAAAGCAGCAAGGGAAAAATGACAAATAACATACAAGGGAACTCTCATAAGGTTAACAGCTGATTTCTCAGCAGAAACTCTACAAGCCAGAAGGGACTGGCATGATATACTTAAAGTGACAAAAGGGAAGAACCTACAACCAAGATTACTCTACCCGGCAAGAATTTCATTCAGATTCAAAGGAGAAATCCAAAGATTTACAGAAAAGCAAAAGCTAAGAGAATTCAGCACCACCAAACCACCTCTAGAACAAATGCGAAAGGAACTTCTCTAAGTGGGAAACACAAGAGAAGAAAAGGACCTACAAAAACAAACCCAAAACATTAAGATAATGGTCATAGGAACATACATATCGATAATTACCTTAAATGTGAATGGATTAAATACTCCAACCAAAAGACACAGGCTTGCTGAATGGATGCAAAAACAAGACCCATATATATGCTGTCTACAAGAGACCCACTGCAGATCTAGGGACACATACAGACTGAAAGTGAGGGGATGGAAAAAGATATTCCATGCAAATGCAAATCAAAAGAAAGCTGGAGTAGCTATACTCATATCAGATAAAATAGACTTTAAAATAAACAATGTTACAAGAAACAAGGAAGGACACTACATAATGATCAAGGGATCAATCCAAGAGGAAGATATAAGAGTTATAAATATATATGCACCCAACATAGGAGCACCTCAGTACATAAGGCAACTGCTAACAGCTATAAAAGAGGAAATTGACAGTAACACAGTAATAGTCGGGGACTTTAACACCTCACTTACACCAATGGACACATCATCCAAAATGAAAATAAATAAGGAAACAGAAGCTTTAAATGACACAAAAGACCACATAGATTTAATTCATATTTATAAGATATTCCATCCAAAAACAGCAGATTACACTTTCTTCTCAAGTGTGCACGGAACATTCTCCAGGATAGATCACATCTTGGGTCAGAAATAAAGCCTCAGTAAATTTAAGAAGATTGAAATCATATCAAGCATCTTTTCTGACAACAACTCTATGAGACTAGAAATGAATTACAGGGAAAAAAACGTAAAAAACACAAACACATGGAGGCTAAACAATACATCACTAAATAACCAAGAGATCACTGAAGAAATCAAAGAGGAAATCAAAAAATACCTAGAGACAAATGACAATGAAAATAGGACAATCCAAAACCTATGGGATGCAGCAAAAGCAGTTCTAAGAGGGAAGTTTACAGCTATACAAGCCTACCTCAAGAAACAAGAAAAATCTCAGGTAAACAATCTAACCTTACACCTAAAGGAACTAGAGAAAGAGGAACAAAGAAAACACAAAGTTAGCAGAAGGAAAGAAATAATAAGGATCAGAGCAGAAATAAATGAAATAGAAACAAAAAATAAACAATAGCAGAGATCAATAAAACTAAAAACTGGTTCTTTGAGAAGATAAACAAAATTGATAAACCATTAGCCAGACTCATCAAGAAAAAGAGGACTCAAATCAATAAAATTAGAAAGGAAAAAGGAGAAGTTACAACAGACACTGTAGAAACACAAAGCATCCTAAGAGACTACTACAAGGAACACTATGCCAATAAAATGGACAACCTGGAAGAAATGGACAAATTCTTAGATAGATATAACCTTCCAAGACTGCACCAGGAAGAAACAGAAAATATGAACAGACCAATCACAAGTAATGAAATTGAAACTGTGATTAAAAATGTTCCAACAAACAAATGTTCAGGACCAGATGGCTTCACAGGTGATTTCTACCAAACAATTAGAGAAGAGATAACACCCATCCTTCTCAAACTCTTCCAAAAAATGTCAGAGGAAGGAACACTCCCAAACTTATTCTATGAGGCCACCATCACCCTGATACCAAAACCAGACAAAGATACTACAAAAAAAGAAAACTACAGACTGATATCACTCATGAATATAGATGCAAAAATCCTCAATAAAATACTAGCAACCAGAATCCAACAACACATTAAAAGGATCATACACCCTGAGCAAGCGGGATTTATCACAGTGATGCAAGGATTTTTCAATATACGCAAATCAATCAATGTGATACACCGTATTAACAAATTGAAGAATAAAAACCATATGATCATCTCAACAGATGCAGAAAGAGCTTTTGACAAAATTTAACACCCATTTATGATAAAAACCCTGCAGAAAGTAGGCATAGAGGGAACTTTCCTCAACATAATAAAGGCCATATATGACAAACCCACAGCCAACATCGTCCTCAATGGTGAAAAACTGAAAGCATTTCCTCGAAGATCAGGAACAAAACAACAATGTCCACTCTCATCACTATTATTCAACATAGTTTTGGAAGTCCTAGCCACTCAATCAGAAGAAAAAGAAATAAAAGGAATACAAAATGGAAAAAAAGATGTAAAACTGTCACCATTTGCAGATGACATGATACTATACAGAGTGAATCCTAAAAATGTCACCGGAAAACTACTAGAGCTAATCAATGAATTTGGTCAAGTTGCAGGATACAAAATTAATGCACAGAAATCTCTTGCACTCCTATACACTAACGATGAAAAATCTGAAAGAGAAATTAAGGAAACACTCCCATTTACCACTGCACGAAAAAGAATAAAATACCTAGGAATAAACCTACCTAGGGAGACAAAAGACCTGTATGCAGAAAACTATAAGACACTGATGTAAGAAATTAAAGATGATACCAACAGATGGAGAGATATACCATATTCTTGGATTGGAAGAATCAACTTTTTGAAAATGATTATACTTCCCAAAGCAATCTACAGATTCAATGAAATCCCTATCAAATTTCCAATGGCATTTTTTAAGGAACTAGAACAAAAAAATCTTAAAATTTGTATGGAGACACAAAAGACTCTGAATAGCCAAAGCAGTCTTGAGGGAAAAAAATGGAGGTGGATGAATCAGACTTCCTGACTTCAGACTATACTACAAAGCTACAGTAATCAAGACAATATGGTACTGGCACAAAAACAGAAACATAGGTCAATGGAACAAGACAGAAAGCCCAGAGATAAACCCACGCACCTATGGTCAACTAATCTATGACAAAGGAGGCAAGGATATCCAATGGAGAAAAGACAGTGTCTTCAATAAGTGGTGCTGGGAAAACTGGACAGCTACATGTAGAAGAATGAAATTAGAACACTCCCTAACACCATACACAAAAATAAACTCAAAATGGATTCGAAACGTAAATGTAAGACTGGACACTATAAAACTCTTAGAGGAAAACATAGGAAGAGCACTCTTTGACATAAATCACAGCAAGATCTTTTTTGATCCACCTCCTAGAGTAATGGAAATAAAAACAAAAATAAACAAATGGGACCTAATGAAACTTCAAAGATTTTGCACAGCAAAGGAAACCATAAACAAGATGAAAAGACAACCCTCAGAATGGGAGAAAATATTTGCAAATGAATCAACGGACAAAGGATTAATCTCCAAAATATATAAACATCTCATGCAGCTCAATATTAAAGAAACAAACAACCCAATCCAAAAATGGGCAGAAAATCTAAACAGACATTTCTCCAAAGAAGACATACAGATGGCCTAGAAGCAGATGAAAAGCTGCTCAACATCACTAATTATTAGAGAAATGCAAATCAAAACTACAATGAGGGATCACCTCACACCAGTTAGAATGGGCATCATCAGAAAATCTACAAACAACAAATGCTGGAGAGGGTGTGGAGAAAAGGGAATCCTCTTGCACTCTTGGTGGGAATGTAAATTGATACAGCCACTATGGAGAACAGTATGAAGGTTCCTTAAAAAACTGAAAATAGAATTACCATATGATCCAGCAATCCCACTACTGGGCACATACCCAGAGAAAACCATAATTCAAAAATACACATGCACCCCAATATTCCTGCAGCACTGTTTACAATAGCCAGTCATGGAAGCAACTTAAATGCCCATCGACAGATGAATGGATAAAGAAGAAGTAGTACATATATACAATGGAATATTACTCAGCCATGAAAAGGAACGAAACTGAGTCATTTGTTGAGACGTGGATGGATCTAGAGACTGTCATACAGAGTGAAATAAGTCAGAAAGAGAAAAACAAATATCATATATTAACTCATGTATGTGGAACCTAGAAAAATGGTACAGATGAACTGGTTTCCAGGGCAGAAGTTGAGACACAGATGTAGATAACAAAAGTATGGACACCAACGGGGGAAAATCATGGGGGGGTGGAAATGGTGGTGTGCTTAACTGGACGATTGGGATTGACATATATACACTGATGTGTATAAAATTGATGACTAATAAGAACCTGCTGTATAAAAAATAAAATTCAAAAATTAAACTAATAATAATAATACCTGCTTCTACTTTTTCAGATCCAAAGATATATTTCCTATTAAGCCCATAGCACAGTGTTTCTTTTTAGCTATGATTGTCATATTGGCACTTATTATTCTATGCCCGGAACTATGTAGGCAACTAAAGATAAAAAGAGTTCCAGGTTGAAGACGTCTTTCTGCAAAAGAATGAGATTGCCTGGGATCCTCTGCTTTTGTTGCTTTGAGTAGGTAGATAATAAGGTAGCATGGGTGTTGATGGGGAACAGGGAGGATGAAGCCTAGTAGGAAGACTGTGAAAAGGAAGAAGTATTGACTCCATCAGCTGCCTTTAAAAAGTAAGACTTCCCATGATTTTACATTCATTCAACCAACACCTAAACTACCTACTCACTATTCTCATGGAAAAAATGGCCAAGAAGGCATTTTGTTTTATCTCCCTCTCCTGTTGAGACTTGTTTTTCTTAACAAGACTAATGACCATTCTTACTCGATTTCATAGAGTAATAATGTGCCAATAGGTGGATGTGTTTGTGTTAGAGGAGGGGTGTTATTTGGCTCAAGCCCAAGGAGAAGCCCTGTGTTTTTGCCACTCTAAGAATGTTCCCAATGATAATAGTGGACTTTGATCCAAGGGGACCAAGACTACATGATTTCTGGTGCTAGGAGGCTACGCTTGCACCCTGAGCCACTTTGTCCTATCCTATTCATTTTCAGCTCCCAGACGGCCTGATTTCAAGCTTGTAATCCACACTGTGCTGATGTTCCCAGTTTCCTCCACCTCCGAGACAGACAGCAGGATGGAGCTCATTGTGCTCTGGCCCAGGCTACCCAGTAAAGCGGTTCCATGTGTGGAGACAATGCCTGACGTGCCCCGTTGGCTGCAGGTTGTTCCAACTCTGTAGGGACACTGAAAGAATGTATCAACAGACTTGCCCAGGTATCTAAAACATATTTGCAAAATGTCAAGTGACCCTTGATGACCAGTCTGCTGATTAACCGCAGCGTCCCAGGGGTCCTTCAAGGGGAGAAGCTGAAGCCAAGTTTTCAGTGTGTATTCACCTCTCCACTGAGTCAGAAAGGTCACTGCCAAGCTGGAGCAGCAGTAGAACATGTAACTGGTCAGAACAAATGCAGTTTCCCAATCACATTCTTCTGCCAAGATTCTGTTTCAAATTCTCTATTCTCAGAGGAACAGCCTGGGAATTTGGAAGTTCTTCACAGAAGTTTCTGGACGAGCTCCTCCCTCCTCATTTCTACCACCTCAAGCCTCATGCTGGCCATGAGACATCTTAGTTGCATCAGCTTACTTCCATCTTTGTAGGTTCTCCCTCCTTTCACATCAGTCTGCACTCAGCAGCAGAATCACCTCTACTAGGATTTGTCTCCCACCTTGGAACCTGCAGTAATACTTGCTCGTGATGTAGAGTTGGTATTAAGCCAACAAGCAGGATTCTCAACCATTTGCCACCCAATTACAGTCAGTTTACATGGAGAGATATACAAAGTTAAGATCACACTATAGGCCCTTCTTGAACTGGAACACTTGTTTACACTATGAGTAGGTCCAAGGACCTCACCAAAATCAGACTGAGGGATATTTTGGGCTTCTTTTTCCTGGGCATTTCTAGGAAAGGGGTAGCTCCCATAGATGCATGGGAGATAGACTATAGAATTCAAGAGAGATTGTGAATCCCAAGGGAGAAAGTTGAAAGAAAGAAAGAGAACACACCAAACAGAAGCCCAAGCTTTTAACCCTTCTGTTCCTTTCATTAAATGTGTCACTCCTTAACTCCACCAGGGAGGTCCAGCATAATCACTGACAAGGTGGCTGTTTTTTGTCATCAGACAAAAGAACTGTCTTTACAATAAAGTACTTCCGAAGTGATAAATGAGAAATTGTACATGAAGCAAGTTTAACAAATATTCTGTAAAAGAAAAAAAAAAGAAATATAGAAAATTTGGATGGTCACTTGTATCTCTTAATTCATGTATCTTGGTCAGCTTCTCCACTAGTTTACCTAATTGTTTATATACTTTATATATCTTATAGTATACATTTATAAATGTGAAAAAAGTCATTGACATCCTGGCTTCTTCACGTGGTTATTGTTCTGTGCACACATGCCCTGGTGTTTCTGTGTGTTCAAAATGTGTCTTATAAGGACACCAGTCAGACTGGATTAAGGTCTGCTCTATTGGCCTCATTTTAACTCAATCACCTTTTTAAAGGCCCTCTCAGACCTTCCCTGGTGGCACAGTGGTTAAGAATCCACCTGACAATGCAGGGGACACGGGTTTGAGCCCTGGTCTGGGAAGATCCCACATGCTGCGGAGCAACTAAGCCCATGAGCCACAACTACTGAGCCTGCACTCTAGAGCCTGAAAGCCACAATTACTGAGCCCACGTGCCACAACTACTGAAGCCCATGTGCCTTGAGCCAGTGCTTCACAACAAGAGAAGCCACCGCTGTTAGAAGCCTGTACAACACAACGAAGAGTAGCCCCCGCTCACCACAACTAAGAAAGCCAGCATGCAGCAGTGAACATCCAACGCAGCCAAAAATAAATAAATTAATTTATTTAAAACATCAAATAAAAAAATAAAGGCCCTCTCTCCAAGTACAGTCACACTCTGAGGTATTGGGGGTTAGGACTTTGATAAATGAATATGAGGGAACATAATTCAGTCCCTAATGATACTATATGGTAATTATCTGTTTACACAATTCTTGTAAGTGCATACTAATGCCTTTTTTAATAAATATATCTCCTGCACTCAGCACAGCATATAGTAGGATTGATGAACTTTTGATAAATGTATGGGTGAATGTACATATGCCTAACCCCATTGTGGTCAGTAAGGAAAGTTTTTGTTTTGTTTTGTTTTTTTAATTTTTATTTATTTATTTTTGGCTATGTTGGGTCTTTGCTGCGGTGTACAGGTTTTCTCTAGATGCAGCGAGCAGGGGCTACTCTTTGTTGCAGTGCACGGGCTTCTCACTGTGGTGGCTTCTCTTGTTGTGGAGCACGGGCTCTAGGTGCACGGGCTTCAGTAGTTGTGGCATGTGGGCTCAGTAGTTGTGGCACATGTGCTTCATTGCTCTGTGGCATGTTGGATCTTCCTGGACCAGGGCTCAAACCTGTGTCCCCTGCATTGGCAGGCAGATTCTTAACCACTGTGCCACCAGGGAAGCCCAGTAAGGAAAGTTTATTGATTTGCCTGGTTTTAGGTGGAAGGAAAAAACCTGTATTAAGCATTAACTTAAAGAGCCTTGAAAGTTGTTCAGAAACTCTTTAGGATGGCATCTTTGTCTCCAAAATCAAAGATCCCTGAAGTTATGGCTAATGGGATGAAAGCTGCCTATTTTCTGCCATGTCATATTATATTCACTTCATGCTTCACACTCACTTCCATGTAGATTACAGTATCAGAACTGTTTAAAGAGTTAACAATTAAGTGGAACAGGCAGGAGCTGGGGAGTCCAGAGTAAGACCAAATGAAGTATTTAGTGAGAGGTTGGAGAAGAGTGGTTACTAAATGGATCAGCTGTCTTGATGTCAAGGCAGCTTGATGAGATGAAAGAAATTGGCCAGAACATAGAACCATCTGGATGGTAAATGAAAAATCAGTCATTTTCCCAGATGTTTGGTCTACACAAAACCTCACTCCCCAATATCTGAAAGCATTCAGAAGGGTGGATGAATGCTTCATCGTTCTCCTGGGTTTCTCTTGTGGGATGAGGCAGTCAAGCCTCAGACCCCCAGTAAGCACAGGGCTGGAAAAACAGTGATTTCCCAATGCCAAATGATCACAGCTGCCAACAGGGCAAGGTTTTGTGTATATCCTATGGCATTTCCAGGATATGAACAATAGCCTTAGAAGCAGTAGTAAAAGATGTGTGATGAGACATATGTGCCTGCCTGTGTACTACATACACCTGAATATGTATCATCAAGTGTGATGTAGGACTGGAAATAGATCCATGACAGAGGTTGAACTCCGCAAAGCAGCCTATCCTTTTGGGATAGAGAAACTTGGTAAAAAAGAGTATGTCACATTCCAAGGAAATAAAACAGCTTCCTGGACTCACTGTTGAGAATGAGCATGTGAAAGAAGTTCTGAGGACCCAGTAGGAAAGGAACAGGATGTTTCACAGATATGCCTTTCATCTCGCCCTCCTTTGAAAGCAAAACTTTTTATGTGGTATCTTTGAAGGTTAGTGGTTTGGGAATTTAAGGAGCATTCCTTTAAGTGACTTGACTATTGAATACAGGAGAGTGTTGGGAGCCAAGAAGTTTTCGCCATTAGAAGATGGCCGACACCCTGCTTCTCTTCCTGATTTATGAGATAGAAGTTCGCGCCTAAAATGAAAGCCCGCGCACGCAGCACCAATGATGATTAGCCAAGTACTTCCCTCATTCTGAATCCCGCCCCCCTTTCTCTGCAGTGTATAAATACAGCTACCGCAGCAATAAAAGTTTGAGGCTTGATCAGGATTTTGTCTTGCCTCCATTCTTTCGCGTCTCCTGCCCTTCCCCCTTTTTTCAACCCCCACAGGTTCCTCCTCGGACTCACAAG